>NW_006921634.1:15095654-15132495 GCF_000298275.1 Orycteropus afer afer | reverse complement strand
CCTCAAACTCAAGGATGGGTCACTATGGGTTGGGATCGACTTGATGGTAGTGATTTTTTTTTTTTTTTTAAATAAATATTTCTACATGTAATCATCTGTATCTCTATGAAGCTAAACATAAGTGCTTTTTACTTTAAGTGCAATTTTACTATAGTTATAACACAACCAATGGGAAGAATAGAATTTTAGATAAAAGAGAAAAAAAAGGACTCCTTAGAAGTACACATTATTAAAATATTTCTGATCAGTTTTGTAAAAGAAAATTTATGTAAAATAATTAACATTTTAAAATGTGTAATATTTTTGTTTCTAATGCTTAAGTAAAGCTTTACAAAAATATCAGAGATATTTTTAATTTAAAATAATAGAAAGGCCATAACATAAATTTGATAGGTTTTTGTCATTTAAAATATATCTGACATAAAAAAAATAAGATAAAAGTCTTGCTAAAACTTTTGCTTCATCCTTTCTCATGCTTGAAGGAAATACTAATCCTTCACTTGGAATTGTAAGTATTAAATGTTATAATGTATGTAAAGCACTTAGCACAGTGACTGGCTGTAATAAATGCTCAATTAAATTATCTATTGTTATTCTCATTATTTTATTAAAGAGTAGCAGATTCTGAGACACCACTTTTTATGGAAATTTTGACTTCACATGGCTTAATGCTAATGCCTTTTCCACATTTTAAAGGAAAAGCTTACCTCCTGCAAATGAGACTCCTTTTTCTTTGCAGATAAATTTAAATGCTTGTCAAGAATAGAATAGTATTTTTCACTCTCCTTGTCAAATTTCTTCTTTCCATCCTAGGGAACAAGTTAACAATAATAATGATAATAATAATAATAATACAAGGTTCATACCAGAGCATCAAGAAAACCTTGATTTTCATCATCCCACAAAAGATCTTTAAAAGTATTTAATAAAGATTGAGTTCCAACTATGTACAAAGCCTTTATAGAGTAGGAAGGAGGACGTGAAACAAAAGTCATTTGAATATGTGTTCTGCTCTCGAAGAACCTTTCCATCTTTTTTGGGGAAAAAAAAACACATGTCTATATAAATGATGGTCTTTCTCCTTTGAAGCACATGTAACTGTAATATGGGAACAGCCACACTGGCTATAGCAGAATCCCTTGGAGAGCTTTATAAGTGATTCCCAACAAAGGGATTTGATCTAGCAAGTCTGGGATGGGACCAAGAGAAAGCGTCTTTTAAAATGCATTTTGGTAATTCAGATGAGTTAACATACAGCTAGTTCAGAGACCCACTCATATAGACTCTTTGTCAAGGAATCATTATTTTCCAGTTACATAAAGACCATACTATTTCAAACAACTTGTTCTTGATAGGGAGGAAAACAGACTTCTAAATGCTAAAATTGATTAGGACAATTCAAAATAAAAAAATCAAAATAATTATCAATATTTGTATTAGTTATAACTCTAATAGGTGACCTTTGTTTATGACTAAAATGATGGCATTTTGGAGAGGGCGAGGTAGCTGTAAACAGGCTGGAGTTTTAGTGAGGGTGAGGAGAGGCAAGGGATAACTTTACCTTTCATTCTATGGCATGTTTCTACAGAAATTCAAACGGAACAAAATACTGAAAGGAACAGAGCATGCCTGGGCATATATTCCTCTCCAAGTATAAATATTTTATCCATCAGGTATGCCTTTTCTTTTTATGAGTCCACATAAAACAAATACTAGATAACTACAGTTGTAAATTTCATTGGTCAAAGAATTACTACGCCCTCCCTTTGTTTCAGTGATTTTAGAAAGTGTAAACTCTGAAGTCCCAGTCTCAGAGTCAAGTCTTTATAAGCTGGTTCAAAAATGTAGAATTCTATCTTCCCCCCTCCAGAGATTTACACATTCTTATTTTAAACAAGCTCTATAATTAGTATGCATACTGCTTTACTTCATTACATGCCTAAATGCTTAAAAATTATAGATAGATACATAGATAGTGGATAGTGGATGGATAGATGAAAAAGAGGGAAGGAAGAAGTGAAGGAAGGACAAAATGAATGAAGGAAGTGACAACCCCTTGCCTAGAAGGTCTTTCCTAGTATTTTGAGGTCGTCAGATTCCTATTAATATATCCAAGTAATGCTATTTTGATCCACTGACACTCTGAACTATCAATTATACTTTCAGGAATACATCATGATCTAGTTCCATATATGGAATTTCAGAAACTGAACTGGTATGAATAAATTGAATGGGGAGAGCAAGTCAGATTTTTCTTTAAGAGCTCAAGTCACTTTTAGACCATTTAAAATATACTGGTACATTTGTACATTAAAGTATTACATCTGTGAATAAGGGGAAAAATGTCAAAATCCTCAAAGGCCTTTTATTATCCAAGGAGAAAACATGGTCCTACTAAGGAGAAACAACTGGAAAATGAGCATAGCATTCCTGTCCGGAACAGAGCTGCTGAGGAAGGAACTCCCATAACAAAACGTGGACGAACAGACACAAAAGCCAACAGAAGCTCAAGATTCAGAATGGGAGGAGTTTGTCTCCTCCACTACCGAAGTCGGGTGGACCTTGCTCAGTGGATTTTACGGTTGAATCTGGAAATTCATGTCTACCACTGATTAGCCAAACTTACTTTTCCTTAAGTCTTTCTCACCAGCTTCTTTTGAGTTAAGGATTCACACTTCCCCCACCCCACCCCTGCTCTCTCTATGTTGTTCCCTCTGATAAAAATGCTTGTTTCCTCCAACTTCCACTTATGTCAGTGGGGGATTATAAGCATTCAAATTGCATCTGTTTTTAGCATCCAGACCAAACAGACTTCATTCACAAGCACCTACCATCAACTCTCTCCCTTCTGAGGACTCATGTAGCTTTATTGAAAGGTCTTTTATGGTGTTTATGCTCAACACTGTGGCAGAGAAATTTATGTATATACTCATTCTCCTTAAAATTCAATACCTAGTGAGTGCTCAATAAATATTTAATGAACAAATGAAATTCTTCCTCTTATAACACTGGCACCACAGCCCTCAAAGAATATATTTGTTCGACAAACCAATATCCATGGTACAAGGGATAATTCTGCAAAACTGGCCTTAACTCAAACACAATAGTACATGAACACTTAGGGACAACCAGCTGCATTACTGAGCAGTACATAAAACTCACTCCCTTTCATCTTACAACAGAGGTTTAACATTTCTCACTGTGCACAGAAGAAGAAACTGGTTTAAGAAGAAGAAAGAACACAGCTGTGGTGATTACACACATAACTTTGTTTTCAGTTAGTGTTTGATGGCATTTTTGGAAATGTTAATTCAGTGCCAATACATCAGCATTTTTGGCAATACAAAAATCATTCCCAGAAGCACTTCCTGGACTTTTATTCAAACTCTGGTCCTTCACACCAGCAAGCCAGCAAAAACATCTACTCAAAGGTTCTACTAATGTGGACAACAAAAACACACTCAGTTCTAGCATTAAATTAAAGAACTGAGCTAAAAGACTAGACCACATGAAGGATAACTATAATCTAGGGAAGCATGTTCTAGAAAATAATAGGCACTTCTACTTTAAACTCACATTTCCCATGATTTACTGCTGATAGAGGAGCTCTGGTAGCGTAGTGCCTAAGGCACTTGACTGCGAACCAGAAGGCTAGCGGTTCAAACCCACCAGCCGCTCCTCGGAAGGAAGGTTGGGAAATTTACTTCCATAGTGATACCGTCTCAGAAACCCAAGGAGGGGTTGCTATGATTCAGGTCTTACTGGACAGCACATAACGACAACATAACAACTGCTGGTAGAAGTTTAAGCTTAATTGGCCTCAGTAACTTAATACCATATCTCTTTTCTCTTCTGTTACTTACATGAAGCTAAGAATTTTTTTGAAACCAATCCTGAGGGAAGGAAAATAATAATTTATGAATCTGTACTAAATGCTGTGACTGATCACTGTCTTCCTATTGTCATGGCATGATTCAAAAGGGAGACTACATGTTATAATTTATTTCCCCCCTGAAAATCCATAGTAAATGCATTTGAATTAATCAATTAAAATAAACTCAAATTGATATAATCATAATTATGGAAATAAGCAGAGGAATGAGGTAGAAAGGGAATGTCATACAAGATACACGGCACATTACAGTAGTACTTGTTCAGTATGGTACTAGTTGTAGTTACACACCTTTGAGGACAAAGACAGATTGACAGAGAGAGAGAGAGAAAGAAGCAGGCAGAGCCCAACTGTATAAAATAAATCATCAAAAAATGCAAATTAGTCCCCAAATCCTATGACAGCTGACAAGAGAGGTAAGGATGTTCCCAGTCTACAATCAGTTTGTTTTGAAACTACAATGCATTCACACTGAGCATGGTGATCACATTCTCTATCACCTAGCTTCCAGGATTAGCTTCTTAGGCCTGCCACACCTTCATAGTACATACTCCAGTGAGGAAAACACCTTCATGGTACATACTGCAGTGAGGAAAACCATTACAGCTCCCACTCCAAGTGTTAACTTTATTCTTGAAATTGCTGTTCAAGTATATCAAGCAGATAAAAAAAAAAAAAGAAATTAAAATGCACACTTGTTCAAAATAAGGCCAAACTGAACAATGCCTCCACTGACCACAAGAGGGTACCAAAGACGAGAAAGAGTCTCTACTACAATATTTAGAAAATCATAACTAGGAAGAAATTCTCAAAAATGTTATCTATTCACAATTTTTTTTCTATAAAAGACTACTACAAAGCATGTTTAAACAACATTTATTTTGATCTTTCTTCTAACATTACTATGCTATAAATCTTAAAAAAATTGAACAAGTGAATAAGTAAGCTTTGCATTTCTTTTAAAATATGGAATATATACTTAGAATTTTTGCATTATATTTTTAAACAGTTTCAATGTTATAATTGCCACACAGGATACTGCAGAACTTCTCATGAAACTATTTATATCATCATATTAGTATAACCATTCTTTATGCAAGCACTACTTGGGTATTTCAAAAAGTTCTTCAACAAATAGCTATGGAAAACAGTATACACTAATAGCTAAATTTCTATTTCAAAACTGTGGGGAAATTCTTAAAAATTGGCATAGTGACAGGCACTGAAACAACAGAACTAGATGTAAGATGTAGCCCAAACCACCACCCTGGTTGAATATCTTCCTCTCATGATGGATTCACCACCTGTTTACAATGGGCACCTCAGGCTGGCATCACCCCTTCCAGAGGGTCAATTGGTTGGGCATTTGATACATGCTGCTTAGGGATTTCCTGAGGCCTAAGGAATTCCTGGTATCCAGAGACCCAGTTTTTTTGGAGAATCTCATTGTAGCTTGCTCATCAATATCCTTCCCTGTGGGTTGATTTCACAAAATAATTCTAACCTCCCCAGCCTGTTGTTATTGTTGTTATATGCCATGGAGTTGGACTCAACTCATAGCGATCCCTCCTTGGGTTTCCGAGGCAGTATCACTACATAAGTAGATTGCCCAATCTTCCTCCTGAGGAGTGGCTGGTGGGTTTGAACTGCCAGCCTTCTGGTTAGCAGTCAAGTGCCTTAGGCACTACACTATCAGGCCTCTCCAGCCTATGGCCCACCAATTATCCCCTCCTGCTACCACATACTCTGCTGAAATACAGACATTCCAAAGAGGCTCCCTTTCTGGTTGATTGGAAGGCATAATTCAACCCAGCATAATTCATGCCATCTCCCTCTTTCTCCATACCACTACCATAAGGTGATAAGATTCATAAGAACTAAATAATTCATATTTGCATTTATAAGGAGCTCCTATAAGAAGCAGCAGCAAATAGACAGAAAACTATGTGAAGGATATGAAGGTACAATGCACACAAGATAACTCCAAAGGGCAATAAGCGTGTGAAGAGTCAATGTCACTGAATTGTACATATTAAGACTGTTAAATCGCTAAAGGTTTTGCTATATATATTTTTACCACAATTAAAAAAAAATGAAAACTATCAGCACTTCATTTTACTCCCAGTAAAAAGACCTGGGGAAGGATAAAAGGGAGAGAGAAGATAAAAAGTTGAAAGGGGTCAAAAAGAAAAGTAGAAAGCAGAGGAGGTTCTGGCATTTTTGTAATGCTACCTTAGACCACAGGAAAGAAAGAATGCTGTTAAACAGTAATCATTACTGACCTGGACAAAGCATGAGAATACAGGGCCCATTGCTCAGGCAATATGGCACATCTCTATGCAGGTTTACAAAACCAACACCTCAGAACAGTCCATTGGGTAAGCAAGGAAGAAAGGAGTGTCACCTGTCAGTTCGTTCCAACCTAATGATTTTTTTTTTTTCCAACCTAATGATTTTTGATTGTCAGTTTTCTTTCTGTCCACGGAAAGACAGAGTATACTAGAATGAAGAGAGCTAATAGTGTTTGGAGTAGAAGTTGATGGGTTCTGACATGACATTATGCCTAAAACTGTTATATAACTTTACACCAAGCAGAACATTTGCCAAATTACCCTTGATGAATTTAGAGATTTCCTAATTAAAACTACTGCCTCAGAAACCCAAGGAGGGGTCGCTATGAGTCACGTCCGATTTGACAGCACATAACAACAACAACAATTAAAGCAAATAGGAAGCTTTCCTCCATGCCAAGAATTCAAATTTCTCTCCTTTTCTGTCATGACAGAGGACACAGAGCTGCAAAATTAAGAAAGCACTGATAATATAGAAGGAAGACCACACAAGGAGAGATAAAAGATGATAAAAGATGACTAATATAAGGAGCTCTGGTAGCATAGTGCCTAAGGCACTTGACTGCTGTCTAGAAGGCTGGCGATTCAAATCCACCAGCCACTTCTCGGAAGGAAGATGGGGCAATATACTTCCGTAGTGATACTGCCTCGGAAACCCAAGAAGGGCTCGCTATGAGTCGGGTCCAACTCAATGGCACATAACAACAACAACAACAATTATGACAAGCAGGGTATCTGATTAAAATGGAAGAGCTGGTTTTACTCCATTCCTAGGATGAAAGCAATATCAAGTAGAAATTCATTTTATCTATTATTTTAAATATACTAACTATTATAGTTCAAATTTACTAAAATACAGAACCTTAGACAAAGTTTGCTATAAAAAATTGGTTGGCAGGGAGGTACAATCCATGGGGAGCAAGACTGAGAGAAAAAGGGAAGTGTGACAAGTGTTATTACTGTTATTAGGTACCATCAAGCCAATTTTCAACTGATAGTGATCCCATGTGACAGAACAGAACTGTCCCATAGGCTTTTCTAGGCCGAAGTCTAGACAGGTAAGACCAATAAGTCTTTCCCTATTTGTCCCATGGAGCTACTGTTTGAACTTCCCACTTTTTGGTCAGCAGCTAAAGATGGGATGACAAGGGCTCCTTGACATGGATGGGAGCAAGGCAAATAGAAGGAATCATTACTGACCTGGACAAAGCATGAGAAAACAGGGCCAGCTGCTCAGGCAATACGGCACATCTCTATGCAGGTTTTACAAAACTAACAGCTCAGAACAGTCCATTGGGTAAGCAAGGAAGAAAGGAGTGTCACCTGCCAGTTGGTTCCAACCTAATGTCTTGAATTGGACAAACTTAACTCTATAGGGCAGGAGCTCTCCAGTATTATAAACTGTCATCTGGCTCCTCCCGCAGTTATGGGAAAGGCCAGAGGCCAAGACCCACAGTGTGGTACACCACTGGAATCCAGACATGATGGGAGGGGTTGATGGAAGGAGACAATGAGACTCTGAGCCAATGTCCCAGAGCTGCAATCCCATTTGTAGCAGGAGCAGTGGGGCCTGCTCTGAATCAGGCCCTTACCAGGCGGGAGAGACAAGAAGTTGTAGCGTGAGTCCATAGTTCTTCCTTTATTAAGTCCTAAGGGTCTGGTGGGGACATGAACTGGGCACAATACCAAACCTAGATTCATTTTTGAGATCTTTCTCAAAATCAGCATAAATATTTAACAGCTTAATTTTAACAAGAAAATTAAAATAAAATTAGTCACATGAACCAATTCTAGGAACTGGCCTCTCCTGAGTATAAGATCATGAAATCCTTTTTAAAATACTGTTTTTATCAAAAGTCCCTTTTGATAGAACTGCATTCTTTTCCTCAGTAATGTTGTTGTTAGGTACGGTTAAGTTGATTCTGACTCATAGTGACTGCATGTGACAGAGCAGAACTGCCACACAGGGTTTTCTAGGCTGTAATCTTTATGGGAACAGATCATTAGGTCTTTCTCTCATGGAGCTGCTGCTATGTTCAAGCTGCTATTTCAGTTAGCAGCCAAGAGGTTTGACCATTGCACCACCCGTGCTCTTTTCCACAGTTATAGAAAACCTAAATTGCATCATCAGAGCATACAGCTACCAAAAATAAAAAGTCTAATTCCTAGTCTCCTACCAAGAAAACGTGTCCATGTGGCTACATTTTGGTCAATGAGATATGAACAGAAGTGTTATGGGTCACCTTCTAGAAAACTTCTTAAAACATCTGGTGCCCTTCTTTCTTCAACCTTTCATTCTACACAGGGGAGAATAGTCTCATGTTATATTCCAAAATTCCCTATGATTGCCTGCTCTGACCTTTCAATAATTTTAGTTCTGACAACTGCTAAGATAACTACTTAAAAAAAAAAAAAAGTTGTGTTTTTATGAGGGTAGTTCCAGGAAAAAGGTTATTATGGCAGGTATTTCTGTGACATACTGAAAAGGGTGGGAGTTCGAGTCTACTCAAGGTGCCTCTGAAGAAAAGTCTGGTGATCTACTTCTGAAAAATCAGCCGAGAAAAACCTATGGAGCACAGGTCTACTCTGACATACTCAGGATCACCAGGAGTCAGAATCAACTTGATGACAAGTGGTGGTGATTGTGATTTCCACAATCTGAGGAAGAGAAAAGAAGAGAGGGAAAAAGAAAGAAAGAAAGAAAGAATTGAGATTTATATATCTTTATTTATGTTAACAGTGGCTGAGAAAACCTGGACTAGACTGTAAGCTTCATGAAAGCAGGAATCTTTCCAAGGTCTTGTTGACAGGACCTAATATGGTACTACTACACATGGCTCAAAATGTAACTGTTGAATGAATGAATGATATTCATCCAACTCCATAAACACTGTCAAACAGAGTCCTAACTATCCTTTGAATTTTACCATGAATTGGCTATATTATGCTGGATAATTCACTACTCTCAAGTCTTGGTCACCTTTTCTGAGAGCTGGATTAAATGATTTCAGCTTAAACATTCTATTTCTATGATTCATGATATCCTCAAATCTTTATTTGGAGAAATGATACAGTATGAATAAGAAGTTGATTACTTAAATCAAAATATGGTTACTTCTTTGGTGGTCCTCAATATCAACTGTTGTTAGGCACAGATGAAACCTCCACAGGGATGAGTAGCAGTGGCTCTGTGAGCTGCCCCAATAACCCTGTCTGCGACAAGATTATTTACTAGTAGTAACAATAAAGAGGTAGGAATTTTAAGAAGTACCTACTCTTTTACTTTCAACTCCAACTCATAGCAACCCCTCCTTGGGTTTCCGAGGTAGAGATGGCCCAACCTTACTTTTGAGGAGTGGCTGGTGGGTTTGAACCGGCCACCCTTCTGGTTAGCAGTGAAATGCCTTAGGCACTATGCTACCAGAGCTGCCTGCCATCTTTTAACTGCTTCTTTGTCTAATTTAGCCTGAGGTTTTGACTCCAAGGACAAAAATCTCATTTCAGAATTTCACATGAATTGATGTGGACAATGGAAAGCTTAATGAAAGGAGAGAAAAAGTCAAAGATTGTTCAAAGGTCTTGAAAATTCTCTGTGCAGTAATTAAAAGTGAAGGCTGAGTGGTAGTACTACCTCTTTGCTACTTTTAAGCCAGAAACTTAAGTACAAATCTCAACTGTCATTCACAAAAAGCGCACTTTTAAAAAGTTACTCTACTTAGCAATTTCCGCATTCAGTTCTGCTTAGAGTTTAAATCATTACACATCACTGTTGCTTTATAATCAAGAAGTTTTTTATACTGTATAAATATGGCAAGTACAATTGTGAAATGGGATAGTACAGAGAATCAACTTGCCTCTTGTTAAAAGTTACCAGCGTAACCATTCCTTTTGCTCCCTATAGTCTGTTGTTGTTGTTATGTGCCTTCGAGTCGGACCCGACTCATAGTGGCCACTCTTTGGGTTTCTGAGGCAGAATCACTACGGAAGTAGATTGCCCCATCTTCCTTCCGAGGAGTGGCTCGTGGGTTTGAACTCCCAGCCTTCTGGTTAGCAGTCAAGTGCCTTAGGCACTATGCTACCAGAACTCCTCCACTAAAGTTTAGACGATGTTTATAATTATGTCAACTGAGCGAAGACTGGTTACACCTAACCCTGTTAAACTGAAATACCCTGGACTATTTGGCAGAATACAGTTACACACTTCTTAAGAATGTAGAAGTCTGGATGACTGAAAAATCCCTTTTATTTTTATGAGAGGACAAGCATTCTAAAATTCAAAATCTTCACTCTTTTAACAATTCTTAATCCTTTTACATATTTGCAAAGAATATCAAAGAAAAAACAAAATAACTATTGGTTAACAAATGTGGGCTTCGATCCCATGTGCAGGATGAATAATTATTTCTCAAGATACAGTTAACAAATGTCTTTAATGAAATTTTAATCCAATTTTGAGACTTCAAACAACTATTCTGTGAAAATAAAAACAACAGAAAGAAGCTAAAATAAGTGTTTCATCAAGTGCATATAACACTGGGCTTGAGAAAAAGTTTCTTTACTTGAGTATTATCAAAGTTAGCCAAAGTAATTCTTCAAAGTTTAGTTCTGTGGTCAAAAAAACTCAAAATTAATTATTAGTCATAATTAGAGTTAATCTTTTGTCCCAATATTAACACACCAGACAATACAAAAAAATGATATTGTGATTTTTACAGATTTAAATAAATCTTCAAAGATGATACTTCCTCAAGGAAATTTTATTTTTATATTAAAAGAGTTGAAACAAAAATTGTTACACTTGAAAATTCTCAGAAACATTTTCATTCATTTTAATTAAAGTGAATACAGCGACAATCTGTCCCTTCTGTCAATTATTCAAAATTCTAAGCTTCTCTTCACCATAATTGTTATTGATGCTATCTGGATCAGTCACTGTGGCCAAATAAAGGAAAATTATAACTCAATTTAATTCAGTTTGTATATTATTAATGGCTTTTGGAAATTAATTATAAAGTTGATTTTAATATAAAGGTTAAGAATAGGAATTATCTGTCTAGTTCTTTCCCATAGTTCAAATATTCTCTTCATATTATGAAGTCTAATTTCAAGCAGAGTGGGAACATCTGAATGAAATTAATTTGAAGTAACAAAATGGTGATATTTAAAACATTCAAAAGCTCTAATTCAATCCCATAAAGAAACACATACACACACCCCTAAATATTTCTCTAAAGGGAAGTGTAAGTTGAGTAAGGATTCTGTAATTTCTCATAAATGATGCATAACAACTCTCCATGGAAATCATATTATTCAAGCATTCCAGGCATTCTGATGAACATATTTTGACCACAAGGAGGCAAGTCCAAGGTGAAAGAAATAACCTACAAGTTGTTTTAGTTGACTGTAAAATACAAGTATGTCACATGGTGACCACCTGTTCTTCATCCCAGTGGAAAAACAACAGAAGGCAATGGATTGAATCAAAGATATTTAGGTTAGTAATAGGGAAGAATTTTGTGGTGGTGAAGTGTCTAAGGCATTAGACTGCTAACCAGATGGCTGGCAGTTCAAACCCACCAGCCACTCCTTGGAAGGAAGATTGGGCAATCTACTTCTTTAGTGATACCATTTTGGAAACCCAAGGAGGGGTTGCTATGAGTCAGATCTGACTTGATGGCAGTGAGTTTGGTATTTTTTTGTTGTTGTTTTTAGTGTGCCTTACTATGCTGGTTATTGTTGTTGTTGTTATGTGCCGTCAAGTCGGCCCCGACTCATAGCGACCCCTCCTTGGGTTTCCAAGGTAGTATCACTACGGACGTAGATTGCCCAACCTTCCTTCCAAGGAGTGGCTAATGGGTTTGAACCACTGGCCTTCTGGTTAGTAGTCATGTGCCTTAGGCACTACACTACCAGAGCTCCTTACTATGCTGGTACACATGAGGTAATAACGATTAAGGATGTGACCAATGAGCAAGGGATCTTCTGCCTGTGGGTTTGGTCACAGAGAGAAAATATGTTTCTATTTGAAGGGTGTATGGTACTGTCTAGAAACCTGACATTTCAAGATTTTCCTAGAAGCACCTATAAAGCCTTCATCATGAATGCCATTTTCTTCTTCATTTGGTTAAAGGCACACATCATACATAGTCAATTCCACTTGGATTTTACCAAGATGGTTTCTTTTTATCACACTTTCTAAACACAAGCCTAAAACTCCAGATTTTATGGCTTAAATTTTGCTTGAGTCAATTACAATTTACAGTACAACATTTTAGAACTTGAATTAGTATAACACAATTTATTAGTGTTATGGATTGAATTGTACTCTTCCTCCCCCCAAAATAGGTTGAAATCCTAACCTCTGTGTGAATGTGATGTTGTTTGAGGAAATAGGGTCTTTCTTGGAAGACATTATCAATTTAAACCAATGAAGTCATATCAGAGTAGAATATTCCTAACCCTATATAGCTGATGTCTTACAAAAGAGAACAGATAGAGAAACAAGATCACATATAGAACAGACATCATCTGAGGATCCCTCTAGAAGTCAAGTAACGAGACCAAGAAATGCCTGGGGCTACTACTAAAAGGTGAAAGAGACAAGGATCTTCTTCATAGAAAGAGAGCATAGCCCTGCTGACACCCTAAATTCTGACCTCTAGCCTTAGAACTGTGAAACAATAAATTTGTGTTCATTTGAAGCATGCACATTATTGTATATTTTATTATGGCAGCCCTAGGAAACCAAGACAAGTAGCAAACACAATACTGAAGAAACGACTACATTGGTTACAACTTGATTCAAGTCAGGAACCATCATCCAAGCTAAGTATCTTTATTTTCTGAGCAACTATTTTCTTCAAGAACTCCCACTCCCATAACAAACAATATTAGTTCCCAATCAGAATATATAAAGTGAAAGCCCTATGTTTCAGGTACCTGTTGTCCAATGTCTGCACCTATTACATAAGACTTATGGTTCAGGACATTTTACTTTTTATTTGTTTTCTTAGTCCTTTTCTATTGGGATAATTTGAGAAAAGCTATGTCCCACATCCTTATTTATCCATTCAGTTAATACTGAGCACTCAGGATACCAGAATGAACAAGACATATTTACCATGCTCAAGGCCTTCACAGTCTAGTGGGGCAGAAAGTAAAACATAAACACAATAAAATACATCAGTCAGGTAATGGTGACCATCTCATGAACAATGTAAATCAGCAAATGGGACATGACCAAAATTATTAGACTACTTCTATGTACAAAAAAAACAATTTGGGAAGTAAATATTCATTGTCAAATAATACATTTCTGTATATCCTGAATAGTTTTAGACACCAGATCTGCACTTTATGGTAAGGCATTTAGAAATGTTCACTGAAAAGAAATTCCTCTGAAGAAAGTTTATGATAAGTAGGTACAGAGATAATTGGGGCCTGGATGCAGGTAATTCAAGAGGAAATGCAGAGGTAATGATTCAGGAGGTCTTTCATGACTTGGTGGGTATATGCAACTGAGGAGTGATGTTGTTGTTGTTGTTATTTGCCGTCGAGTCAGCCCTGACTCATAGCGACCCCTCCTTGGCTTTCCGAGGCAGTATCACTACGGAAGTAGGATTGCCCAACCTTCCTTCCGAGGAGTGGCAGGAGGCAACAAAGATGACTTTGGTTTCCGGAAACACAGGAGCATTTTTAAGGTTATGCTATAAACTAAGAGATACTTGCCCTTCACCCCAAATTCCTCCTTTTCCCTAAATATCCACATTCATGGGCCCTGTCTGTGATGCTTGCCTCCAAAATGTATTTCAAAACTTTCTTCCACTTCTGTATTTCAAAACCACTGAAATGATTTAGAGTTTTATTGTCTTCCAGCTAAAGTATTTTAATTATCACCTAACTAGTCTCCCTGTAAGGAGCCTTCGTGGTGCAGAGATCAAGCGTTTGGCAGCTAACCAAAATGTTGGCAATTCAAAGCCATCAGTCTCTTTGTGGGAGGATGTGCTTCCATAGAGATTTACAGCCTTAGAAACCCTATGGGACAGTTCTACTCTGTCTTATAGGGTCACAATGAGTTGGAATTGACTTGATGGCAACAGGTTTGATTTGATTTTTGTCTCTCTGCAGATCTTGTTTCTCCTCCCCACTTATTGTACTTATTTTAGATAGAATAATCAATCAAAAATGCAAATTGTAACTATCACCTTCTATTATTGAAATGGTTCTCCAAAGCCACAGAACAAATACTATATGTCTTAGCTAAATAAACAAGGCCTTCCTTAACAGAGTGCTTTTGATCTCTTTAGTCTCCTGTCCAAAAAGACTTCCAAGTTCATACTTTATGCTCAAGTAACATCAACATGGCTTGAAGGTCTTCCAATATATCATTACAATCTATTGTCTGCTTTATCTATCTTTGTTCTGCCTCTGGTTAACTAGCACTCATCAATCAAGAACCCACTTTGAGCATCACCTATCTAGAGACTGGATTCCCCCATGAAATCAAGTGCCCTTCTGTATGTGGTTAGTATTCAGGTGCTAACTGGAAAGTTGCCAAATGGAAGCCACCTGGCAGTCCTTAGAAAAAAGGTGTAAGATTACAGGCAATGATAATTCTATGGAAGAGTTGTACTTTGAAACAAACATGGTCACCATGAGTCAGAAGAATTCATAAACAATCTGTTTCTTTTCTCATCATCAATAGTTGGTGACTGAGTTATTTCTTAAACTCAAGGAGGGGTTGCTATGAGTCAGATATGACTCGACGGCAGTGGGTTTGGTTTAGTTTTTATCCATCTCTGCATTTTCATGATCTACCAAAAAAAAGTCTGCTTGGCATTTAGAAGGTTAATAAATGTTTCTAGGCTGATCTATCTGAAGAATATATGAAAACAGGAGCAACTGGAGTTGAGGAGAATGAGAGAGAAGGTTATGGAGTTATAAGAACTTGATGCAGGCTACAAAGACTTTGGTTCCTGATTCTTCTGTCAACCAAAGCCCCATGAAATATTTGTCTTGGAACCCAGACAAAATGATGCTTTCGGTAATGCTGTTTGGACTGCATATGGTTAAATGTCTCATATGCTTCAGAAGAATAAAGGGTAAGTATCAGCTACCCAATTCCTCCAGGAAAACAATCTACAAGTTAGGGGTTAGGTGGGGATGAAGGAGAGCATTCTGGCACTCAGCGACCTTGTCTACTTTGGAACACTGAGTGATTTTCGATTATCAACCACAATGTCCCCCACTTGGGGAGAACACCTGTAACAGCAAGAGAAGGCTGTGAAACAGAGGCATCTGACCAAGACTTGGAGTTCTTCCTTAAAAACATATTTCCCTCTATGCAACCCTAAGGCATTTCTAAATATTACATTATTTTAGTCAGTATCCTTCAAAACAACAGAATATCTCCTTTTTCAGTCATAAGGCCTATGTGAAATTAAAACCAACTTGAAATTAATAAACTATTTGTCCTTGTCACAGTCATGGAGCACAAGCAGCGTTTTAGCTACTTCTTTTCTTTTCGTTTTTTAAATGACAGCCTCATTAATTTAACAAAATAAACTAAAATAATGCTTAAAAATGTTATATCTATTTTACATAATGTAATGGATTACAAGCCCAGCCTTTAATGTGCTTGTAATCCATCACATTATACTGTCTGATTCCAAGTTCTTCTTCTATCACTTAATATGTATGGGACTGTTGATAGTTACTTTATTTCTCTATTTCTATTATCTGTTCAATGAGGATAACAACAGTATCTACCTAGTAAAGCCCTTAAAATGACTAAATGAGACAATCTCTTATAAGTTATTTAGGACAGTTCTTAGCTAAACACTAATACTCAATCCTCACAGTTACACAGTCATCAAAAAACAAACCACAAAACTGTAAAAGAAAACAAATACAACAGAACTTTTGAAAGATGACTGGGGCCAAATTCAGGTTGGGGAGAGTTGTAGGCAGCACACCAGGGTCCCGATCCACAGAAGAATGTCTCTCTTCCAGGATGTCCCTGGGTATCCTGGAAGCAGGCCACACCCCTAGGGGAACTCCCCTTCAACAGATTGGCCACTCAGAACACAGTCATCCGATCCCATTATTGGAACAACTACACAGAACTGGGGCCAAGCCAAGTTGACATACAGCTCCAACTATCACAGGGAGGTTAAATACTAAGAGTCATGTGCTGGCTGCTAAGAACTAAATCTGCTTCACACAGATGAAGGGACATGTGTGGAGGTAGAAACATGGACCTTCAAAAGATATGGTTACAAAATCTACCCCTAGATTCCTCAAGATTGCTATCATTTGGACACCAGCTCTGTTTCTTAGTTCCTCTCAGTTTAGCCTATTGACCTCTCCCTTTGGAGTCTGTGGTTTATTTCTGTCTCTTTGTTCCTTAACATCCCATCCATTTCCTGATATTACTTCTACCAGTTTGCCTGCTATGACAAAGTCCCAAAAGCAGGCCTTGGCTATCTGCCACTTAATCCAGATCCAAGAAACTAGACTGTAAAGAATGGTTAGGATGTGGAAAGGTAAGCAAGGAGGGCCAACATTACACCAAAGAAATAAGAAAATCAGCAAGGGTATATGAATGGGCAAGATGTACTACCAGAAGTCTTGAAAACTGAGAGAACATGGAAGCTCTGTCAGGGCTAGTCTCTTTTATGCTTTCGAGAGAAAAGTAGTTTTCTATCTTTCAACATCTATCTATAGCACATCACAAAAAGAGCACTGAGATGGTCAAAATCATTTAATTTCTTGGTTCTTCATATTTCTCATTTGTAAGAACAGGAATGATTGTAACTATCTTGTCAATATATTCAACTCCCTCAGTGATTTGATTAATCAAATATTTGCTGAATACTCACTAATTCTTCTCATTCTGTTATGTGTAACTTCTGTTTCAAAGGTCTTACCTTTAAGTAGAGGAGAGAATATAGTATATATATATTCACATTAAAAAGTAGAAAGTACTGTAGCAAGTGCCATAACAGAAATTCAGATAATGTGCTTTGGAACTCAGGGGATGGGGGAAAGAAAAAAAGCGAGCGAGAGAGAAAATGTATGTGAAGACACCACAGTCAACAAATATAGTGATGTTGGAATGATAACCACCACTACTAACTTCTCTTCCTCTCGCTCCACCTTCTCCACTATCACCACCACCACCACCACCTCACCACTTCACCACCAGCACCACGATCAGCAGCATTATTTTACAAGCATTCTTCCACATATTAGTGAACATACTCTTGCTTCTTCTGTAAGGTTATACACATCCTCAAGGACCAGATTAAATCCCTCTTGCATTACAAAGAGAAGTAGAATAATTATTTTTAGGATTCTAACAGGCAAATTACCTGGAATTCAAGTTATTATATTACTTTAAGCCTTTTTATGATAAAAATGGGAAATTGGTTTCCTTTGGTCAACAATATCATTTTATATGTCACAAAATAAATGGTAATTTACTTTATTTCACATGCACTTAAAATATATTTCAGTCTCTGACAAAAGAATTTTAGAGCTGAAGGAGTAAGAACACACACAGACACACACACACACACACACACACACACACACACTTGTAGGTCAACTATTCCATTTTCTCCCATGCAACCTCTAACAAATCCCATTTTTCTCTAAAATGAAAGTCTAAATTCTCATTTTGAAGGTACTTTGCAAGGAACACAATTATCATTTACTGACAAGCAGTAGCAGTTTGTTCAGGGCCTGGGGATATGTGTCAAGCTAAATTATGGAAAAGCATTAAAAAAAAAGTAAAGACTATTTTTCGTGGCTGACAAAGACACTGAAGCTAAAATGATGTTTGGGGCATTAAGCTTCATGGTCAAATGAACCTTTTTATCTGAAATGTTTGTATATCTCTGTATTTTTATCTTTATGAGGAAGGTTCTACTACTCTGAAAAGAGTCTTCTTTTAAAAAATGAAATAGTTTTAAAATAAAACACTGGGCTTGAGGGGTAACAGAGTATTTTCATAAAACACCATGTTGCCTGATGGGTTCTCCAGACTCAGAAGATAAGAAGTATGGAAAGCAGACTATTCTTTCAGGATCAACATCCATGGAAGGAGGAGAAGCAGAATTAGACAGACGTGTTATGCAGAAAGGGAAATCCTAACTCAGCAGAGAGTTTAGAACTAAAACAGCCTGTTACAATTGTTGTGCAGTGAGTCTAAGTGGCTGGGCCTTTATAGACCTGGAGTCCCTACGTGGTGCTGGGCTGCAAATCAAATGGTTGGTGGTTCAAGTCCACCCAGATGCACCTTGAAAAAAAAGGGTTGGCAATTTATTTCCACAAAGTCAGCCACTGAAAACCCTATGAAGCAGAGTTCTACTCTGACATACATGGGGTTGCTATGAGTTGTAATCCACCCAAAGACAACTAGACTCCTAGCCCTACTATCAATGTATGTAAGCAGCCCAAGTTGTAGACTAACCAGAAAAAGATGTGCCATTGGGGAAGGTGGCTCTTAGCCGCTGAGGCCAGCCTTGAAATAGCTGAGAGCAGTGAGCTGTCTCCTGACCAAAGTACTCTCAGAAGTAGGGGGGAAATCCTTCTTTGTATGGGCATGTTGTATCTCTGTCCACTGCATGCTGCTGTTGGCTGTCACTGCCATTGAGTCAGATCAGACTCCTAGCGACCCCTCCTTGGGTTTCCAAGGCAGTATCACTATGGAAGTAGATTGCTCAACCTTCCTTCTGAGGAGTGGCTGGTGTGTTTGAACTGCTAGCCTTCTGGTTAGCAGTCTAATGCCTTAGGCACTATGCCACCATAGCTGTGCACAATTATACTGCATAATATCTCATGTTTTGGTCATGAATCCTTCAAATTAAATAAAAAATTTAAGACTATCATTTAAGGACCACAGGAATTTTGAGCTGGACTCCATCAGTTCTACATGTGCCTGAAGAAGGGAAGCTATAGCAAACCAGACATCAGCTTAATATGACCTTGGTCTGAACAGTTTAAGATCAAGGAGTATCTCTTACTCATCACTGTATCTCCAGTACTCAGCAAAGTGCTGGGTCCATAAAAGAAATAAAAAACAAACCCACTGCCGCTGAACTGATTCAAACTTATAATGACTATTTTTAGGACAGAACAGAGCTGCCCCATAGGATTTCCAAGGCTGTAAATCTTTATAGAAGGACACTGCTTCATTTTCCTCCCACAAAGAGGCTGGTGGCTTTGAACTGCCGACCTTGGTTAGCAGCCACATGCTTTAACCACCACACCAAAAACTCATTAAGAAAGAACTTTCTCACAAAGCTGAGAACAGATGAAAAGAGTGGCCTCACAAGTAACAAGTTCTCTCTCACGGGCTCAAGTCTAAGACAAAAAACAAACCAAACCAGTTGCCATCGAGATGATTCTGACTCACGGTGGGCCGGCATGTGTCATAGTAGAACTGTGAGATACAAAGTTTTCAACGGCTGATTTTCTGAAGCAGGTCACTAGCCCTTTTATCTGAGGTATCTCTGGGTGGACTCCAAACACCAACCTTTATGCTATTAGCAAGCACATTAACTGTATCGCTATTTATTGGAATGGTCATAAAGAGCTTCAGGTATCCAGTAAGTAGTTAAACTAAATGTTGGACAGTATAAGACTCTCCCATTTGAAAGACTGAGTTTCTCACATGCGTTTCTTTTTCAACTAGCCAATTTAACAAAGCTCAGTGACTGCCTCCATTTTAAATCAAGATGATCAACATAAAGTCTCAACTCAATTCAGTGTTCCTCTCACTATTTTATCTCCCCTCAAAGAAGCTGAATCATTACTGCAACTTTTTAAATATTTAGTCTTGTCATTAGTTTGGTTTTAAATAGATCATCTCCTTCAAGAGATGCACAAATGAATAGTCATTTTTTAAGATTAACTTCCATATATAATGCATAAATTATTGCAATAATATTTAAATCCTAAGAAATAATGTCCACTTTATTATGTTAAGTAAAAATATTCCAGACAAAAGCTGATTCTTTGGTATTACCATCAAAATTAGTAGGACTGAAAGTGTTTTGATAATTTCCAAACCAAGGCACAGCAAAAGGGAAGTTCTTTGCAAGCAACTGTTGTTGTTGTTATGTGCCGTCGAGTCGGCCCCGACTCATAGCGACCCCTCCTTGGGTTTCCGAGGCAGTATCACTACGGAAGTAGGACTGCCCAACCTTCCTTCCGAGGAGTGGCTGGTGGGTTTGAACCGCCAGCCTTCTGGTTAGCAGTCAAGTGCTTTAGCCACTATGCTACCAGAGCTCCTAATTTCTAAAATTAAGCAATCAGAGAACCCAAGGGTTTGAAAAAAAACCTAAGAGGTGATCATTTGCTCCAATTTACAACTCTATAAAGAAATGTATTATTTCATATTCCCTACAGATGGTTAATCAGCCTCTTCAGGAATTTTTTCCTAACTAGTCTTCAAAACAGTCTGTTCTCTGTATGACAGCTATGTTTTAGGTTAAAGTAAATCAAATGTGAAAAAGGACAAGGTGAAAATAAGTTCATTTATTGGGAAAAAAATTAACAATTAGATAACACTCTAGATTTTATTAATAAACATTTCTCACATAAGCGATTTCATATGATTGTCTTAAAATCCAAAGATATGGATATGGACTATGTTCTTTGATACTGACTTGTCTGGGGTTACCCAGTTATAAAGTGTTAGACCTCAAGGTCTAAGGGTCCTTTATCACAATAAGGGCAACAAGCGTTCCCCTGGCATGGAGTATATGGAAGAGATGCCATCCCATTGAAAGAGGTAAATAAAGCTCAACTTGTTCTCTTGACTTTAAACTTATTCCATTGCAAATTGTGTAGGAAACAATGTCCGTAGAGAGAAAACAAGGCAATTTATTTTTCAAAAGTGCTTATTTAGTTTTTTTCTTTTTTATTTAATTTTTTTTAATTGAAAGGGATTTATATTTTGTAATTGCAACCATGTCTGTGGAGGTTTATCGCTTCATTTTGGTCTCACTGATCTTATCCTACTTTAAAATATTTTATTAATTCTTGTAGTTGCATTCATAAATGTGCAAGTAAATTAAAAAGCAAAATCATTGTGAAGTTAACTGGGCAGTTACACTTTTCTGATAACGAAGCTTTTTGTTTTGTGTCTTAAAATTGGCCAAAGCATTTATGTATAATAAATTAGCAACAAAACAGCAATCAACAACAAAACATGATACAAAAGTTTTGGAAAGTGTAGTTTTCCAGGAACTTATAACTCTAGAACCAATTTCAAAGTTATGTCCACAACCTTAAAAGCAAAGAAACGTGTTTTTTTTTTTTTCCCTCAAAACAGACATTTAAGCAAAAAAAGAAAAAGTCTGTTTTGAGAGGTAGGAAAAAGCATCTGCTCTTCCAGTGAAAATAATGGGATTGATTTAAACTGAGTCCAGGATAAATGGAATTTGAGTTTAAGGAACTATTTAATGAGTACTGTCTTGTCCACCATTAGAGGGCAGTGATGGTTCAGTATTCGAATTCTCACCTTCCTTGAGGGAGACTCAGGCTCAATTCCAGGCAATGCACCCCACAGAAGCCAAGTTCATTTGTCAGTGAAGGTTTGCATATTGCTATGATGCTGAACAGGTTTCACACCTCCAGGCTAAGAAAGACTGGCAAGAAAGTCTGGGGATCTACTTTCAAAATCAGCCAATGAAAACCCAAACGTCTGATATTCAGTTCAGGACTGTGTAGTGCTTCATTCTGTTGCGCATGGTGTCAGGGTTGCCATGAGTTGGGGGATGACACCACAGCAGCCAACAATGACAACAACTTTTGACCAAGCCAGGTCATCTTTGGATGCTTCCAGAAGTGATCTGGGTACTGAATATGCACCACAAGTCCAGTGAGGAAGGGAAAGAATTTTGAGGTAAGCCATTCCCTGCATCTACACCTCAGGCTTATGATCAGGGAGGAGAGCTGTTGTTGTTGTTGTTATGTGCCATTGAGTTGGACCCAACTCATAGCGACCCCTCCTTGGGTTTCTGAGGCGGTATCACTATGGAAGTAGATTGCCCAACCTTCCTTCCAAGGAGCGGCTGGTGGGTTTGAACCACCAGCCTTCTGGTTAGCAGTCAAGTGCCTTAGGCACTATGCTACTTAGCTCCATTTGCATCTGCGAGGACACTCAATAAACAGTACACTGAAAATTTTCTCTTTTCACTGCCCGGTGCCCCCGTTTAGGCTCTCTACCTATTTGAGCATTCTCCAGATCCACTCCTTTAGCATTCTTTCTGAGGTGGGGCAATGCAGTTGAACTCAAGCTTCTTTAGTACATAAAACAGTCCACGTATTGGCTGAGTACAGAAGTTGCTTTATTTGTCAGTTCTATGGAGAAGAGTGTCCAGGAAGGATTTGGAAATACTCTGAAATATGAAGGATAAATTTTACTATTGTGAAGGCATAATGAAAAAAGAAATTGGGGAGGAGAGAGGTAGGCAGGGGGATAGCACCTGCATTATATAGCAGGCAATGCACTAGAGCACTGTTTTGCTTCACCAATGACATTTTCATTTTTGTGAGCTTCATCATCAAGTGATTCTATCCTAGTTCTTATTTACCATTTTTTTTCTATCAATTTCCTAGCTAGACTTAATGATTCCTTTCTTTTAATGTCAATGTCTTATGAGTTTACTAGGTTTATAGTATTGTTTATGAATGATTAAGTTCACTTTCCTAGCTACTAAACATTAGTGCAGGGAAAACAAATATGATAGAACAAAAGAAAGAATGATACAGCAAGGATTCAAATTGGATTTGGAGACATTTATATTAAAGGGAGTGAGTGATGTGGCTTCTTTTAAATCATTGACAACAAAAAAATCTTATTGCTTTTAAGACAATAAATTTTAACTACTGTTGCTATTATAAATTTTTCTGGAATGATAACTGGAGCAACTTTAAGTAAGTAGAACCAAACAACTGCTACCAATCACAGACTGGTAGGTTTTGTGTTGGGATACTATTCCAAAATCAAAACCAAACTCAGTGCCTTCGAGTCACATCTGATCATAGCAACCCCTCCTTGGGTTTCCAAGACGTATCTCCAAAGAAATAGATTCCCCAATCTGCCTTCTGAGGAGTGGCTGGTGCATTTGAACTGCCAGCCTTCTGGTTAGCAGTCAAATGCTTTAGGCACTACACGATCAGAGCTTCTATTACATAAGGAAGTAATGAGTATATACCAGGAAAAGAAACTGCTATGAGCACACAGTACAAGTGAATAATAAAAGGTGGGGAGTGCAGAAGCAGAAATAGCCACTATCTGAGGTCTCATTCTAATTATGTCTAAGGAAATATTACTCACAATAAGGAATGTCAAGCACATCAATGATAAATGTTAAGCTACTAGAACAACTTTCAAAATTGTCCAGAAATGATAAACCATGCTAGATATAACTTTGTAAAATTATACTGTAGTTTAATAACCATATTCACCTCTGGGGTTATTTACACACCCCACAAAGACCCAAAGAATATCCTCCCTTCCTTCTTGTAGATTGCCAAAGACTAAATCTGTCCATTTTTCTGTACTGAGAGTCTTTCTTTTCTGTCTTCTCTATGCAGTTTCCCAAATTAAGCATCCATGCTCTTAGAGCCTTCAGAATTTTATTATTAATGAGAAAACAGACATGATATATATCAATAGCACCATTTATAGTATACTGCTTTGTGCCAGGCACTGGGGATATCAAAACAAATAAATAAATGATTTTGTCTTTCAGGACCTTGGTTCAGAGAGGAAGACAGGTGTATAAAGTGAGAATCATCACACAGCTTGGGGACTGTGTGTTAAGAGGGATGAGGATTCAGTGAGTCCTAAAGCCCACAGATCCCAGGCTAAGAATTGGTCCTTTAATTTTAGTGCAAAAGCTTTGATTCAGACTGTAATCCTTCTACAAAATGACTTTCTTATATGAAAAAATAAAATAAATAAGGACACAGAAGAAATGGTCAAAGAAAGGGAGACAGGAGACCCTAGAGGAGTAGAGTAGAAAAGCAGGAAGAGAGGAGAAGGGGTGATTATCAACAGTTAAGAAAGGCAAGGACAGATAGAGCAGAGGAAACAGATAAGGGGGAAAAGTCTCCTGCACTATAGGTACAGCAAAAAAAAAAAAAGAAAAAAAACCTCGCTGCCGACGACCTGTTTCAGACTCATAGCAACCCCTCTTTGGGTTTCTGAGGAGGTATCTCTACGGAAGTAGATTGCCCAATCTTCCTTCCGAGGTGTGGCTGGTGGGTTTGAACCACCAGCCTTCTGGTTAGCAGTCAAATGCCTTAGGAACTACGTACAGCAGGAGGAGAGAAATTAAAACAAAGCAGAAGCCACCAGCTCAAAAGCTGTCAGGAATGTTAGTGGTGAAGTAGAATTGTGCATTGGAGATAGGAATCAGACAAAAGGGAATACAAAAACCAAATTCTGTCAGGTTCTGCCCCAGGGGAAACAGCAACACTGAGGAACACTTAATATATAAGTAAAGTGATAAACTCCTGGAAGACACAAAGAAGAAAGCAAAAAAAAAAAAGAAGGAGAAGAAGAAAAGGAAGTTTCTGTAAGGCAAACAATTAAATGCTCAGCTACTACATGAAAGGTTGGCAGTTTGAACTTACTCAGAGGGACCTCAAAAGACTGGCCTGGCACAGTTTCTGAAGGTCACAGCCTTTGTAAACCCTATGGAGCAGCTCTACTCTTCACACACAGGTTGGAATCTACCCAACAGCAACTAACAACAACATCAACCTTCCCTGAAGGGGTTTACAACCCAGCCACAGAAGGTGGGTAGTACAGGAAGAAGTTTACATATGCATGGAATTGACGGACAAAAGAGGAGAAAAATATGCCACCAGTATTTCAAGTGACAGCACTGACACTATGGTGGACAGGTTTCAGGAAGCTTCCAGATTAAGACAGACTAGGAAGAGGGAAGAGACAGTCCACTTCTGAAAAAAAAATGGGCCACTAAAAGCTTTATGTATAGCAGTGAAACACTGATATATTGCCAGAAGCCCCTCAGGCTGAAATGTACTCAGAGAACTGACTATTTCCTCAAAGTAGCTGTGACCTTAATGATATGGATGAAATAAAGCTTTCTAGACTGTCATTTGCTGATGTGGCATGACTCAAAATGAGAAGTAACCACTACAAACATCCATTAGTAATCACAATGTGGAATGTATGAATTATGAATCTAAGAAAATTGGAAGTTATGAAAAACGAAATGGAATTCATAAAGATCTATATCTGAGGCATTACAGAGCTGCAATGGACTGGAATTGGCCATTGTGAATTGGAAAATTGTGTGGTCTGCTACAACAGGAATAACAAATTGAATATAACTGACATCACAGTCATGGTCAAAAAGAACATTTCAAGATCTATCCTGAAGTACAATGCTGTCAGTGAAAGGATAATATACATATGCCTACAAGGAAGACAGGTTAATACTACTATTATTCAAATTTATGCACCAACCACCAAAGCAAAAGATGAAGAAATTTAAGATTCTTACCAACATCTGTTCTTTAAATTGACCAAACATGCGATTGTGATGGACTGATAATTAATGGTGATTGGAATGGGAAATTGGAAATAAGGGAGAAGTACTGGTGGTCGGAAAATATGGCCCTGGTGATGGAAATGCCACCAGAGATCTCATGATAAAGTTTTGCAAGACCAACAGTTTATTCATTGAAAATACCTTTTTTCAACAACATAAACAGCAAGTATATATTTGGACCTTGAAAGACGGAATACATAGGAATCAAATTGATTACCTCTGTGCAAAGTGGTGATGTAGAAGCTCAATACTATCAGTCAGAATAAGGCCAGGGGCCAACTGTGGAACAGACCATGAATTGCTCATATGCAAGTTCAACTTGAAGCTGAAGGAAATTAAAATAAGTACGTGAGAGCCAAAATACAACACTGATAATATCCCACTTGAAATTAGACACCATTGTAAGAATATACTTGATGCATTGACACCAATGACTAAAGATGAGAAGAATTGTGGGATGGTATCAAGAATGTCACACATGAAGAAAGCAAGAGATCATAAAAAAACAGGGAAGAAAGAAAAGACCAAAATCAATGTCAGAAGAGACTGTGAAACTTTCTCTTGAACTGAGAGCAGCTAAAGAAAATGGAAGAATGATGAGATGAAAGAGCTGAAAAGAAGATTTCCAAGGGAGGCTTAAGAAGACAAAGTATTACAATGAAATGTGCCAAGACCTGGATTTAGAAAATCAAAAGGGAAGAACACAACACACTCAGCATTTCTCAAGCAGAAAGAACTGAAGAAAAGATTCAAACCTTAAGCTGCAATATTGAAGGATTCTGTGGGCAAAATACAGAACAATGCAGAAAGCATTAAAAAAAAAAAAAAAAAAAGATGGAAGGAATAAACAGAGCCACTGTACCAAAAAGAATTGGCTGACACTCAGTGATTTCAGGAGGTAGCAGATGATTGAGAACTGATGGTACTGAAGGAAGAAGTCTGAATTGCACTGAAGGAATTGGGGAGGGGGCACCTCTAGGAATACACAGAAAACCCACTGCAGAGATGTTTCAACAAATGGATGCAATGCTGGAAGCACTCACTTGTTTATGCCAGTAAATTTGGAAGATGGCTACCTGCCAAGCTGATTGGAAAAGATGTACATCTGTGCTCATTCCAAAGAAAAGTGATGGAACAGAATGCGGAAATTATTGAACAATATCACTTATATAACATACAAGTAATTTGCAGAAAATAATTAAAAATTAATTGCAGTAAGACATAGACAAAGAACTGCCATACATTCGAGCTGGAATCAGAAGAGGACGTGGGATGAAGGATATCATTGCTGAAGTAAGATAGATCTTGGCAGAAAGTAAAAACTATGAGAAAGATGTTTACTTGTGTTTTATTGACTATGCAAAGGCACTTGACTGAGTGGATCATAACAAATCATGGATAACACTGAAAAGAATGGGGACTCCAGAACACTTAATTGTGCTAATGAGGAACCTGTACATACACCAAGAGGCAGTCATTCAAACAGGCCAAGGGGATACTGCATAGTTTAAAACCAGGAAAGGTATGCATCAAGGCTATATCCTTTCATCATACTTATTCAATCTGTATGCTAAGCAAATATCTGAGAAGGTGGACTATATGAAGAAGAATGAAGCATGAGGATTAGAGGAAGACTCATTAACAACCTGTGCTATGCCGATGACACAACCTTGCTTGCTGAAAGTGAAAAAGACTTGAAGCACATACTGATGAACATCAAATAATACAGCCTTCAGTATGGAATATACCTCAACATAAAGAAAACTAAAATCCTTACAACTAGACCAATAAGCAACATGATAAAGGTTTGAAGTTATCAGTGGTTCACTTTATTGGGATCCACAAATCAACACCCATGATTCAGCCCTCAAGAAATCAAACAAAGTATTGCATTGGGCAGATCTGCTGCAAAAGACCTCTTTGATGGTTAATGAGCATAGATGTCACTTTGAAGACTAAGATGTGCCTGATACAAGCCATGGCATTTTCAATAGCCTCATATGCATGTGAGAGCTGGATAATATATAAGAAACACTGCAGAAGAATAGATGCAGTTGAATTGTGGTGTTGGTGAAGAATATTAAATATACCATGGACTGCCAGAAGAACAAACTACTGTGTCTCAGAAGCAGTACAGCCAGAATGCTCCTCAGAAGCTAGAATGGCCAGACTTTGTGTCTTATACTTTGGTTATTTTATCAGGAGGGACCAGTCCCTGGAGAAGGATATCATGCTTGGTAAAGTAGAGGATTAGTAAAAAAGGTGAAGATCCTCAATGAGATGGATTGACGAAGTGGTTGCAACAAAGAGCTTACACATAGCAAGGATTGGGAGGATAGTGCAGTACTGGGCAGGGTTCCATTCTGTTGTACATAGGGTTGCTATGAGTCTAATACCAACTTGATGGCACCTAACAACAACAACGACAACAGAGATCTTGTGCACTATGCCACCAGAGCTCCCAAAATATAGATACTAATTTGATAAATGTAAGGGCATCAAAGATTTTGCATGTCTCGTAATCTCCTAGTCTGCTGGTCCCTGAACCACATTTTGAATAATTAGTATGACCAGGGCAGCAAGGACCAGTAAGGTCATGTGAGAATAATTCAGAGGAAAACAGTTAGGAATGAGGCAAAATACAAGACAGAATTGGTCCACTGCTGAAAAATAAGGAAAGGGAAAATGACATTTATTATTCTCTAGTGGGCACTTTCACAGTATGTGGTAAGGAGAGATATCACCTTTTATTGTTCATGCAAGTTAAAGAACTGCTCTGAAATCATCAAGTACACATGGCAGAGCCAGGATTTAACCAAGGTCTATTTGACTCAAAAGCCTGTGATCTTTCATCTAGCCAAACTGCTTCTCTGAAAAGCTAAGATTAGATTTGAGAAAAAGCCAAACTCAGGATGCAGCCAGACCTGAGTCAGGACTTCTGAAAAGAAGTTATGAGAAGTTGCAGCCTTTCTTTTCTTTTCTAGAAAAGAAATGCTACTTGGTTTTTAAAGGAAATGTAATTAGGAGAGTCAGCCTAACATTCTAATGTACAGAGTAAATGTCTATGAGAAGAGAGGTACAGTGAAGCCCAAAAGTAAACATGGATTTGCCTCCCAAAAGAGACCTGGTCTTCAAGACATAAATTAAAACCAAAATTCCCCAGAGGCTAAATAAGGTGAACAACATAATAGACCAGAAAATACATGTAGGAAATTTTTACAGTGGCAGTGCATTTGAGCTCTAATTGTCTAAATGAGCTTCTTTTTTCAGATTTGATTTAGTCCATTGAACATCAAGAAAAATTGAGCAAATATTATTTTTAATAGGTTAAAAAAAATATGCAATTTGGCTTGAAGAGACAATACATCTCACAATGAGCTCACCAGCGTTACCAGCTGGGACCAGTTAACCATATTTACCAAATAAGGCAAGTTTTTTCAATACTTGAAATCTTTCTCCAGTGAGCTCACTTTACTTCCCATTGGGTTTCTACAGTAATTGTAGAGGTCATCTCTCCAGCTTGGAGTCAGTATATCACCAGGCTCTCAATGCAAATGTGGTCTTCATGGTCTCTGGAGAGCATTCTGGTCAGCTTTGGATTATTACTGATTATATAGGAAAAGAAAAACAGTATCTTCTCTAAAGGCAGAACAGTAAGACACTGTCTAAAGCAAAACCTATTAATAACATCAGTGAGAGTTGTTTACTATTGTGAATATAAATGGCAGACCTTACCTTATTCCTCTCAATATATTTGTCTAGTTGCAAAAGTACTCCTTGTTATCTATGGCTGAGTCTATACAATATATACCCACAATTTCAACTTAAAAAATATGAATGTTTTTTTCTAAACAATTAAAAAAACAAAATAATTTAACTTTTTTCTTTCTATTTTTAATTGGCTGCTTTACAAAGTATAAAAATGGTGCACATAAACAAAATAAATTTAAATCAATGGTAAGATTTACCATAATCTTAAAAGAGTATTAATGGGGGAGGTTTGGCTAACCAAGAGTATTAATGGTTTAGATTGTGATTTGAAATCTGAATAAAAGAACATGATTTTAGAGTAAAGTGGTTTTTATTTTTTTTCTTAAATATTTAAATATGTTCTACTTCAGAAATAAGAAGCATTTCTCATTTTCTTCTTCTAAATTGCCAGTGTGCCAAAGCCTAGCTTTAAACTGAGAATGTTTATGTTTTACTTCAAATGTGAAAGACTTCCATAGAGAAAAATATACTGGAAGTAAAAGTTTTTGCCTTTATGTTACAAATATGACTTTTGCCCTCTTATCTGTTCAAGGTCACATTCAAGTTTATCTTACTATAAAGCCTATGGCTTTCCAATTTAGAAACCATATCTTAAATCCCATGCTGTTAAGTCTAGGATATCAAAGATGGCCCTATTTGTAAGAAGTCTCTCGGGTGAGAGACTGCAGAGGTAAAAACTGGTATGTGGTTCAAGCCAAATGGGAAAACTTTGGCAAAACTTTTCTAGATAGAGCAAGATAGGAAATATATTAGGGTTTTTAGTTCACATGGTCTCTGTCATAACTATTCAACTATGTTGTTATTATATAAAAACAGCCATAGAAAAACACTTAAACAAATGAGCCACATTATGTTCCAATAAACCTTTACTTATGGACACTGAAATTTGAATTTATATAATTTTCACTTGTCACTAAATACTATTATTCCTTCATTTTTTTTGAACTGTTTAAAAATGTAGGGACTTTTCAGAGAACAGGCCATACAGCAACAGGTAGTTGGTCAACCTGCCTCAAAACAATGAAATTAACATTCTCAAATCTGAAAAGGAAACAAAAGACATCCTCAAACTCTAGAGTAGGAAATGTATCCCCAGGAACAGAGAGCAGAGGTACCTGGATCCTTTACGATATGCTGGTATTTGTTCTGAGCTACTGTTTATTGCTATTGTTAGGTACCACTGAGTTGGTTCCCATTCATAGCACCCCTACATACAACAGAAATGGAACACACAGCCCAGTCCTGTGCCATCCTCACAATCATTGTTATGTTTGAGAACATTGTTGCAGCCACTGTGTCAATCCATCTTTTTGAGGGTCTTCCTCTTTTTCACCAATCCTCTATTTTACCAAGCATGATGTCCTTTTCCAAGGACTGGTGACTTCTGACAACATGTCCACAGCATGTAAAATCAAATCTTGCTATCCTCCCCCTTCTAAGGAGCATCTTGCTCATTGGTTTGTTCTTCTGGCAGCTCACAGTATATTCAATGTTCTTCACGAACACAATTCAAGTGCATCAACTCTTCTTTGGTCTTCCTTATTCATCGTCCAGCTTTCACATACGTATGAAGCAATGGGAAATACCATGGCTTGGGTCAAGTGCACATAGCTCTTCAAAATGACATCTATGCTTTTGAATATTTTAAAGAAGTCTTTTGCAGCTGATTAAGAACTGTTAAAAAATACTACACAGGATCATGTATTCCCTCTCTTGTACCATGCTTCCTTCCAGAACTTGATAACAGCTTAATTCATTGATAGGGGGATAAATCTATTCTACTAAAGATATGAATAAGCTTTGAAAGGAGAAGATGTGGCAGAATGGAGGACTAAACTGACATAAAAAAGAAAAGTCTGAAAATGGCAGGGGCTAAGAAATCAAAGAGGAGGAGAAAGGCAGTGCTCTAACAAAATTGGAGGGCTAACAAAGAGGATCGTCTTTGAATTCCATGGAAAAGACAGAGGACTTCAAAAGTTTTTAATTTGTGTGATGACAATCAGTGGGAGCTTAAGAGTCAAAGATCTTTGTGATCTGACATAGGCCTGAGATTATCCTCACTTGACCTTCTGCAGACATCGTGTTCTAGAAATTACCACGCCTGGTATGGTTGGCAGATAATAGAGAAATTAATGGATCCCCTGATGGTAGAACAAAATTTACATTGAACATCTTAATGTAAATATTGATGAGTGACTGCCTGGTAACTGGTCTCTCTGATTCTAAACTTTAACAGTGCTTATAAACTGCCTTCTTAAAATGCAGATCCAACACACAGCTCCTATGTGAGTATAATGTCATGGTCAAGAGAGCATATGCATTAGAATGATACTGCCTGGGTTCAATCCTGCTCTGCTATTTATAAGTCATCTAATCCTAGGAAATTGCGTTACCTGTTCTGTTCCTCGTATTGATATGAGAATGAAAATCATAGCTGGTATCTCAAAGTGTTGTTGTAAAGATTAAATAAATAAATAAATATATGTGAACTGCCTAGAAGACTATCTGACATATAAATGCTCAATATCTATTACATCCTGAGCATCATCATTATTGTGATTATTAAACATAAAACTCCTTGGCATGGAACAAGACTTAATTATTCAGCCTCAGCAGAATATTTCCTGCCTTATTTCTCATTAATTCCTCTTTCATCTTCCATTTACATATACATGCTCAGCTGTAACCCAGTGTTTTTTCATATTGTGGGTCATGACACACTAGCAGGCTGTAAATCAATTTCATGGGTTATTACTAGCATAAAAAAAAAAAAAATAGAACAAAAAATACCAGAGTACACCACATGTAGTAATGAAAGCCTTGTTACCTGAAATGTAGCACATACATTCACTGAATTACAAAGTAAAATGCACTTAAAATATGGTCTTTTTTTTTTTAATTTTTTTGAGGTTAAAGGCCACGACTATAGTCACATCAAGCTTCTAAAATATATCAGATTTTTTACACCATTATCCTCAGAAGGAAGGGTAGGCAATCTACTTCCATAGTGATACTGCCTTGGAAACCCAAGGAGGGGTTGCTATGAGTTGGCTCCGACTCCATAGCACATAACAACAACAACAACATAATTCTTTTATACCACTATGATTCTTCCTAGGAGCTTTGGTGCCTAAAGCATATGACTGCTAACTGCAAGGCTGGTGGATCAAACCCACCAGCGCCTCCTCAGAAAGAAGAATGAGCAATCAATTTCATAGAGATACCACCTTGGAAACACAAGGAGAGGTCACTATGAGTCAGAACTGACTCAATGCCAGTGGCTTTCGTTTCTTTCTTTTTTTGGTTTGATGATTCTTCCAAGGAGTCCTGGTGGTATACCACAGTCATCTGCTAACCAAAAAAGATGTGGCAGTCTGCTTCCATGAAGATTACACCCTTAAGAACACTGATATATGGGTGGATAGATGGGTGGATAGGCTGAAGGATTAGGTATATCTGTGCAGGGGACAGTGTGCCCAAGACCATGTATAGGGTTGGGAGGCAATGTATCTACAAGTGTATTTGTAATTTCTGTAAGAATTTCCAGGTATATAGTAGAGCTGACAAGGGACAAGCTGTAGTCACTTCTTGGCCACAGCCAGCTACCTAGAGGGAGCGGGTAGTAGGATCTGTGGGCTTGGGACCATGGTCACAGGGGATGTCAACCTCAGTTGGCTTAACATACTACACAAAAACATTGTTCTGCTGTCTATTTGGTGAGTAGCAACTGGGATCATACAAGCTTGCAAGCAGCCATCTAGATGCAACAATGGGTCTCTCCTCATTTAGAGCAAAGAAGAATGAGGAAAACCAAAGACACATGGAAAAAATTAGTCCCAGGGACTGGTACACCATGTGATCCTCAGCCTATACTACTATGAGACCAGAAGAACTAGATGGTGCCTGGCTACCACTGTCAATTATTCAGAGGTGGATCTATGTAGGAGATCCTGAATAGAATGGGAGAACAATGTGGAACAAAACTCAAAATCATTAAAAAAAAAAAAAAAAAAAGGGACCAGGTTTGCTGGTCTGATAGAGCCTGGTGGAACCTCTGAGACTATGGCCTATAGCTGCCCTTCAGGTCTGGAATTGAACCCACTCCTGTGGCTGCTAGCTGAACAAAAGACAGGGATATGAGCTGAACATTTAGAATAGGTAGATAAACTCCTTGGAGAGATCAATCATGGGAGAATAGAAGGACTGTGTATACACAGGGAGACATCTCAGGGGGCAGAAGTGCGTGCAAGGGAAGGATACAGGGAAGAGGTGGCTATGGGGAGGAAGTGGGAAGAGAGCTGTTGCATTGTGGGAGATTGCAGTCAATGTCATGAGACAAAGTGTTTGTGAACTGCTGCGTGGAAGATGAATTTGCTCTGTAAACTTTCACCCAAATCACAATAAAAATTTAAAAAAAGAGAGAAGAAAAAAAAATTACAGCCTTGGAAATTCTATGGGGAGTTCCTATTCTTTAAGGGTTTTATGAGTAAGAATTGACTTGACAACAATAGATTTATAATTCTTTCATACCTAGTGTTCTGGTTACTTAGTGTCACTCTGACAAGAATATACCACAAATGGGAAGACCTTAATAAACAGTTTATTCTCCTACAGTTTGGAGGCTTTAAGTCCAAGTTCAAAGTGCCAGGCTCTAGGGACTGGGTGAAAGCCTCAGCCTTGGGCTTCAGCTCTGCCTCCAGCTCCCTGCCCACTGAAGCTAGAGGCTTTTCTTCACTCAGACAGCTGCTGGCTGCTGAGGCTGCCAAGCCCAAGGTTGACAAGTAAAAAGGCACAGTCCTGATGTTACCAAACCACATGGCAGGCCATTAATTCAAGTTCATTGTAAGTCCCAAGGTTGGTAGAGCATGGCAGGCTGCTGAACAGCAACACATCTACATGCAAGGTTCAAGGTGCCATGAGCTAGCTACTATCCTCAAGGCTTCTCCTTATATACAGGAAGTAGACCATATCCTAAAGGCAGCTACTCAGCTGCTTGTGGTAGATCCCACCATGGAGCTGATTGCCAGTCTTCTCACAGGAAATAACTACCACCAGCTGCCAAGCCACTCAACCAGGCCCAGCCAAGCTGACATACAAACTGAACTACCACACTTAGTCTTCTCTTTTGTGTGGGCTGCCCTATTCCCTTGCTATGGCTGGCAAATTTCGACCAACCTTTAAAATGCATCTGCTCACAGAATGATCATGGTAAAGGAAGACACTGGGGGGAGCACAAAAGTTAAAGGCAACAAAGGTAAATACTATTACATACATAATCCTGCAATAACAGTAATAATAATAATTTATGAGTGCATATATAGATAGACACTCAAGCTGAACAGAGGTAGAAAGATGAATGGGACTATACCTAGGAATACATAGATTTGATACAGGATACAACAAAAAATATTTACATATGCTGCAAGTATATCCATGAATAGAGCTTATAGGGGGCAAAGTTATGAAAACTGTTTAGCCATATCCAAACACCTTGAGGGGATGAGTTGCTGGGCCTGAGGCTCAGGACCATAGTCTCAGGGAACATCAAAGTCAAGTGACATAACATAATTCATAAAGACAATATTGTACATTCTTTTTTGGTGAGTAGAAACTGGAGTCTAAAAGGTTGTAAGTGGAACTTCTAAACGGAGAGAAAGTCAAGAGAGTTGCAAGATAGAATGGACTATTCTAACTCAGGGATAAAAATACAAATCTCAGGCTAACCTCAAAGAAAAATGATAAATCTTCACATCACAATAAAAAAGAGGGCAAGCACAAATATTTAGCAAATAGTAAAACAACAGCAATGAAGGAAATGAGAACAAGATTCATAAAAAAAAAAAAAAAAATGAGCTCACCACAGAAAATTATATGGAACAAAGAAACAAGGAATGCCATGAAAAAACACATAAAAAAATGAAAGCACCCAATTCACACTTGTTGATAATTACACTGAATGTCAATGGATTAAATGCACGACTCAAGAGATGGAGAGTTGCAGATTGGATAAAAAAACGTAAGCCATCAATGTGCTGTCTACAAGAGACACACCTTAGAGGCAAAGACAAAAATAGACTAAAAATCAAAGGTTAGAAAAACATATATCAAGGAAATGGAGAAAAGAACAGGAGTGGCAATATTAATTTCTGATCAAATTGATTTAACACAAAAACCACTATAAGAGACAAAGAAGGACATTTTATAATTATTAAAGGATCAATTGAACAAGAAGATATAACCATAATAAATATCTATGGACCCAAAGAAAAGCCCCAAAATACATAAATCAGACTTTAACATAATTGAAAAGGCAGACAGATGACTCCACAGTCATAGTAGGAGACTAATACACTGATTTCAATGAAAGCTAGAACAATTGGAAAGAAACTCAACAAAGATGCAGAATAGCTAAACAATACACTCCACTAACTTGACCTTATAGACATCTACAGAGCACTTCACCCAACAACAACACAATATACATTCTTTTATAAACACATGGAACATTCTCCATGATAGTATATGTTAAGCCATAAAGCAAGCCTCAATAAATTTAAAAACATTGAATGCTGCAAAGCATCTTCTCAGATCACAATGCTATCAAACTAGAAATCAACAATAGGAAGATCAACAGAAAAAAAGCAACCACATGGAAACTGAACAACACCCTCCTTAAGAACGACTGGGTAACAGAAGAAATAAAAAATGAAATAAAAAAGTTCCTTGAATCAAATGAGAATGAAAACACAACACACCAAAATCTTTGGAACACAGCAAAAGCAGTGATCAGAGGCCAATGTTTAGCAATAAGTGCACACATCTAAAAAGAGGAAAGAGCCGAAATCAACACTTTAAACTAACATCTCCAACAACTAGAAAAAAAAAAAAAATAGCAAGAAAAGTCTACAGTGATCAGAAGAAAGCAAATCATAAAGATCTGAGCAGAAATCAATTAACAGAAAATAGAAAGACAATAGAAAAGAGTCAACAAGACTAGTTGTTGTTGTTGAGTGCCGTCGAGTCGTTTCTGACTCATAGCCACCCCATGCACAGCAGAACGAAACACTGCCCGATCCTGCGCCAGCCCCACAATCCCTGCTATATTTGAGCTCATCATTGCAGCCACCGTATCAATCCATCTCGTTGAAGGTTTCCCCCTCTTTCGTCGACCCTCCACCCTACCAAGCATGACATCCTTCTCCAGGGAATGGTCCCTTCTGACA
>NW_006921634.1:15090399-15092211 GCF_000298275.1 Orycteropus afer afer | reverse complement strand
GAGGCAGTATCACTACGGAAGTAGGATTGCCCAACCTTCCTGCCGAGGAGTTGTTTTTTTTAAAAGATTAATAAAATTGACAAACCACTGGAAAATTTAACAAAGGAAAAGAGGGAGAGAATATAAAATAACACGAATAAGAAATATTAAATAAGAAATAAGATATCACTAAAAAGGAAAACTACAAACCAATATCCCTCATGAATATAGATGCAAAAATCTGCAACAAAATCCTAGTCAATACAATCTAACACCGTATCAAAAAAACAATTCATTATGAACAAGTGGGGTTCTTATCAGTAGGCAAGTTTGGTTCAACATTAGAAAAACTATCAACGTCATCCATCACATACATAAAACTAAGGACAAGAACCACGTGATCATATCAATTGGTGCAGAAAAGGCATTTGATAAAATCCCAACACCCATTCCTGATCAAAACTTTCAGCAAAATAGGAATAGAAGGGACATTCCTCAACATAATAAAAGGCATATGTGCAAAACCTACAGCCAACATTCTCAATGGAGAGAGACTTAAACCACTACCCGTGAGAATAGGAAGCAGACGAGGATGCCCTCCATCACCACTTCTATTCAACATTGTATTGGAAGTCCCAGCCAGGGCAATAAGATAAGAAAGGGAAATCAAAGGCATCCAAATTGTAAGGAAGACGTCAAACTATTCCTATTTGCTGATGATATGATCCTATACCTAGAAAACCCAATAGACTCAGCAAAAAACTACTTGAACTAATTGAGAGATTCAGCACAGTGTCAGCATAAAAGATCAATGTCCAAAAGTCAGTTGGATTCCTCTGCACTAGCAAAGAGATTGCTGAAAAAGAAATAAGGACATCAGTACCATTGACAATAGCTACCAAAATAAAATTAAATAAAATAATAAAATACTTGGGAATAAATCTTACCAGGAACACAAAAGACATGTACAAAGAAAACTACAAAAGACTAGTTCAAGAAACCGTAAGACATCTGAATGAATGGAAGAACATACTACGCTCGTGGATAGGAAGATTGAACACTGTGAAAATGTCAATTCTACCCAAAGCAATCCATACATTCAATGCAAACCCAATCCAGATCCCATCAACATTCTTGAAGGATATGGAAAAATCAATCACTAACTTTGTATGGCAAGGAAAGAGACCTTGGATAAGCAAAGTTTTTTTTGAAGAAGAACAAAGTAGGAAGTCTCACACTGCAGGATCTCAAAACCTACTATACAACCACACTAGTCAAAACTGCCTGGTATTGGTACAATGACAGACACATAGACCAATGGAACAGAACTGGGAACTGAGAAATAGATTCATTGACCTATGATCAGCTGATCTTTAACAGAGGGCTGAAATCCATTAAATGGGGAAGAGAATGTTTAACAAATAGTGCTAGCAAAACTGGAGATCCATTTGCAGAAAAATGAAACAGGATCTGTACCTTACACCATACACAAAAACTAACGTAAGATGGATCAAAGACTTAAATGTGAAACCTAAAACTGTAAAGTTCCTCAAGGAAAAACTAGAGGCAAATTTAGGGGCCCTAATATATGACATAGGAGCTCTGGTGGTATAGTTCCTAAGGCATTTGACTGCTAACCAAAGGGTGGTGATTCAAACCCACCAGCCACTCCTCAGAAGGAAGGGTGGGCAATCTACTTCTGAACAGATATCACCTCAGAAACCCAAGGAGGGGTCGCTTTGAGTCAGGCCCGACTTAACGGCAGTGAGTAGTAGTAATATATGGCAAAAATAGATGATCAAGCATAACCCAAAATGCAGAAACAGCAGAAGA
>NW_006921634.1:15079577-15090299 GCF_000298275.1 Orycteropus afer afer | reverse complement strand
AGCAGAAGAGAAACTAGATGAATGGGACCTTCTAAAAATTAAATTTTTATGTGCTTCCAAAGACTTCTCCAAAAGAGTCAAAAGAGAACCTATAGACTGGAAAAAAAATATTTGGCAATAACATATCTGACAAGGGACTTATCTCTAAAATTTATAGAAAACTCCAACACCTCAACAACATAAACACAGACAATCCAATTAAAAAATGGGCAGAAGATATGAATAGACACTTCACCAAAGAGGATATTCAGGCAGCCAACAAACACCTGAAGAAATGTTCATGATCATTAGCCATTACAGGGATGCAAACCAAAAACAACGAGATACCATCTTGCCCCAGAACTAGCAGCAAAGTTCAACAAGACAGAAAACAACAAATGCTGGCGAGGTTGTGGAGAGATTGAGACTCTCATACACTGCTGGTGGGACTGTCAAATGACACAATCACTGTGAAAAGCAGTATGGTGATTCCTTAAAAAGTTGGAATTAGAAATATCATTTGAGCCAGTAATTCCATTACTAGATATATGTCCTAAAGAAGTGAGACCCAGCACAAGAACAGATATATGCACACCATGTTCATCCCAGTACTATTTACAATAGCAAAAACATAGAAACAAAATAGGTGCCCATCAACAGAAGAATGGGTAACCAAACTATGCACATAGACATGACGGAATACTATGCAACCCTAAAGAATAACGTAGAATGTGCAAAACACCACATAACATGGATGAACTTGGAGGACATTATGCTGAATGAAGTAAGTCAATGACAGAAGGACAGATATTGTACTGGTCCATTATTGTAAAAAGTCAAGGAAAGGATTATATATGGAAGGAAATTTTCTTTGTTGGTTATCAGATGTGGGAGGGTAGCATAGGGAACACAGATAGGTAGAGATAAGTATTGATTTTGGAGAAAAGAAGGGCAATATACCAAATGTGAGTGATGAATATGTGGCACTGAGAAAAGGAAGACATGGAGTGGTACATTGGAGGTACAGACAACAAAGATGAAACCTTTTGCACATATAGTCCTGCGTTGTCAGTGTTGGCAAACATTGATTTACAGATGGGTAGATGGGTAGACAGGCTTCATGATTAGGTATATCTGTGCAGGGAGCAGTGTGCCCAAGATCATGTATAAGGTTGACAGACAATGTTTCTACAAGTGTATTTGTGTGTAGTATAAGAATTTCTAGTTATATAGTAGAGCTGACAGGGGCCAAGTTTGTAGTCACTTCTTGGCCACAGCCAGCTACCTGGAGGGAGCAGGTAGTTGGATCTGTGGGCTTGGGATAATTGTTGGCAGGGGACATCAAGCTCAATTGGCTTAACATACTACACAAAAACATTGTTCCACATCCTCCTTTGGTGAGTAGCAGCTGGGATCATAAAAGCTGCAAGTGGCCATCTGGATGCAACAATGGGTCTCTCCTCATCTAGAGCAAAGAAGAATGAGGAAAACCAAAGACACATGGAAACAGTTAGTCCCGATGAGTGGTACAAGTCTATAAGGTGAACAGTAACTCCAGGGAAGTACAGACCCCACAGAACAATCAACAAGAGGAGATCAAAAGAAACATTTGCCTAGGGTTAAAACTCAAGAAGCAGGAAAGGACAGGAAAGAAGGACAAAGGGAAAAGGTAAACACTGAGGAAGTGGTAAGAGTGCTGTTACATTGTGAAGATTGCAATCAATGTCACAAAACAAAATGTATATGAATTGAATAGAAAAGCAATTTGCTCTGCAAATTTTCACCCAAATCACAATTAAATTAAATAAGTAAATAAAAGTGCACCTGCTGAATGTTAAACCTCATGGGAGCCTTGCCAGCCTACCCTGATTAGTTTGAGCAACTTGTTCCTTCTACTTCAGCTGTAGCACTTATTCCCATGCCACAATAATTATTTGTCCTTCTGTGGTTTCTCCTGTAATAGTGAGAGCCATGAGGGAAAAGGAAAGAACCATATTTTGAAATGCATTTTACTTTGTAATTCAGTGAATATACGTGCTGTTTCAAGTAACAAAACTTCCATTACTACATGTGGTGTACTCTGGTATCTTCTTTTCTATTCCATTATAATCTTTTTTTTTTTCCTTTTAATGCTAGTTATAACCCACAAAATAGATTTGTACTATTTTTGTGTCCCAAGCAACATTTCTGGTATAGAGCTATCAATACTGTCCAGGTGAATATATTCAATGACTTAGACAAGATGGATGGTGGCATGGAAATCAAATTTCTAAAGACTCAAGCTGGGAAAAGAGGATGAGGTGGTAGAGAAGAGACTGTTTATATATTACATTATCAAATATAGATGCCAGAAGATCTCACTACTTTAGAATGAAGAAACTGAACCACAGTAAAGGTCTTACCATAAATCCAAAAGACTCTACTAGGCAAGCATGTGTTCCAAGAGTTGCACCTTATTACCCACAGAGATTTCATTTGCCTCTAACTTTAATGCAGATAAACAATGTGATATGAATAGTGAAAATGAAAATGATTTGATTGTTCAAAATCCATACCTTTTTTTTTTTTAAATGCTGTGCTAACCAAACGTTATTTGGGGATTCCTATTCAGTTCTAGGAAGGAAGGTTGGGCAATCCTACTGATACTGCCTCGGAAACCCAAGGAGGGGTCGCTATGAGTCAGGGCTGACTCAACGGCACATAACAACAACAACATTCAGTTCTAAGGAGCTCTGGTAGCATAGTGCTAAGGCACTTGCCTGCTAACTAGAAGGCTGGTGGTTCAAACTCACCAGCCACTCCTCGGAAGGAAGGTTGGGCAATCCTACTTCCGTAGTGATACTGTCTCGGAAACCCAAGGAGGGGTCGCTATGAGTTGGGGCCGACTCGACGGCATATAACAAACAAAACAATTCAGTTCTGAAGGAACTCTAGTGGCACAGTCATTAAAGCAGTCAGCTGCAAACGACAAGGTCAATAGTTCAAACCCACCAGCCACACTGTGGAGAAAGACAAGGCAATCCACTCTGTAAAGATTGTTGTTGTTGTTATGTGCCATTGAGTTGGACCAACTCATAGCGACCCCTCCTTGGGTTTGCAAGGATTAACAGCCTTGAAAATGTTACGGGCAGTTCTACTGTTTCCCGTGGGGTTGCTATGAGTCAGAATCAACTATATGGCAGTGGGTATTCAGTTCTGACAACCAAGCTTTCATGAGAACATTGAAAAACCAGAGCCTTTGATAAAAAACAGAGTTGGGTGAGCTGAAGTAGTGACATATTAAGAATAATTAGAGATGTTCAGCAAATGCTGAAGCTTCATGATGGATACTGACTCTGGTGTATTGAGCTTATGGATAATCAATACATTTTGTTGGTAGGTTAGACTTGGAAATTTTTTTGTACTTCAGATGTAACACAAGGTTTTAGCTTTGTAGTGGAAGCAATCTGAGATTCTATAGATTGGTTTATAAATCTACAGAAATTTCCCAAGTATTTAATTGACTATGGAAGGTTTTCAGTTACTTCAAAATGTATTATAAAGGTTTAGCACTAAGTTAACTTCCACAGATTATAGAGGAGGGAAACAGGAACACTTCTATTAAAACTTCTATTAACACTTCTATTATATTAAGACATCATTAAAATTCAAATGTTGGCATGATTTATTTATGTAAAACATCCCAAAGAATAGATTATAAGGTGGTAAAATTAAAAATATTTTATAAAAATGAGTTTGGAAAATTTTTCATCTTTTTTTTCTTTTTACCTAGATCACCCTGATAATAAACTCTTAATATTTTAGTGCTCTCTCAGCAATCAGCTATTACAGAATTCAGTTAAATATAGGATAGTTTGCTTGACTCACAAATGGTTGTCATTTTATCAGAGGAGTCCCTGGTTAATATCAGATAGTGCGTACTGCTACTTGCTGATACTTCATCTTTCCTTTTCTCAGAGAACTTGAAATATACTTCTGTTTGTATTTGTAACTTGCTTTGAATTCCAAAATGCACATGTGAAATAGAAATGTGTTCAATTTTATTGAGCTCTAGTTTGAGCTTTCAACGGATGCCAATATTGTGAAGTATTTCAGAATATTTATAAACAATTCAAATTATATATATATTGCTGTTGTTGTTATGTGCTGCCGAGTTGAACCCAACTCATAATGACCCTTCCTTGGATTTCCAAGGCAGTATCACTACTGCCCCATCTTCCTTCCGAGGAGTGGCTGGTGGGTTTGAACCACCAGCCTTCTGGTTAGCAGTCAAGTGCCTTAGGCACTATGCTACCAGAGCTCCCACATATATAGATATAGATATAGATATAGATATAGATATAGATATAGATATAGATATAGATATATCACCTATAGCTTTTCAACCATTTCAAGGATTATTAGAAAGGTAGTAACATTGAACAAATAAGTTCTAAGTAAAAAAATTCAAATGTCTAGCAAAACTCAGTGCCAAATTATACCTTGTGAAACACATTTACAAACCTAAGTTTTCATATAACAAGTTCTCTGTAGCAGGGCAACCAGTAGATGTGATAGAGAAAAATGTATCTATAAATAAAAACACCAACTCTTGAACCAAGAAAGCCACCTTGTCATCTAGAGAAGTTGGAAAGTTGACAGTGAAAATTTGCTCTGCAATGATGCTCCAAATGAAGTTTCCTTAACTCTTCACTATTGTCCCTATTGAAAGGTTGAGAACTTGAAAAGCAGATTTCTATAAATAACTGGATGTGCTACAAAGAAAACTTCTTTGCAAGGAAACAGGTTTGGCCTCCACCAAAGTAGGCTGACCACTGAAGAATCAAAATGATCTTACGATGTAGTAAGAAGGTTTCACACTCAAGTTCTCTCAGTATATAGTTCAAAGATGACATTAGTGAGGCAAAACTGTATTTCATAAATAATTCCTATTTATGTATGGCACTTATAGACTGTATTCTAAAAAATATTTTGTATATTTGACCTAAGAATTTAGCATAAGCATCTGTTGTAAATATGCAATTTATTAGGAAGCTTAAAATGTTTCCTAAATATTAGTCTTCAGGCATCAACATAAGACCCATGAGGAGAGAAAATAGTGATAATCTTACCTATGATTTAGTGTAATAAAATTATAAGAGATTAGTCGCCTAATTGAAAATGTAACAGCTACTTATAAAGTTACTATACACACACATGTACATGTGCACATTTATACACATCATAAACACTTAACATGTAATGGTATATTATGTATAATATATAAAAACTGAATTAAATCAGTAACAGTTCAGTAGAATGGCTTTGGATTATGTCCTTATCTAGAATTCTAATCCTGAGGAAGTTCAATTTTTTCACTGATTGGTGACCTCTGTAATAAAATATGGTACCTCTGCAAGAACCAGTCAGCAATTTTTGAAACATGGAGAGACACTGAATGTAGCTACTTGCCAAACAGAAAGACAGCTATTCACTCACACTATCTGGAGGGGATATGACATGATTTCTTTGTCAAATGGTGACAGTGGGTCAATTAGGGCTGATGGTTACATGACAAGGATGTTTTAAGGATGATGGAAACACAAAAAAGGGCCATTTTCTCATAAAAGATACAGGTATGGTATTTGTTGTTGTTATGTGCCATCGAGTCAGCCCCAACTCATAGTGACCCCTCCTTGGGTTTCTGAGGCACAGGTATGGTATGGTACCTCATTTACTAAATAAGGTATCACAGTCTTGGGTTTAAGTTCTAGCTAGAACACATGTTACTTCTGGGCTGTTTTCAATGTCACTTGATATTTCTGAGCCTCAGTTTACATAGCTGAAAAAAAAATGATGATACCTCCTGCTTTATAAGGCTGTTGTTATACGTAACAGCACGCTATTAGTTGTACAGAGTTATTAATTATAGTAATGTCAATAAAGCCCATCTTGCTTGGTACCCCGGTGAACCACAACTTTATCAATGTTCAACAATCATGACATTTGTCTCTGTTCATGAAACAAAATAAAGCAAACATGAAGATAGACCTTGTCATTGCTGAATATTACTTTTGCTAATGACAGAATCTATATAACAGAGTGGTAGTTAAGGTTATGTGTCAACTTGGCTGGGCCTGGTTATGAGTGGCTGGGAAGCTGGATGTAGTTATTCCCCATGATGAGACTGGTAATCAACTCCATGGTGGAATATATTGGATCAGTTGAATATCTGCTTTAGGGATGTGGTAAACTTCCAGTGTATAAGAAGACACTTTGAGAAAGGTCTGGAGCATTTTTGGCACATCTGGGGTGGGGAATAGGGGGATGCTGCATTTGGCTGAATCTTTATCTCAGTGGCCTGCAGTGTTGTCTACTTATGTTGATATTGTTTCTGGACTTGAACTAGTGGCCTGCCATGTTGCTTGATAACCTTGGGACTGTGCCATTTTACTTGTCACCCTTGGGTTTGTCAGCCTCAGCAGCCAGCAGCTGTCTGAGTGAAGAGAAGCCTCCAGCTTCAGTGGGCCAGGAGCAAGAGGCAGAGCTGATGCCCTAGGTCGAGGGGCCTTCTGCCAGCCCCTAGACCTGGCACTTTGAACTTGGACTTCTAGCCTCCTAAACTGTAAGAGAATAAATCCCTGCTTGGTAAAGCCATTCATTTGTGGTATTTTCTGTTAGAGCAGCACTAGAGGACCTAAACAAATAGCAGCAGTTACTAGTAATGATGGGAGCTCTGGTAGCATAGTGGCTAAGGCACTTGACTGCTAACCAGAAGGCTGGTGGTTCAAATCCCCCAGCCACTCCTCAGAAGAAAGGTGGGGCAATCTACTTCCGTAGTGATACTGCCTTGGAAACCCAAGGAGGGGTCACTATGAGTTGGGTCCGACTCGAGCGCACACAACAACAACAACAGCAAAACTATTAATGATGAAATAAGATCAGTTAACATTTTAGTGCTTAATACACACAAGAAATTACACTTGCGTTCACATTCTAGTAAGTTCCAAATTTTGATGTCAGGTTCCTCTAACTCTAAAGAACTTGCTGACAGATACTACAAGATACTACCTTGAAGAAAAAGAAAAATGAATTTATATTTCTTGAGCACCAACCACGTGCTGCTGCTATAGAAGAATTCTATATAAATATCTCATTTCTGTTCAAAATCTAGCTGTACACCTTATTGATTATATTACCTCAGCCAATTTGTTTAACTTCTCTGTGTCTTAGTTTATTTATCTACAAAATGAGCTTAATATTTATTAATAGTTGGCTTATCTAATAGGATCCTTTTAAGAGCTAAACAAATTTACATGTAAAGTATGTGGAGAAGTAAATGGTTAACTATCGTTGTTGTTGTTGTTGTTATGTGCCGTCGAGTCGGCCCCGACTCATAGTGACCCCTCCTTGGGTTTCCGAGGCAGTATCACTACGGAAGTAGGATTGCCCAACCTTCCTTCCGAGGAGTGGCTGGTGGGTTTGAACCGCCAGCCGTCTGGTTAGCAGGCAAGTGTCTTATTTACAAGGGTTAATTTATTATTGTGAAAAACTGATCAAATAACAAAAATTCAGTAATTCTGCAGCCCAATTATATATAAATGAAGGAAGTCCCTCAGTGGTACAAACGGTTAAGTGCCCGACTACTAACTGAAAGATCAGTGGTTCAAACTCATCTAGAGGCACCTCATTATAAAGTCCTGGTTATGTGCTTCTGAAATCTCATAGCCTTGAAAGCCCTAGGGAGTACAGTTCTACTCTGACACACATGAGTTTGCCAGGATTTAGAATTGACTCGACAGCAATTGAATTGGTTTATATACAAAAGTAGAGTCAACTGATAGAAATTACAATAAAGGAAATTACAAGCAGTTTCAAAACAACTGTCAAATGGCTTATAGTTTGCCCAGAGAAGTATAGTCCAAATACAGTCCTTGACAGAACCTCTGTCCATAAGAAATCAGCACATGAAAACCCATTCCTGATTATTCTCAGTAGATCTATTGATGAAAGGAAAAAAGTTAGATGATGTACTAAACCCAAACTCTGACCCAATAAACCAGGTTTTTTTTGATTGTTCTCATGATTCCACAGCATTATCCAATACATTAGGTAAATAATTCAGTCGGGAAGCAAAGAATACATATAATTTGGAATAAATAACATGATTATCTAAGCCATTTATGTATTTGAGACCATAAATTTAACTATAGGTATTTTTCACATGAAGAAAATCTAAGCCTATAAGAAGAATTAATTATGACAGTACTCTATATATTTTAAGTCTATGTAATAAGATAATTACATGTGCAAGTCATGTTTAAAAATAACAAACAAATTTTTAAGGATAGGACGAAACTTTAATACGGACATCACAAAGGGACAAGAATTATTAGATTCCATTTATAGCCTTCAACATGAAGTCAATATAATGAAAATCAAGTTCCATTTTGAATTGCCTAATATTTTATTGCTTTTTATTCTGTATTTATAGAAAGATATACATGTGATATTTATTAAAGTCTTATTAAAAACAAAAACCAGAGACTTGAAAAAGACTTTTATGCATCTTTTATCGGTAGAATTTCTCGAGTTTCATTTTATTGTGAATGAAACAGGCCAGGATTAAGTGCCTACTATGTACAGGACTCCAGGCATTATGGGAAATCTCAATGACAAGGTCAACTAGGTCAACTAGGCTTGATTCAAGGTGACTGAGTTTGGACATATTTGAAATATTTTCAAAATGAAGATATATTTCACAGTAAGCCATCTATTTGCTAAATGTATGAAAATTAAATATTTTGTGCAAAAAAAAAAAAAGTATTCTGAAGAGAGGTGTGGAGGAGTCAAAAGACTGCTGATCTCAGAAACTGAGTTTTAGCCCTCACTTTGTCACCAATTAGCTACTCAGTTTGTGTTTTTATATGTGGAAAATGAGCCGTTGGCCTCCTTAGAGTCACTTAAAATATATAATACCTTGGTATAGCCCCTGGGTGGTGCAGATAGTTAAGCGCTTGACCAGAAGTTGAAAGATTAGTAATTTGAACACATCCAGGAGTGTCTCAGGAGACAGGCCAGACAATCTGTTTCAGAAAGGTCACAACCTTAAAACTCCTACTCTGCACAGATGCGGTCACCATGAATCAGAATTGACTTGATGGCAACTGGTTTGTTTTATTTTGTTTGGTTTTGGCATAACCACAATGACAGGTATATATGTTTACATGCATACATTTTTTTACACAATGCATTTGTCTGATTATTAACTCAGATTCTAAGCTCTACTTATATTACCTATATCAGCCAGTGCAGGAAGGAACAAACTCTGAAAAGTGTAGAAATAACTTTGAGTTGATTCTTCTCTAGGGGGCAAGGAGGTGATTTCTAATACAATTACTAAAAAAAAAGCTGTGAATTTATGCAAAAAGTGTGAAAAGAAGGCTATGATTTACCTTGTGCTGTAATAATGCTACTCTGGATATATTCAAATAGTGGAATTTCTAGTTGGCTTTAATGGCTCTAAATTGTTGCTTTCCACTCGTTTTCTAAAATTTAAGCCAGTGATGTGCCAGGAGGTAAACTAAAGAAACTAAACATTCAATCTAAGCATCTGGCACATGCAGTATGTATAGCCTGCAATACAGTTCCAATCTGCATATACCATCAGACAAAGACTCTTTAAATAAATACATTCTTGACAACTGTTTATAGATAATTCTTCTAATCTCCAGCTATTCAAAAGCAGGACTCATTCTTTTTTGTCCTTCAGTTCAATGACCCCATCATTAATCTTCTCTAATGCCTCTCACAAATGAGCAATGTTTCTTTCCCACAACTGTTAACTGACTGAAGGCCTCCTTTTCCATAGCAAAGTATCAGGTGTCTCAAAGCACCATAGAACACACTACAGAGGAAATGTCTGTTGTCCATGGACATTATCCACTTCAGTTAAATAATATCATCTGATTTGAGAAGAGGGAGCCACCTTGACTCACCATTTTCCACTCTTTGCCTGTGTAGACCAAAATGAGGAGGTGACTAACTACAGTGGAAGATTTTGCACTTTTCCAGCTAGCTGATAGAAAACCTCCACAAAAAGACTGAGAAACACAGCACAATGTCATCTGTGGAATTGACTTTACTTACCAAGTAAGAAAAGATCTGAGTCAATTAGTGAGCAAAACAATGGGAAAAATAAATATCTTCACATATTTTTATTCCTCCTAAGATGTTTCCATGGAAGGAAGATTGGGCAATCTACTTCCATAGTGATACCGCCTCGGAAACCCAAGGAGGGGTCGCTATGAGTTGGGTCCGACTCGACAGCACATAACAAACAAAAATGTTTTCACAATATCAAAAGAAAAATGACCTATACATATATTTCAGAAGAGAATGCCTGTTTGCAATTCACTGTTTTAATTACTAAACAAGGATGCTTTGTGTATTAGAAATGATTCAGAACTAAGAGTGCTGGGCAGATAAAAATACACAGAATCACTGCCACCGAAAAAAAACTAAGTGTAATATCTTTCATGATCAAGGCTTCACCTGCTTCATTCTACCACAAATTTACCAGAAGGCTGGCGGTTCAAACCCACCAGCCACTCCTCGGAAGGAAGATGTGGCAACCTACGTCCGTAGTGATACTGCCTCAGAAATCCAAGGAGGGGCCGTTATGAGTCGGGTCAGACTCAACAGCACATAACAACAAGGTGTATATATATATATATCCATATATATATATATATATATATATAT
>NW_006921634.1:15056701-15079477 GCF_000298275.1 Orycteropus afer afer | reverse complement strand
TATATATATATATATATATATATATATACACATAAATAAAAACATTGTGGTTGTGTCTATTCTGACTCATTGAAACTCTATTCAGAAGAGGTGGAACTGCCCCACAAGGTTTCCAAGGCTACATATCTTTATGGAAACAACCTTCCACATCTTTCTCCTGTGCAGTGGCTGGAGGGTTCAAATGATCAACCTTCTGGTTAACAGCCAAGCACTTTAACCACTGCACCACTAGGGCTCCTTAACACCTAGAGGATAATAATTCTAATTCAAATCTGAATACACAGGCTAACTCTACTTGAATTTCTCAGAAAAACCGCAAATTCAATGTGTCTAGAACTAAACTCACCATCTTTGCCGTTCAAATATAAATGTCTATCTTGATAAGTACTTCCAACAACCACCCAGTTATGGTCTTGGAAGGCTCAGGATCATCCCTGAAATCTTCCCATTCTTCCCTTCACATAAGTAACTTATTTCCTATTTTTCCATTTTATCTCTGAAATAGTTCTAATATATGTCCCCTTATCCCCAAGCCACTGTCACTTTCTGAGCCTAAAAACCAGTTGCTATTGAGTCACTTCTGACTTACAGTGAATCCACTGTGTCAGAGTAGAACTAACTCTTTCTATGGCTGATTTTTCCATAACGCTTTCTATGGCTGATTTTTCACAAGAACATTGCCAAGCCTTTCTCCCAAGGTGCCTATGGGTGGAATCCAACCTCCAATCTTTTAGTTAGCAGACAAGAACATCAACTGTTCACACCAGCTAGAAACTCCTCTAAAGCCACTACCAATTCCTGCCTCCAACAGGTTGACAGGTAGTGTGGTTCCTTTAATCCATGAATGATATGGCAGTCAGAGAAATATTTAAAAATATACATACAAAGCACTCCCTTGCATATGACTTTTTAATGGGTTATAAATGACTTTAGGATAAGTAATAAAATACTGTGAACTCTTCATAAAGCTGTGCATGTGGCCCCTACCCCACTGGCATTCAATATTCTAAACATATTGGACCTCTTTCCTTTAAAATGCTCTGAAAGACTTCCTCCTACCCTCCTGCCCATAGTGGTCGTAAACCCATTTTGTTTCCTCTTTTGGAATATTCCTCCCTTCCTACCTCTAATCTCCATTCCCAGCTATTTCTTTCTCATCATTTATGTCTCTGCTTAAGCAATACTTCCTCCAGAAGGCGTTTCCTGATTCTCCAGACAAGGTCAGGTCCATCAATTACATGTTCTCAAAGCATCCTGCATTTTTGCATCACAACCCTCAGTGCATTTGTAATTACTTCAGTGTCTGTTTGCCACAAAAGATAATAAGGGATGTAAGTGCAAGGAATCATGTCTGTCTTGTTTACATTGTATCCCTTCACCTTATCTAACACCATGGTAGCCACATATGGCCAAACAAAGCATGATATCAGTAAACATTTGCTGAATTGATTAACACAAAAAGGTTCTCATTTAGTTTCTGACCTAATAATTACTCATAATTGGTGGAGGCATGCACATAAAACTCTAATTCAAGGCAGGCTGTGATAGCTTTCTGCAAGCAATAAGTATAAGTAGTAATAGATTGTATTAGAAGGAAAAAAAATACACAAACAGTTCTGGAAAGGAAATGGCTATACTAAAAAGCCTGTATAAGAAAGACTTTTTTTCTGGTGCAGGGATATTTAAATATGTCATAGAGAACTAGCAAGACTTCAACAAGTGGAGAGTAAGAAATATCCAGGCACAGGGAAAACTTTGGGCAAAGATAAAGATACAGAGTCAGTATCTATATATTGTAGACACTGGTGAACAGACTATGGTGCCTGGTGGAGAGACACTGAAATATAGTAATGGACAAGCTGTGGAGAGCTTTCGTTGTCAGCAATGAATTGTGTTTTAAGGAGAGCCATTGAAGGTTTCTTCACTTAAAGAGTGACGTCATCAAAAAGAGCAAAAATTTACTAAAGAGATTAGGATGGGGGTGTGGAGATCAATTAGTAGGTTATTTCCCTATTTCAGACAGAAGTTAAGGAGGAAAGAAGAAGAAATGATTCTTGAGTAGAATGGACAGCACTGTTTGAATGAGTGAAGAGCATGCCATTAAATAAATGGAAAACAAAACAGGAATGGAAAATGATGAGCTCTGTTTTGGAATCTCTAAGTCTTGTGTGCTTACATGATGCTGAGCAGGTGAGTAAAACATGGATCTAAGAAAGAGAGTGTAAGTAAATTATTAGGCTCAGGGAAATCTTGATTGGAATATGATCAATTAAGCACTATCACAAAAGAAAGCTTTATGGCACACATTTAAAGTTTTTCCACAATAATATTTAAATTAATAACAAAAAATACAAAGAATAATCTAAGTATGAATTTTCAATATACCCTGCACCCACTTTTTATTTTATATAGTTATTAAGAACAAAAAGCTCAGCACATTTTTTCCTATACTTTTATCCTCTTTTTAAAATAGGTAATTTGCCACACTGTTGGGGCAGGAAGAACTCATTTATAGCATCCTGACTCTCTATTCAGCAGAAGAATAATATCTATTATGTTTTAAAAAATTCCAGTCTTTGTATCAGGCTCTGTGCAAAAAGTTAAAACGGATATCCAGAATAGTTTAAAAGGTCATTCTAATTTCAAATACGTTAACATCTGAAATTAAGTCACTTCTAAGGATCAGAAATATATGAGAAAAATAATGAAACATGACACTTACTTTTGCTGCACCTATCTGTTCTTTTCGAAATTTCTCAAGTGGTGCAATTAATACATCATTAGCATTTTGAATCTGAAAATAAAATGAATATGCATTGAAATTTGTTTAGTTTCATGTAAACAGTACTGAAAAGAGATGATTCCCATATTCAACTCATTTAACATGTATACTTCTTATTGTTTGCTCCCATAAAATGAAATTAAAAGACCTTATATTTTGTATAGTGTGCTTACATTTTAAAAGCCTGTGCTAAGAAAACATAATTTCAATTAAGTAGCTTTCACATATTATGTCATTTGATCCAAAGAGGAATGTGAAATAATATGAGTAACATGAAAACAAATATACATAGTTAAATTTTATATTGAATATTTAAATTTTTATTCTAAGATTTCACTAATCAACAGGTAACTGATACCTTAAATTACACAGGTATAATGTTACCAGTTCAAGCATCATTTTAACACCCAAGCATATAGAAGCTCTCCCATTCTACCATTAGACAGTTATAACTTTAGCTACAAATAAAATGAGGCTAATTTTCCCTCATTTTATTAGATTCCTTGCACTCTGGATTTGCCCAGATATTCTCATAATATTCCAACAAAGAAAAAAAAAGAAAAACCAAACTCATTGCCATCGAGTCGGATCCAACTCATAGCGACCCCCCTTGGGTTTCCGAGGCGGTATCTCTACGGAAGTTTATTGCCTAACCTTCCTTCTGAAGAGTGGCTGGTGGGTTTGAACTGCCAGCATTCTGCTTAGCAGTCAAATGCCTTAGGCATCAGTCTCCAAAAAATACAAACTCACTGTCATCATATCAATTCTGACTCATAGCGACCCCCAATGGGTTTCCAAAGGGGTAAATCTTATGGAAATAGATAGACCCATCTTCCTTCCACAGAGTGGCTGGTGGGTTTGAACTGGCAACTTTCTGGTTAGCAGTCAAATGCCTTAGACACTATGCCACCACAGCTCCTTGTTTAGTCTCTAGTCAGGTGTTATTTACTAAGCTCCATATTCTAAGTGCACAATGATCATATAACCAAAAAACAAACTCTGTCATTGAATCGATTGCAACTCATAGTGACCCCTCCTTGGGTTTTTGAGGTGGTATCTCTACAGAAGTAAATTGCCCAATTTTCCTTCTGAGGAGTGGTTATGATAGTATATATATAAAAATAAAAACTAGAGTGTTAATGCTGCCTATGATACTGCCATTGACCAATCTGCAGAATAATGAGATGACATATCTTGAAAAGAAGATCTGAAAGCCTGTGCTAAGAAAACATAAAAAGTAGATCAATACTCAAAATCCATTCAAAGACATTGGGGGCCAGGTGTAGATATCTCTGACATCCATCACCTAATTCCCATGTGTGAGCTCAGACGGGCATGTCTACAGATAACACTGTGCAGATGTCTTCACTGAAGAAACATGAGTGGAAACAGTAGTAAGGAGCTCCCTTTTAATCTCACTCTCTAAATCCTCTTTGCCCTCTTGAAACCCTAAGCATATGTACACATATATATCCATCCAGATTTTACAGAGGTAATAAATAGCTGATTCAGGCTTTAAAGGTAAATTTGCATACAGGTGAAAGACAGTATCATAGATACATTAGTGTAATTTGAAGGAATAGCAACTATAAAGGCTAACATTACTGAATGTTTACTTTAGGCTAGAAACAATGATAAGTGTTTCACATGCATGATCAACACATTTAAAGTTAGTGACCTTACACAGGAAAGTATTTCTTAAGTGGTGAAACCTCCAGCAATAATGAAATTGAACAAAATAAAATGTTGTATAGTGCTTGAGTAAGTCTATTTAGAGTCAAGAGTACCTGGGTTTAAACAGTGTTTTGCTGCTTATCAGCTGTTATTTAATCATTCTGAGTGTTAGCTTCATCATCTACTTAACAAGTTGGCTCTAAGGACTACGATAATGAATGTGAAATGTTTAACTCACTGCCTTACATATTTGTTGTTGTTGTTGTTATGTGCCGTCGAGTCGGCCCCGACTCATAGCGACCCCTCCTTGGGTTTCCGAGGCAGTATCACTACGGAAGTAGGATTGCCCAACCTTCCTTCCGAGGAGTGGCTGGTGGGTTTGAACCACCAGCCTTCTGGTTAGCAGTCAAGTGCTTTAGCCACTATGCTACCAGAGCTCCTCCTTACATATAGTACATGCATATAGTACATGCTCAAATATGATAGTTTTAATATTTCCAGATATGGATTATGAATCTTATTCTGTAGTTACCTAATACATTTTTATACCTAAAACTATTTTATTACCTTTTGGATTGAAATGTATCTATGTGTACATTGTGAGTAAGTATTTTCCATAGAAGTCCAGAGAGATATAAGGCCTGGGCTCTTCCATATCCAATAACTAGGTATTTATAGTACCCACTATGTATTATGAAGCATTACTCTCTTTTGTATATGCTATAAGAATGTCCCTATAAATAGAATTAATAGGGGACAAAGTTATGATAATTTCTTAGGCACACTCAACCATGCTGATAGAATGAGTAGTTGCTCGGGACCATGGTTGCAGAGGACATCAAGCTCAACTGGCATAACATACTACACAAAAACATTGTTCTAAATCTTACTTTGGTGAGTAGCGACTGGGGTTTAAAAGCTTGCAAGTGGCCAGCTAAATGCAACCATGGCTATATCCTTTTCCAGAGCAAAGAAGAATGAAGAAAACCAAGAACACATGGAAACACTAGTTCAAGGGACTAGTGGACCATGTGAGCCTCAGCTGATATGACCATGAGACTAGAAGAACTAGATGGTGCCTGGCTACCACAGACAACCACTCAGAAAGGAATCAGGGTAGGTGATCCTGGATAGAGTGGGAAAACAATGTGGAACAAAATTCACATTCATCAAAAAGACCAGGCTTACTGGTCTGATAGACCCTGGTGAGACCCTTGATAGCCTCCAGTTACCCTTCAGGTCTGGAACTGAACTCACGCTTATGGCTTCCAGCCAAACAACAGACAGGCAACAGGCACAAACGGTAAACATTTATACCAGATAGATATACTCTTTAGAATGACCAATCATGGGAGAACAGAAGGGTAGTATTTGTACAGGGAGATATCTCAGTGGGCAGGAATGCACAGGAAAGAAGGACACAGGGAAGAGGTAACTATAGGGAGGAAGTGGGAAGAGAACTCTTAGATTGTGAGGATTGTAGTCAATGTCATGAAACAAAATGTGTATGAACTGCTGTATGGAAGATGAATTTGGTCTGTAAACTTTCACCCAAATTACAAAAAAATTAAAATACGAAAAATAAAACATTATTCTTTGTAAATAGACTAGGATTTTAAGAATATTAAACTAACAACAACAACCAACAAATGAGTCAAGGAGTCCTGGTGGGTCTGTGGTTAAGCACATGGTTGCTAAGCAAAAGGTCAGCAGTTTGAACCCACTAGCCGCACCATGAGAGAAAGATGTGGTGGTCTGCTTATATAAAGATTCACCCCTACGGAGTAGCTCTACTCTGGCCTATGGGGTCACTATGACTCAGAATCAACTAAATAGCAATGAGTTTGGTTTTTTAAATGAAACAAGGCAGTATTTGTAGGGTTGACGCAATTTGGATACAGGGAAGAGAAAGACTATTCTAGGAACTGAATAGAGAACTTCATGAATAAAGATAAAGGGCTAACTTAGCATGGTATTTGGAAGGCTTATGTGGTGCAAATAAAGCATTTATTAAACACTCAAGCACCAGTAATGATAGTGAGTTAAGCAAGTTACTGGCCCTCAGTTAACTTTTCTAAAATGGAAATACTGTAATGAAAGTGAAGCATGTAAAACAGTGTCTCGCACATAGTAGGCTCCATATAACTTTTATATATTATCATTATTAATATGGTTGAATAAAAGTAAAGGGTGTACATTGTTACAATTAGGAAACTTGATAGAAATAAGTAAGAAGAGGCAGAGTTATAAACCTAGGCAAAAAAGCCTGAATACAGAGTTACTGCTGACCTATATAAAGAAATAATGTCTTAAAAATTTGTTTTGCTTAGTCACTAGCATATAGGATTGTTTGAGAATGAAGGTATCTAGGCAGCTTTGGCCTGTTCAGTGGCTGGGGCAGGAATTCAAGTCTAAAAGTGATAAGGAGCCAGAATCAAGTGCTTGCAGTGCTGACATGAGTAGCAGGGAATTCCAGAGGGCAATTCACTGGAAGAGATGAAAGAATCCACTGATGGCTTAGTTAGAGAGATGGAGAGGAATCAAAGGTGATGCTAAGGTTTCTGACTGAGACACTGGGACCATGGCACCACAGTCAGAAACGGGGTAAATGAGATGGGGAGTGCATTTGGTAAAGCAGAAAGAAAGACGATAAATTTCATTTTAGACCTATTAAGTTGGAAGCCATAGGAAGATTCAAAGACCTAGTTTGGCCAAAAAAGAAAACATCTCAATAAGGCAGAATTCATCATATGAATGAAACAGTGTTTTTTCATTGAGAAGGAAAGGGGGAAGATGGACCATGCCATATACTAAAACATCAGCACCCATATTCGGTGTTTAAAATCTGACAAAACCGCCTGTGACTATTATAAAAGAAAGCAAATATCTGAGGATATGACAAACCAAATGAGTAATTAACTACCACTCTACAGGTCAAGTGTTATTTCCTACCTCTACTTCTTTGGTGTCTATTGGTTAATTTTTCTTTTGTTTTTTTTATTTGATATCTCTCTCACACTCTCTGTTTTCCTACTCTCATTCTCTTAATGCAAAACTGAAGATATCAAATAAATAAATAAGAAGTGGCACACAGACAGTATTAAACAGAAAGTATGAAAAAGGGAGAAAAACCTATGTGTGACAGAGGTAACAATAGATATGATTTGTTGAGTGTTTACTAAGTGCCAAACGTTATGCTAAGCTCTTCACAATATGGAGATTAAAGCCAGTTTTATATGAGTATTGAGGTTGAAAATCTGAACATGATCTGGATTGTATTAAAATACAAACATTAAAGGTAGGCAGACCCAGCTGTTTGAATCTCAGCAGTTGCTGAGACTCAATGTCTTCCTCCCTATACCTCTTAAGGTATTTATGAAAATTAAAGGAGAAATACACACTTAAAAAACAGTAATATCAAAGGCTTGACATTTGGCAGGTTCTCAATGTTACCTTCGTCAAAAAATTGACTGTCTACTATGTGATCCTAAGGAGCTCTGGTAGCATAGTGCCTAAGGTATTTGACTGCTAACCAGAAGGCGGGTGGCTCAAACGCACCAGCCACTCCTCGGAAGGAAGATGGGGCAATCTACTTCCGTAGTGATACTGCCTCGGAAACCCAAGGAGGGGTTGCTATGAGTCAAGTCCAACTTGACGGCACATAACAACAACAACAACATGTGATCCCAACTCTCCTAAGCGTTTGAGAGTTTCTCAAAATGATTGAGAATGTAGTTACTCACCTAGAAATGGACATCCAAATTAATCTAACAGGACTGTACCCATCCAGGGAACTAACAGTAGTGGATAACCATAAGTCTATTTTTTTTTTTTTTTAACATAAATCATCACAACATATGTGCGGTTTCAGATGTGAAATATGATGCCTCTTTTGTGAACAGTCAGTGGATGCTGTTCATGATCCGTGAATTTAAAGTCAGAGATCAAAATAGAAATGCCAACACTCAAAGGCACTAGGTGGATTTACAACCTGACTCTGCTACTTCTGACCGCATCTTTGTACAACCCTCAGGGAATGTGTGACTTTCATTTCTATACACTGGTTGATCATATGGATAAAATTTTTCCATTCTGAAACATTCCTAGTGTGGAATACAGAATGTGTTAAAAGTTTGGTAGGATTAATATAGTTGTTGCTACTGCATGTCAAAGGAAAACAACATAAGAAATGGTAGGGAGTTCTCACTAGAACTGTGAATTACAGTTATAGCCTAGTGCCTAAGGCACTTGACTGTTAACCAGAAGGCTGGTGGTTCAAACCCACCAGCCACTCCTTGGAAGGAAGGTTGGGCAATCTACTTCCGTAGTGATACTGCCTCGGAAACACAAGGAGAGGTCACTATGAGTCAGGTCCGACTCGACGGCACATAACAACAACAACAACACAGAAATGCAATATTGGCTCAAGTGGACCTCTTTCTCCCCAAATTTACACAAGAGGATTGATGATATTCCTTCCAGAAGGTAATACCTGGGGTAAAAAAAAATAAACTCACAGAGTTTAGGAAATTCAAGATTCCATAATATAATATTTTTGGAATCTGTGACTCTGTACCTTACTAACATGTTTTAGGAAAACTATAAAAGTAATTTTAATATTCTCCATCAATATTATTGATGATAATACACATTTTTGAAAATGACTTATTTTTGTAATTGACACAATTAACTTATTGATTATTTTATAATGATTAGCCATCACCTAGATCTTGGGTTTAAATAATATATTTTTATAGATGACTGCTAAAAGAACTAACAAAGCTGTCCTGGAAGAAGTGTAGCTGAAATGCTCCTTGGAAGCGAGAATGGCCAGACTTCATCTCACCAAATTTTGTCATGTTGTCAGAAGGGACCATTCCCTGGAGAAGGACGTCATGATTGGTAAAATGGAGAGTCAATGAAAAAGGGGAAGGCCTGCAACAAGATGGATTGATGCGGTGGCTGCAGCAATGGGCTCAGGTATAGTAGAGATTGTGAGGCTGGTACAAGACCAGGCAGTGTTTCGTTCTGTTGTACTGAAGTTCGCTATGGGCCAGAGATAACTCAAAAGAAGTCCATATTTAAAATTCAAAAATAATTACCTATGATTTCACTTATTTTCAGTAGCAGAGAAGCAAATTCGATATTGGACAATGAATGCTTTACAATGCTACATTTAGCAAGTAGACACATTTTAACTGTGGACATATTACATTAATCCAGGCAATTATGTCTCCTATTGTTTCTCTTTTGCTATCTCAAGTGATTGTAATATACAGCCACAAGGGAGTGCTCATAAATCACTCAAAAGTAATGGCTAGAAATGCTTTTATGTGGTTAGAAGAATGATACTTCAAATACATTTGGTTTTATTTTTCTTTAAATGTACATGAATTATTTTCTATAGCTGAATTTTCAAATTCTAGCTGATAAGAATTTCTAATGTTTGTTTTCAGTATTGAGAACCTAACCACAACTTGTTTAGTAAATAGAGTGAGCTGAAATGGAATAAAAGAAATCTAAAAGGAGAATTGTGCTCTGTCTTCCCTTCCCAGGTTTGGTTATAATCTAGTTGTTGGTGCTAGATGCAATTCATCACTACTAAGTGATTGTTGTTGTTGTTGTTGTTGTTGTTGTTGTTGTTATGTGCCTTCGAGTCTACTGACTCATAGCGATCCCTCCTTGGGTTTCCAAGGCAGTGTCCTCATTATCTGGCAACTTAATAGATAACACCAGGAGGTAAGAACAACTACAGCTCTTTATCTCAAATTTCCATAGAACTAAAACAACCAAAGTTTAGATGTGAAGATTTAAGGATATTCTACAGTGCAAACTAAAGTAACTGTTTGAGATAGCTACAAGAGAATACTCTGTTTACAACAATGAGCAATGGTAATGCTCATGGCAAATATAATTTCTACTGTGATGTCAATAGTGTTAATCTGTGTGGAAAAATCACAAAGGAAGCAAGAATGAGTGAATCAAATATTATCAGTACAGAGGACATGTGTAAATAGTTTCCTTAGCAAGAATAGATTATTTCCCCATTGATATTCACAATTAAGAAAATCAGAGTTCTAAATTGGGGTTACAGGCAAGTATCTCTCTTACGTCTTGTCCCAATCCCTGTTCCATTCTTCCCTACACAACAGCTTCCAGGAAAAAGCTCTGACAAGGGGTAGGACTAGCCTGGGGCTCATATTCTCCAATACTGGTCAAGTTAACTATCTACAGCTAGTTCTTCTCTGGGTCAGCACTTCTAAACCAGGACTCCCATGAACCATGAAGGATGGGCATGTGATGGGACTTTCACATAATATGTGATCAGAAGTCAAAGATTAAAGGCATTTCACTTTATATTATTTAAAGTGAGCAAATTGCTTTGAAAAATCACATCTTCATCTATTTTAAAAAAAGAACAATAACAAAAGCAGTGCTTTGTAAGTCTACATGGCTACAGCAATCATCCATTTAATTCCTGCTTGAATGCCAACTGCTACTTGAATATCAGAATGCTTCAATTCTACTTATTAAGTCAATGTTCCATTATGAAACCCACCCTCATTGGATCTTGACTGATTACATCCAACTTTCACATGAATTTCATATTTACTTTTAGTAACATTACTTTTGTTATAGAAGTACATAGGGAAAAGAAAGTTAAGTTTTTGGAGAAAGTTGCTATATGAATCCCTTCTTTTATTTTCAAAAATAACTAAAAATAGTATACTCTCCAGAACAGTGCACTAGATTATACTTAATTCTTGGTTTCTACACTGACCACTATGCGATCTTGCTCAAGTTATTCAAACACTCTCTAAATTTCCATTTTCTTTCCATATAATGAAGATGACAATACAGCTTTTACTTCATTGTCTGTTTTCAAAGACAAAATTTATACTTTATGTCTAATGATCATAAGAATTTAACAGACACAAAATATGAGTTGCTTCCTTATTAAACTCATTCTTGTAAGTAAATCTGCTGCAATGTACCTACACATCATTTTTAAAGATGACTTCAGAGATTGCTGCTAGATATTCAGTGTAACCGAATGAAATTTCACTAGCCCACACTGATGAATAGAAGTGGTTACTAGGGCTAACTAGGAGCTTATGACTCCTTCCAAATATAACTCATATTAAAGTTTGTTATTTTGCCCTTGAGTTGGATCCAACTCATAGCAACCCCTCCTTGGGTTTCTGAGGCAGTATCACTATGGAAGAAGATTGTCCAACCCTCCTTCTGAGGAGTGGCTGGTGAGTTTGAACTGCCAGGCTTCTGGTTAGCAGTCAAATGCCTTAGGCACTACACTACCAGAGCTCCTACTCAAAAGGTGGAAGATGGAAAACCATTGAACCAAGAAGGAATTGACCATTTTCAAAGAAAGCAGCAGAGAAAGTAGAGAAGAGGGGAATGAGTTGAAAAAACTTCCATACAATCCACTGTGATCTAATAATGTCATAACTCTAGGTTGTATCAAATGAAATTCTCTGAATACTGAGTTATTTGTACCAAACAGGCTAAAATATTTATCTTAACTTTCCTATTGTTATTTCTAACCTATTTTTGCTTTATTCTTTTTGTTTTCCCCCAATCCAGAATGTCTAATGAGAGGTTAAACTGAGAATATATTTAAAGCATTTAAGCATTGTGCAGAATATCTTTTAAACACCAGATGTGACCACTATGCATTGCCTTTTCACAAATTTGTGTCTACTTATTGACATTTTGATTACTACTTTAAGTCTAAAATAATCCAAGTGAAAAAAAAATCAGAAAAAAGAAGGTCAAACTGCTTGTCAGCTATAAATAACAAGATATGTGAAAGGTCAAATTAGAATTGACATCCTAATAGCTTCTTAAAATAATTCTCTAAATATCCTGCACATACATTAAATTTAGCAACTACTTTTTTTTTCAATTTTTACCAAAAAGGCATATTTTTAGGAAAGTACTTTTATAGAACACATGACTGAATTAACTCAAAGGTCCCACAAACAAGACATTGAAGTTATACCCTTTGGAGCCTGTGTTTTCAATGGGATATTCATTGCTCCAACCCTATTATTTCTCTGCAACAAGTTAAATAATCACTCTTGTGTCTAAGTAAAAACTCTTCAAATTACAGTTCCCAAGTGCTTCAACTGCAGTCAGCCCCAGGCTTACAGGTGAGGAGAGACAACGCAGGGACGCCAGAGTAGCAGGCCAGAAGAGCAGGAGAAAGGGGATAAAAGCCTTGAGATGTAATCCATACTGCAGACTGTATTCTTCAACCTTCATCAGTAGGTGCCCTAAGTCATCCTCACTTTCAGCAAGCAAAGTTGTATCATCTGCATATCTCAGGTTGTTAATGATTCTTCCTCCAATCCTGATACCACGTTTTTCTTCATACAGTCCAGCTTCTCAGATTATTTGCTCAGCATATAGATTGAATAAGTGTGGAGAAAGGATACAACCCTGACGCACTCCCTTCTTGATTTTAAACCATGGTTATGTCTCAATCTAAAGAAAACAAAAATCCTCACAACTGGACCAATGAGCAGCATCACAATAAATGGAGAGAAGATTGAGGTTGTCAAGGAATTCACGTTGTTTGGTTCTACAATCGATGCCTACGGAAGGAGCAGTCAGGACATTAGACGATGTGTAGCATTGGGAAAGTCAACTGCGAAGGAACTGTTTCAAGTGCTGAGAAGCAAGGACATCTCCTTGAGGACTAAGGTGTGCCTGACACAAGCCATGATATTTCCAATCACCTCGTATGCATGTGAGAGCTGGACAATGAATAAGGAAGACCGAAGAACAGTTGATGCTTTTGAGTTGTGGTGCTGGTGAAGAATGCTGAAAGTACCATGGACTGCTAAAAGAACTAACAGATCTGTCCTGGAGGAAGTGCAGCCAGAATGCTCCTTGGAAGCAAGAATGGCCAGACTTCGTCTCAGCTATTTTGGTCATGTTGTTAGAAGGGACCATTCCCTGGAGAAGGATGTCATGCTTGGTAGGGTGGAGAGTCGACGAAAGAGGGGGAGGCCTTCAACGAGATGGATTGATACGGTGGCTGCAATGATGAGCTCAAGTATAGCAGGGATTGTGGGGCTGGCGCGGGATAGGGCAGTGTTTTGTTCTGCTGTGCATGGGGTCGCTATGAGTTAGAAACGACTCGACGGCACTTAACAACAACAACAACAACAAAGTGCTTCAAGGATATTGGTAGTGGTACTTTACTCATTCCACTTCCTTTGAACATTCTCAGGAAATCCAAAGATTTGCTGAACATGTGTAACTTTGGTGCTATTGCTCTTAGATTATAGTGATGTTCATGTATTTGTTAATATCATGTGAGATGTCCAAAACTTTTCCCCTATCATCACTTGTGACAGCTAATTTTATGTGTCAACTTGGCTGGGCTATGGTTCTCAGTGGTTTGGCCAAACATTAGTCTAGGTGCTTGGGATTGTTGGAGCTGTGTGTCAAATTGGCTGGACCATGATTCTGTGTGTTTTGAGCAATTGTGATGTGGGTTGTTCCCATGATGGGATCAGATGTACATGTTTTGAACAGCCAATCCATTGAAGGGGAGTTTCTCTAGGGGTGTGGCCTGTTTCTAGTATATTTGTGGACATCCTGAGAAAAGAGACTCTCTTCTTCTGTGGATCAGGACACTGTTTTGTTGCTTAAAACTGTCCAGGAGCAAACAATCCACCATTCGGCCTGGAGATCTTGGATTCATCATTTGCTGGAGTCAATAGCCAGTATACTGCCTGCCAACCTTGAGCTCGTCAGCCCCTGCAGCTGCGTGAGTCGGGAAAAGCCTCCAGCTTGAAGTATAATCCAAGAACTTGGGACTTGCCAGCTTCTATAAGTGTGAGCCATTTTCCTAAGATAAATTTCTCTTTCTCTCTCTATAAGCTTTACTGATTTTGCTTCTCTAGAGAACCCAGCCTAACACATTGCTGTTACACAGCAGGTGCATATGATTAGATCAGCTGATTTTGTATAGAATGAATTACCTTTCATAATGTAATATAATATAATTAACTCAGATTGAATCTAATGTAATGAAATTACATATTGCTATTGAATGTACTATAATCAATCAATCAATTAAAAAGTCATCCTCCTACAGCTTCTATGGGAGCTCTGGTGGCATAGTGTCTAAGGCATTTGACTGCTAACCAGAAGGCTGGATGTTCAAACCCACCAGCCACTCCTTGGAAGGAAGATTGGGCAATCTGCTTCCGTAGAGATACTGCCTCGGAAACTCAAGGAGGGGTCTTTATGAGTTGAATCAACTTGACGGGAGGGAGTTTTTGAGTACTACTATAACAACAATACCATAAATGGATGGCTTTAACAAACAGAAATTTATTTTCACACAGTTCAGAAGCTGAAATTAGAGCAGTAGCTCTAAGGGAAGGCTTTTTCTCTTTGCTGCCTCTGTGGAAAGGTCCTTTTCTCCTTTCAATATCTCGTTAGCATAGGAGTGTTCATATTCAGGGGGTAGCAGTAGTCACAGTGACTTAGTGCTGCTGTGATAGAAATACCACAAGTAGTGACTTTAAAGAACAGAAATTTATTCCTTCACCATTCTGGAGGCTAAATATCCAAATCAGGGTAATTACTGTGCTTATTCCTTCTGTAAGCCTCTTTCTTAGTTTTCATAACTACTGCCATTCCTTTGCTTGTAGACAATCCTCGCATGTCATCTCTCTTCCTGTTTGTGTGTGTATGTGTGTTTGTATTATTCTGGTCTTTTTATAACTCAGAAGTGATTGGGTTTAGCACACAATGTACACTGGTATGACCTTGTCATAGGTTGAATTTTTTTCCCAAAAAATTTGTGTCAACTTACCTAGGCCATGGTTCCCAATATTGTGTGGTGATTCTTCATTTTGTGATCTGATGTAATTGTCTTCAATTTTGTGATATGTGTTGTAAATCTTAACCTTTATATATTAATGAGGCAGTATTACAGTGGGTAGTATCTTGAGTCAGCCTTACAAGAGGATGCAACTCAGGTCTTACCCTTACTCAAGTCACCAACTTCACTCAAGTCATATGCTTGCTTGAGTCATACTTTTCATCTTACAAGAGAGAAATGAGCAGTGACTACCACCAAGAAAGAAGAGTCAGGAGTGGAGTGCATCCTTCGGACCTGAAGTCCCTGTGCTAAAAACCTCCTAGACCTAGGAGAAGATTGATGCCAAGACACATGGAAATCTGCAAGGATTTAGATGGAAACCAAGAAAGGGGCTGATGGGGAGTAACAGAATAACAGGCCTAATAAGCACTCAGGGGAAATGCTAACAGGTCACTCCCATCAAGAAAGTGGGGAAATGGATTCTAGAGAGCATTGATAAAAATAATAATTGTGCATTTACTCTGGATCAGGAGACTTCTGTTTTAATGTTTAGAACAACTCTATGAGGAAGGTACTATCATTATTCACATTTTATAGACAAGGAAACTAGGATTCAAAGAGGCTAAGTAATTTGCCAGAGGTCACAACTAGCAGGTGGCAGAGCCCAGGTTAAACCTAGGCAGTCTGACTCCATACTCCTAACCACTGCATTATGCCACATTATACCACTTCTCAGATAACAAAGAACACGTTACAGAAGCAAAAGTAAGTATTATCCCAAAATGAAGTTATAAAAAATTAGAGTATGGATAGTACCTTTCCCCCTCATACTCTGCAAAAAAATAAAAAAATAAAAAGGAGCTGAGGGATGAGATAACATATTATTTTCATTATTTTCTAATTCTAAACTTTGAAATGTGGATTTATTTTCCTATTGCAAACCTTTTTAAAAAAAAAAAAAAAAAAAATGACAAGCACCGTTTCATCATTTCCCGAACACAGTTTCACTATCTCACTGATGCCATATTTATGTATAATAAAAGGTCAAGATGAAAAAATAATAATGACTTTTCCTGGCTGATGAAAAGCCCAGTGATAAAATGATGAGGTAAGAATCAGCATGGCTACAGAGAAGTTATGGAAGAGAGCACTACAATGATTAAATTAAGAGCATTTCCCCATATAATTCCACCCAATTAAAATCTGGGAAATGAGAAAAAAAAGGTATTTCAGTAATGTAACTATAGTAGTACTACTGCCTTTTCCTAGTTCATTTCCCTGGCACAACACTTATTCAGGATGTTTATGTCACATACTATCTTGATATAAATAAACACAAGAAACATTGTAATTAGAACTTGTACAGTTAAAAAAAAAAAGCACCAGAAGCTAGCATGCACACACAGTATATCTTTATTATAAACTATCCCTTGATTGTCTACATGCATATGAATATTTTAAGGATTTCTGGGAGTGGAAAGAAGAGAGAATAATCTTGAAATAAATAATTCTTTAATTGAATAAACCAGCAAATTGAATCACAGTGTTGTTAAAAATAAAACCAGAAAAAAACTAATAAAGAGAGAAAACTTTAGAGCTTTAGTACACAATTACAAAAGCCCATGAGCACCCAAAAGTTATCTCAGTCCTGCAATTTAGCAAACAAGAGATATGATTTATTTTGCAAAGATTTTCTTTTAAACTTTCCCAGGCACTTGAGTACAGGCTCTTAGTCATAGCTAAGAATTACTTCCCAAATCAGTTCCATATGTTATAACTCTTGTCTGTGGTTTTTTCCAAATCTAGATCTGGTCATAAACTATGGGCTGGTTTTCCACACTGTACAATTGTCAAAAACCTTTCCTACTCAATGAAGTAAAGAACCTCTTTCAGACCTTTCTGTGAGGTCTTATATCATATGGAAGCATGAGTGATATGTCAATATTAGAGAAATTCTCTTTACAACACGTGACATGCAACATAAAAAACTGGTACCTTTTTCCTTATCTGTGAAGAGGACGTCCCCCCCACAAAAAAAATCATTTAATAAATCATCAACATCTGACCTCTTTCTCTTTTGGTCTTACCCTCAGGCCATGGCTTGAATTACTTTCAGTTCACAGAACTGGCTAAAAGGACTATAAAAGATTGTTCTACAAAAAAAATGAAGCTTGAAAAGTATTTTCCTTCCTGAAAGTGGCAGACAGCCTGAGATATTCAGGGTCTGGTATGTTCATGATGATGTACACAACCTTATATGATGCAAAGAATTACTATACCTTACTATGAGATATCCAAATCATCCTACATGATTATGAAAAGGTGTCAAGAAACAAATTCTCTTGGTTCCCTCCTCTTTTTTTTTTTTTAAAATTTCTCCTGAGAAGTTAAGAGACATTTACTATATTTCACCCAAAAGAAATTTAGCTCCTCATATGCCTAGTTTACACAGGTAGGAGGCTATTGCTAGCTGTAACACTCTAACCTGTATCAACGTAACTCTGGTCCCCAAAAACAACATCCTGACAATAATTTAATTCCCATCACATCTACTGCTGAGAGTCACATCCGGTTTGTAGACTTCTGATCTTAGTAATGTCCTAACACATTCAAGTGTGTGACTGTGGTTAAGATATGTTGTTGTTGTTAGTTGCTGTCAAGTTGGCATTAACTCATGGTGACCTTATATATAACAGAACAAAACGTTTTCTGATACTGTGCCATCTTCTTGATCGTGTTGCAGTCATATCAATCCATCTCATTCAGAGTTTCTTTCATTTTCGTAAACCTCTACTAACAATGATTTCCTTGTCTAGCGATTGTTTCTGCCTGATGCTATGTTCACAGCAAGCTAGTCAAATTCTTTCCATCCTCACTTTTAAGGAGCATTCTGGTTGTATTTTTTTCTAAGAGTGATTTGTTTGTTTTTCTGGCACTCCAATATCACACAGTTTGAAAGCATCAAGTCCTGTCTGTCTTTGTCACTGTCCACTTTTGCAGGCATATGAGATGATGGAAAAGACCAGGGCTTGATCAAAGTATACTTTAATCATCAAAGTGACATTTCTACTTGTTAAAGCTTTAAAAAGATTGGTTGCACAGATTTGCTCAATGCAATTCATCATTTGACTGCTTGACTAGCTGCTTCCATGTATATTGGTTGTTGATCCAAGTAGAATGAAATCACTGACAATTTCAATGATTGGTAAAGATATATTTTAAATAATTTTAAAAAGATTACATGGTAGAAAATGTTGGATGGAGAAACTGCATCTTTTCAGATAATTCAGGAATATATTTAAAAAATGAACTGTTTATTACTACCATCAAAAGAAAATAGCCTTCTATACTAAATAAAGAAATGAGACTATGAATTAGCATCCCTTAGCCTAAAGCTTCCACCCAGCCCATGTTGTTTATGTCTTCATGGGATCATCTAGTTGCATCTTAGCTAATCTTTGATAGCCTTTTGACCCAGATTATCTTCAAGAATTCTCTTTCAGTGTAAAAGAGGAAAATACAAACTTAACTCACATACACTTATCTTCCAGATAAGAGAAAACTCTACACTCTACCCCTGGGTAAACTAATGCATTTCACAGGTTCAAATATCACTTGAAATAATGACTTACAAATTTTGTCTCCAACATAGACATTTCTGCTGAGTTCCCTATCTATAAAGCCAATAGTTTGTTCTACTTCCACAGGAACCTCTAAAATGCACCCCCAATACAGGTGTCACCATTTCTCCACTACTCCTGATTTGTCTTCTTGCACAGTGAATGCTACCAAATTCAACCTGTTACCAATAATCCTAGAGTATGGCCTTTCCTTTATTTTCCACATCCAATCCCTGCTCTCCCATGGCCTTAGTATCTTTCCCATTACATCTCTCCAGGATTACAGGAACATTCCCCTCACACATCTCTCAGAACCCAGTTTCAGAACGCAGCCAGGTTTAACTTTCCACAAAGCTGATAACATTATATTTAACTCAGGGGAAAAATGGGGTGGGGGTGGGGTGGTATGCCACTTCTGACCTTTTGCACCTGTCTATAACTTTCAATATAAAAGAGCTTGCCTTAGTCCAAGATCCTAAAACCTTAATAAAATGGCTGCTTGCATCTTTCTGAACGAACTCTGGTGGTGTAGTGGATAACGCATTTGGTTGCTACCCAGAAGGTCAGTGGTTCAAACCCACCAGCCACTCCATGAAAGGAAGATGGGGCAATCTACTTCTGTAAAGATTTACAGCCTTGGAAACTCGATGGGGTCACTACGAGTCAGAATTGACTCAATGACAATGAGTTTTTTTTTTTTTCTTTTTTGTTTGCATCCTTCTAATAACCTTTTCTTGTACCACTTCTTCATGGGATGTCAGCTCTTCTACCATATAACACTACTTATAAGCCTTATAAGCCCTAAATACACTGTGACCTTTTCCATAATTATCCTTCTCTTGTTCCATTCTCTAACTAAACACCTCTTATTTTCCATTAAACCTCAGTTCAAATGTCACCTCTCCCTTAAGCCTTCCTTAATATTCTCATCAGTTTAAATTTTAAGGGCCCCATGGGATACTAATCATACAACTACCATAGTAGATTACAGAACTCTGCAGATCATATTATACAAGTCTGTCTTCTTGACCAGATGACTTTCTTGAAGAAGGTCTCTGCCTCCAGTTTTCAATTTTGTATCCTCCAGTCCCTAAAGCATTATCTGAAGCATAGACAGTTATTGACCAAAAAACATTCCCTGATACGAGCCTATTGGTTTTGAGGAATTGTGGACGGGGCAGGAATTGGAAGAGAGGAAGGTAGAGAATAGCCAAGGCCAAAATAAACTGAAGTGCTGATACACTGGAAAATACTGGACTTCATAAATGAAATGGTATATTCTTATTCATATGCCATTTTAATCTCAAACAACAGTCCAATCACGCATATAATGGCTCTCTTTGAGGTATTCTGATGACTCACTGAAGACAGGAAAAACTGAAGTGAATGGATTTCAGTATAAAGTTCATCCACGGTCTCTACTGGAACCCCTGGGCAGAGCAAACTGTCCATGTGCGCTGCTGCTGACTTAAAGGTTGGAGTTTCAAAGACACCCAGAGGTGCCTTGGAAGGAAGGTTTGAAGATTTACTTCTGAAAAATCAGCCACTGAAAACCCTACAGAGTGAAGTTCTACTCTGAGAGACATGGGGTTACTCTGAGCTGAAATCAAACTGGCCACAATTAGCTTCATAACTTTTGGAGAAACAGGATTATAACGGGTAATACGAATGTAGACTACCTTCTGTTTGGGTATGTCAGGTTACATGTTTTCACTGCATATACAAACAAAAGGTAAATTAAATTTCCTTTCTTCTTTTAAAATGGTTAGATTAGCTTCTGGAACTTACTTTGTTTCTTTGTTGACTCTAGTTACTACTTTGGAGATAAGCAGTAAGAACAGAGATGCTAAATATTATTTGGCAAAAAAAAAAAAAAAAAACCTATTCAAAGATATTTATTAGGGATGAATAAGCAATGGACTGCTGTCTTATCATTGAAAGATGCCTTGCTACCCTGTGCCAAATATTCAATTAGGCTTAGAAGTAAACTTGGAAAAACGAAGGATCAAAAACTCAGCTTCTTATGATTTTTGAGCTTGTCAACTAGGCAGCACACTATCTGCATTAACCAAGGTAACAAATTACATTATTGTGTTACAGTTAGAGCACTTGAGCAAAAGAGTTAAAACAAGGACAAGTCTAGGTCAAGCTGTGAATTGGCTAAAATTTATTTTCAGAAAATTCTACATCTTTGGTTACCCTTAAGGAGACTTTCATTTTATTGTAGTGTGTTATTAAACCACACACATAATAAAGGTTACTGTCTAACTGGAAGTTACACACAAATAACTATACTTCATAACTTTTCAGGTGAGAAGAACTTAAAATTAATGACAAATCAAGTGCTTTTAACTCAAAACTAGATGATCCTAATGATTTCATTTACAATATCTCATCCATTAGGTTATAATTCATTAGTTAATACCTGTAAATCAAACATTTTTTTTTCCAGGCAATATTTATTGCAGAACACAAACATGCTCTTTTGGTACTTACATTTTATATTTCAAAAAGAAATCAAATAGCATGGTGGAGACAAGATGGTATTCTGCTAACATAACCTGCTCAATCCCTCTAAAACAGAGTCCCAGGAAAATCAAGTGAAACAGATATAAATGATGATCCTGGAATTCTGAGCATCTAATGAGAAGATAAACTATTAGACTGAATGCAGACTGGAAAGGGAGACAGAGTGAGATAAGTGACTGGGGAGAGAAAAGAAGCTGTGACCAGCCAAAGAGTACCTATCACAAACACAGAGGTGAATGGAGAGGAAAAAAAAAATTCAAAGAATACACATAGCAATAAAGATCCAGTGTGGATAGATTAGGAGGATTTCACAGTGACCTAAAGTCATATGGGAGCTGGGAAAGGAACCTACCTGGAAGCAAGTCAGACTTCCAGTGGCACAAGAGGCTATGGAGTGAGGAGGAACAAGTGAAAAGTAAAAAGTGAACTCATCATTAGTAAACCAAACCAGATTCACTGCTATCCCATCAAATTCAATTCATAGCAACACTTTTTTGAGACTGAGTGCAACTGCTTCCTGGGGTGTGGATTGTGGATCACTACATAGAACTCATCTTTCTCCTGTGGGGTAGTTGATGGCTTCAAGCTACCAGGTTTTTGATTGTTGGCTGAACGCCATCCTCAGAAACCTACTCAGACAGACCCAGGGTCTGCAGCTATCCGTTCCTGCACCTGTATCACTGGCTGATCTTTCTCACACAAAGCACAAGAGACATGCACCTGAAGCCTTCTTTCTTGGAGGTGAACACTCACTCCAGGTTCTTTTCCCCTTTGTGGGCACACGCTCTGGTGAATCAGTGATTTCCACCACTGCTGTTCCCAGGGCTGCTGGCTGACCATAACTACAAAAGTCTCTCATCTTCAGTTTCCTTATCTTCCTTTTATTTTTCTCCTTCTTCTTGGATTTTCACTGATTTTTCATCTTACTCACCCTCTCTTTTTTCTCCATTCTTTACCTTTTATTTTTATTCTTTCTTTTTCCTCTTTTCTATCCTCTTCTTCTCCATTTTTTTCTTGCCCCACCCAACAGGAGGAAGATATTAACTCTCCACTAGTCTGTCATATCCACTGGACTGACCACCTTACCTAGCAGATGAGCACCAACAATAGCACCTGCACTCCAGGGTCAACAACAGACAGTAGACAACACCTCCTCATCCCAACTGCAGCTCCTCCTCATGACAGAGCCACCTACATCCACATTTCCCCCAGTTATTCCACCAACCTGGAGATAGCTGGATAGTTACCCAGTGGTGCTAAGCTTATAACATAAGCATACCTGGCCCACACATTCAGATATATTAAAA
>NW_006921634.1:15041044-15055981 GCF_000298275.1 Orycteropus afer afer | reverse complement strand
TAGGCACCATGCTACCAGAGCTCCTTATGAGAGGATATTAAAAGGAATAACATACACCTGACTAGAATTGAAAAACAAAAGGAGGCAAAAAAAAAGGGGGGGGGGATTGTCAAAGGCTTGCTAACAGAAGACATCCCCATTATGATGAAAGATGAAAAGATGTCCACCCAAGAAGCTCAACAAGCCCCATATGGACTAGAACCTAAGAAAGGCATCAAGGCATATCATAATCACTTTCCAAAACCAAAGACAAAGAAAGGGCAGCTCTGAAAAAAAATGAAACATTACCTCCAAAAGGCAACCAATAGGACTAAGCTCTGATTTCTAAGCAAACACCATGAAGGCAAGATGGTGATGGGATGATATATGCACAACCTTGAAGGTAAAGAACTGCCAACTATGAATTACTTATCCAGAAAAACTGTCCATCAAATATGAAAGTGAAATTAAGACATTCCCAGACAAACAGAAATTAAGAGAATTTGTTAAAAGTAGATCAACCATAGGAGAAATACTAAAAAGAGTCCTTCCAACAGAAAACCAACAATGGAAGGCAGCAAATGTGATAACACCATTAAGAAATGAACCCAGGAAAAGAATTTTCAAAACTAAAATAAGCTCACAAAAAGGAAATCGAGAATTAGAGGAGTCCATCTGTAAATGACACCAACTACAAAGCAAATAGAGGAAAACTTCCAAATGGAGAGGAAGTCAGGACAGTATCAATATAAAACAAATTGTTCCAAACATAGGAGGATAAGAATCTATTACAGGGTAACCACAAAGAAAATTAGTAAGCTTTCTAACAAATAAATAAGAAAGAAGAAAATCAAAAGGACTCGGGAAACACAAAAACAACAATGAAGAAAAAAGGATCACAATGATGAAAAACTAGAAATAAATAATGGGAAGACCAAGGGAAAAAAACATCAGATACACAGAAACTGAGTAACACAGTGCTCAAGAACTACCAAGTAACAGAAATAAAGTATGGAATTTTTAAAATCCCTAGAAACAAATGAGAGTTAAAACACAACATACCCAAACCTTTGGGACACAACAAAAGCAGTACTCAGACGTCAATTTATAGCAATAAGTGCACACATCAAAAAAGAAGAATGAACTAAAATCAACACCTTAATCCAAGGACTCCAACAAAATTAATTCAGCACAAAAAGTATCTGGACCAAAGAAACCACCAACAACACAACAAAAAAACACAAAGGAATGACAGCAGTAAATTCATACCTGTCATTAATTGCACTGACCATGAATAAAATAAATGCACCAGTCAAGAGAAAGAGAGTGGCAGACTGGATAAGAAAGGAAGACTCATCAGTATTCTAGAGATACACCTTAGACACAAAGATAAAAGCAAAAATCAAGGGATGGAAAAAAATATATCAAGTTAACAGCAATCAAAAAAGAGAGGGGATGGCAACATTAATTTCTGATAAAATAGACTTCAAGGTGAAAACCAGTATAATGGACAAAGAAGGGGATTATATGATAAAAATACACATTATTATATAAATAATTTAAATAATAATGGAAGTGTCAACTAACCAAGAAGACATTATTATAATAAATACTTATGCACCCAATGAAGAACTCTAAAATACAAAAAGCAAACATTAACTGAATTGAAAGGAGAAATAGACTATTCTATAATAGTAGTAGGAAACTTTCACACACCACTTTTGATGAAGGACAGAACACCTAGAAAAAAAAAAAAAAGATACAGAAGATCTCAACAACACAATCAGCCAACTCAAACTCATAGACATATACAGAATATTCCATTCAACAAAAACACGATACACATTCTTTTCCAGTGCACATGGATCATTCTCCAGAATACATCACATGTTAGGCCACAAAACAAGTCTCAACAAATTTAAAAACATGAAAATACTACCAAGCATCTTCTCAGATCACAACACTGAAAAATTGGAAATCAATAATGGGAAGCCCAAGGAAAAAAAAATCAAATACATGGAAAGCAAATAACACATTGTTCAAGAACTACTGAGTAACAAAAGAAAGAAAGTGTGAAATTGAAAAAAAAAAAAAAATTCCTAGAAACAAACAAAAATTAAAACCCAACATAACAAAATCTCTGGGACATAGCAAAAGCAATACTCAGATGTCAATTTATAGCAATAAATGCACACATCAAAAAAGAAGAACTAAAATCAACAACTTAATCCAAGAACACCAACAATTAGATAAAAAGCAATAAAAGAAGCCTACAGTCCTCTAAAAGAGTTGAAATAAAGATCAGAGCAGAAATAAATGAAGCCCAGAACAGAAAAACAATAGAAAAAAATCAACAAGACTAGGAGCTACTTCTTTGAAAATATTAACAAAATCGACAAACCACAGACAAATTTAGCGAAAAGCAAGAGAAGATACACTAACCTGAATAATAAATGAAAAGGGTGACATCACAACAGAACCAACTGAAATAAAAAGGATAATAACAGTATACTATGAAATGTGTACTCCAACAAATCCAAAACCCTAGAATAAATGGACAAATTTCTATAACACAAGATCTGCCTGAACTAACTCACACTGAGACAGAAAACTGGAATAGACCCATAACAAAGGAAGATATTGAGCAGGTCATACAAAAAAATCTCCCCGCAAAAAAGATTCTGGCCCAGATGGCTTCACTGAAGAATTCAAATGTTCAGAGAAGAGTTGATACCTATCCTACTCAAGTTATTACAGAACATAGAAAAGGATAAAATACCCACAAATTCACTGCATGAAGCAAGCATAATCCTGATACAAAAACTGGGCAAAGATACCAGTAAAAATGAGAACTACAGACCAATATCCCTCATGAATATCACACAAAAATCTTCAAAAAATCCTAACCAATAGAATCCAACACCAACACCATATCAATAAAATAATAAGCCATGACCAATTGGCATTTGTACCAGGTATGCAAGGATGATTCAGCATCAGAAAACCAATCAACATAATCCATCACATAAATAAAACAAAGAAAAATAACCACATGATCATATCAATCAGTGCAGAAAAAGACATTTGAAAACTCCAACATCCATTCTTGATAAAAATTCTTAGCAAAATAGGAATAGGAACCAGACAAGGATACCCTCTATCACCACTTCAATTCAACGTTGCATCAGAAGTACTAGCCAGGGTAATAAGGAAATAAAGAGAATAAAAGTTATCCAAATTGATAAAGAAGAAATAAAACTATCTCTATTTTCAGATGACATGATCCTATACATAGAAAAACCAAAGGATTCAGCAAGAAACCTTCTGAAATAAATTCAAAGATTCAGCAAAGTGGCAAGATTCAAGATCAACATACAAAAATCCGTTGAATTCCTATATATGAACAAATAAATCTCTCAAAAGGAAATAAGGAAAACAATGCCATTTTTAATAGCTTCCAAAAAATAAAATATTTAGGAATAAATCTTACCAGGGACACAAAAGACCTTTACAAAGAAAACTACAAAACACTACTACAAGAAATTATAAGAGACCTATATAAATGGAAGAACATGCTATGCCCATCTATATGAAGACTGAATATTGTGAAAAATGTTAATACTGCCCAAAGTAATCTATATATTCTATGCAATCCCAAGCCAAATTCCATCAACATTACTTAAGGACATGATAAACCAATCACTAACTTTATATAGAAAGGAAAGAGACCTCTTTATATGGAAAGGAAAGAAATCTCAGCAACCAAAGCACTATTAAGTCAGAAAAACCAAGTAGGAGGTCTCACTCTCCAATCTCAAAACCTACTATACAGCCACAGTAGTCATAACAGACTGGTACTGGTCCAATAATAAACACATAGACCAATGAAATAGAATTGAGAATCCAGACATAGATCCATCCATCTATGGATTTATTGCACCCAGTGGACAGCTGATCTTTGACAAAGGGCCAAAACCCATTAAAGGAGGAGAGATAGCTTGTTTAACAAATGAACGCACTGCCATCGAGTCGGACCGGATGCATAGTGACCCCTCCTTGGGTTTCTGAGGAAATATCTCTACAGAAGTAGATTGCCCAACCTTCCTTCCAAGCAGTGGCTGGTGGGTTTGAACCGCCAGCCTTCTGGTTAGCAGTCAACTGCCTTAGGCAGTATGCCACCAGAGCTCCTGTGCTGGTAAAATTATATACCTATCTACTTGCAGAAAAATGAAACAAGATCCATATACCTCACACATTACACAAAATAGAACTCAAAATAATCAAAGGCTTCAACATAAAACCCAAAACCATAAAGTTCATCAAAGATAGAATAGCAGCAAACCTAAAGGCCATAATCTATGCCATAAATAGGCTATCAAGCATAAGCAAAGATGAACAAGCAGTGGAAGAAAAACTGTGATCTTTAAAAAAAATTAAATTATTTTGTGTATTGAAATACTTCTCCAAAAGAGTAAAAAGGGAATGTACAGACTGGGAAAGAATATTTGAAAATGACCTATCGGACAAGGGACTTATCTCTAAAATTTATAGAAAACTTCAATGCCTCAACATCAAAAATGCAAACAATCCAATTCAAAAATGGGCAAAGGACATGAACAGACATTTCACCAAAGAAGATATTCAGGCAGCCAACAAACACATGAAGAAACGTGTTCATTAGCCATGAGAGAGATGCAAATCAAAACAACAATGAGATATCACCTCATCCCAGGAAAAATAGCAAAGATCAAAAAGACAGAAAACAACAAACGGTGGGGAGGCTGTTGAGAGGTTCGAATTCTTATACACTGCTAGTGGGACTGTAAAATGGTAAAATCACTGTGGAAAATAGTATGGTACTACTTTAAAAAGTTAGAAATGATACCATTTGATCCTGCAATCCTCTTACTACTAAGAATATATCTTAAAAAGGTGAAATCTGGGACAGGAATAGATTTATGCAAACTCATGTTCATTGCAGCAGTATTCACAAAAGCAAAAAGATGGAAACACCTAACTGCCCATTCACACATGAATGGATAACTAAACAATGGTAATACACACAATGGAATATGGAATACTATGCAACATTAAAAAATAATGAAGAATCTGCAAATCACCTCATGCCAGTGAACCTTGAAGACATTATGCTGAGTGAAATAAGTCAATCACAGGACAAATATATGAGTCCATTATTATAAAAAGTCAGAGAAAGGTTTATGCAGGGAAGGAAATTTTCTTTGCTGGTTACCAAGGATGGGAGGGGAGGAGATGGAAAGTTGCTGACTAGCTAAAGAGACGTGTTGATTTGGGCGAAGGGGAAGATAATACAATAAAAGTGTGTGACCAAAACAATAACACTAAGGAAAAGGAAACAGAGGTGCACAAGAAGTACAGACGACAAAGGTGAATACTACCACATATACAATACTGCATTATCAATAATAATAAATACTAGTTTATGGGTAGATAGGCAGGAAGATAGGCATAAGTAGACAAGCAAGAAGATTCAGTATGGGTAGGCGAACAAGAATATACCCACCCATGACCATACATAGGTTTGGCACATGACATTCCTACATGAGTATTTATATGTGCTATAAAATATGTCCATATATATTACAGAGCTAACAGGGAAGAAATGTAGGATAACTTCTTACCCACATGGACATATACATATGTAAGAAGGACACAGGGAAGGGGTAATGACACGGAGCAGGTGGGAGGAGAGCTGTTCCACTGTAATGTAATCAGTGTCATGAAGCAAAATGTGTATGAACTGTTGCAGGTAAAACAAATCTGCTTTGTAAAATTGCACCCAAATCACAATTTAAAAAAAAAAAAAGGAAACAAATCAAATAAGCAAAACATAAATAATGTATCAAACAATTATGGGAACTGTGAAGAACAAAACAAGTTAACATGACAGAAAATTACGGCAGTGGGGAAAATATTTAGATTCAGTGGGTGAAAAATTCCTCATTGAGGAGGTGACCTTGAAACTGAAACATGAATTATGAAAACTTCCCACCTCACTCCATTCAAAGCTCTAGAAATAGAACCAAAAAACCAAACGTACTGCCGGCTTGTCGGATCTGACTTAAAGCAACCTCTCCTAGGATTTCCGAGGTGGTACCCCTTACGGAAATAGATTGCCCAACCTTCCTGCTGAGGAATGACTGGTGGGTTTGAACCACCACCCTTCTGGTTAGCAGTCAAATGCCTTAGGCACTACACTACCAGAGTTCCTAGAAGTAGAACAGCAAGTACAAAAATCCTAACACAGAAGCATTAGTTGATGGAATGAAAAGAAGACCAGTGTGACAAAAGCATAGACAAGACAATGGAGCGTGTTCAGAGATTAGGGTAGAAGCCAGAGGTTAGGGCCTTGATAATCATGCTATAAAATTTAGATTTCATTCTAAGTAACCTAGCACAGAAACACATAATATGATCATAATGACAAAAGAATCAAAATTATACTCTAAATAGTTCCTTCACATTTTGCACTATCTGCGGTTACTATTAATTGAACGTTCGTACCTCTTTAAGTTTTTTAATGCATAGACACTGCAATGAAGAGTGAAGGGAACTGAGATTTGAAGGGAAGTTCTGCCTCTAACTTGAACCCAACTCCTGAACCACCCAATAAGGTTCAAATGCAACAGGAAAAACCTCTTAGTATTAACTGCCAAGAATTTGCAGTCAAATAAATCCAAACATTCATAGCTTTTATCTATGACTCTGCAAAGTCAAGAGCTTATGAGGTTAAAGAAACCAGTGTCTGGGTGAAAAAAAAAGGAGGGGGGGTTGTGTATCTGAATTAACCTAGGTGGTGGCCTCCATTTATCACATTCAGTATCATCAAATAATAAAGTAAACGTCTTGTTTATAATACATATACATCTCAATTTGTCAAGAGACTGAACTTCATGGCATATCTATCCATATGCTGAATCTATTTTTCACATGTTAAGATTGTTATGTTGTTGTAATAGGCCTTCAAGTGGATTTCGACTCATAGTGACCCTTCCTTGGGTTTCCAAGGCAATATCACTATGCAAGTAGATTGCCACATATTCTTCCAAAGAGGGCCCAGTGGGTTTGAACCACCGGCCTCCAATTAGCACTCATAAACCTTAGGCACTATCCCAACAGAGCTCCTATGCTAAGATTAGTCTAAAGCAAAAATAGTGTAGAAGTAAGGGAGAGCACTGAGATAATCAAAGCTAGAATTGTCCTTTCTACAAATAAAGAGATTGAAGCTGAAAGAGTTTAAAATTGTGCAGATATTTAATAGCAGATCCAGCACTAACCTTGTACCTGGTTGAACTGAAACAAACTCATTTCTCTCCTTACACAGTGATTTTCTGATAACAATTTAATACAAATTTGGGAATACCTTCAAACATTGGTGTATATTATCAAGAAACAGTTAGGTATCTCATCAGAGACAGATAGATTTCCATTAATCCTACCACAAAAATATCAGAATCCTGAAAGAGGAAAGAAAGCCTCTGCTACCCAGCTTTAAAATAAATCTTTTTTTAAACTTTCTTAAGTGGCAGCATATGGAAGAGAGATAGAGGTGATCTTGATCAAATTATCCTTCATGGCATATTCTAAGAACCATTTACATAGTCAAAGAAGCTAAAAGAAAATCAGCATTAAATATAAAATGGTCATTCATTATAACTAGCGTTATAAAGTTAGATAATTCAGATTTATACATTTAACTGATTATCAAGGCTCTTATATTTTTAATGCTTAAAGTGGGGAGCCTTGAGCAGTTCACCCATGGGAGAAGACACTCAAAGGACAGAAGAACATTCTAAAATTTAGTCTCCACCTCAAAAAGTCTTATAATAGAAATACACTGTTAATGACAGAAATGTCAGGTACCTCTGGTAAGGAGAGGAAAAGAACAAAGAACAACTGCTTTGTAACTTTCCTTTGTAAGGAACATATGACTATTTGTAGGAAATGTAAGAAATATAAGAAACATTAAGTTTTTTTAAAAGATTACATGAGATATGGTTGATGCCTGCATTAAATATATGCCTTCAAAGGGTCTTTCTTTCTCTGTAGCATAAAGTTATTTTCTTCATAAGTACTAGGCATTATGCAATTAATTAGCAGTTCATATTTTCACTTTTGACTTAACATCTAGTCTATAAAGTAGAAAAAAAAAAGCTTACATCCTCTAGGGGCATACTACTACTCTGGAGGCATATCACACATTTAAACATTGGCAAGAGGGTCTGGCATGATACTTGCTTACTAGGTGAAGTCTTAGAAATCATTCCAGCCACTAGTTTGCTCTTGTGTCTTAAGAATCACCTATTACTTGGCATAAAACTGAACACATTTTCTAATTATAAGTTACTTTTTACTGGTAATGGCTCACTTCAATCCCAGCTCTGTCCTTGGGCAATAGTTCTTCTGTTCTGTATCAGCTTAGTACCTTATTACAGGCACCCACAAGTTACTCCTGTCCTTTTCATTCATAGCAGGTCCTCTCAAAATTGTTTCCTTTTAGCTGGTGAATGAAAATTATAATGATAATTAGAGAATGATCTGTATTTATAATCATTCACCTTTATTGGCCACAGAGAAGGTTCCAGTCACTTATTTAATAATAAAAAGGGCTCTGTCTCCTGTTAATAATTTATCTGAATGATCATAAAATCCTGATGAAACAGGTACAAGATTTGCAGATACTACTATATCTTAGGAACGTAAGAACCATAAGAACGTGTCAATTTATTCTCCCTTTCATTCAGAAAAAAATGAGTCAACACTTACTACCTGCTTACTACCTTGCTAGATCTTAAGGATGTGAGGCTACCATAACGTAGTTGGGTTTTGTGGATAATACACAGTATATATACTATAATGGAAGAAATATATAATACATGGATAGCCTGTGTCCTTTAAGATAGTATAATTTCATCAGGATACTAGAAAAATTATCAGAAATAATTCTGAACAGTAAAAGTCAGTACAAAACTAAATTAAAAGATGGTAATCAGGGATGGCATCTTAGAATTGAATTGGGCTGTCAATTAACACTATATTTTGTTTGTATAAGTAGTCGATTATTCAACACCTGATCTTAATGAAAGAATGAAAACTTATATGTTCTATGTTGTTGTTTGTTGTTATGTGCGTTGAGTTGGACCCGACTCATAGCGACCCCTCTGAGGCAGTATCACTACAGAAGTAGATTGCCCAACCTTCCTTCCGAGGAGTGGCTGGTGGACTTGAACTGACAGCCTTCTGGTTAGCAGTCAAGTGCCTTAGGCATTATCCTACCAGAGCTCCTAGATGACAATATTCTATTAGTGTTAAATTCCAAATTTGGATAAAACTGTAATTATTAAGTTATTGTCATTTTCTTAGGACATTAAAGTATTTAGAGTTTCAAATAACAGGTTTTTCAAGTTTTTCTCAAGAGAACATACATAAGTTTGGTACAATGTTAACAACAGGTGAATCTTGATGAAGGACATATGGGAGTTCTTTGTATTAACTTTTAAACTTTTCTGTAACACTGAAATTATTTAAAAATAAGTAGTTAACATTTTTGTCAAGTACTGCTGAAAATATGAGAAACTTAAAATCTTGACAATCTTTCTTCATAAGAATTATTTCTGCATTTCTACTAACCAAATCTAGTTTACCAGAATCAATCATTTGTTCATGATATGATTTATCTAACTCCAGAGAATAGAAAATCAAAAGCAGTCAATAATATTGAGTTGGCTGTACACAGGGGATAGCTTGAAAATAACAGTGAGGTATTTTAAATTCCAGAAAAAACAAGAACAGACAGATGTACAGAGATCAAAGTTTATTAGTAGGCATTGGGGGTAGAAGGGAATGGCAAAGGGGAGTTATTGGTTATGGCGTACTGAGTGTTGGCTTACAGTGAAGAAAAATCACATTGATTAAGGGTAGGATTGCACAGCCAATGAATGGAAAGGCTGTCAATTAGCCGCACACCTGTAAAAAATTGAATTTGGAAAAGTTGGTGATTATTTAGAACAACAGGAAAAAAAAATTTGGCTCCCGAGGCTACTATGTACAGCCAAAAATGGCATGGGATTTGGCTTGTTGGCTTGAAGACTTAGGGTCATAGTTTCATGGGACATTCCAATTAAATTACATGTTTAATGCTTCTATTCAACCTCCTAGGTCACTGCCTAGTACCTGGGGTCTTAAAAACTTGCAAGTGGCCACAAGGTATAACAATTGGTCTCTATTTGCCTGGAACAATAGAGGAAGGAGAGTTAGGAATAGGAGGAGGAAATGCAATATGGGGATAATTGCCTCCATGAACAACAGCATCTTTTGCCACGAGACCAGAAAAACTGGATGGTGTCTGGCCACCATTATCGAACATTTTGATCAAAGATTCTATAGAACAATCCTGATGAAAAGAGGGAAAATGTAGAACAGAATTTCAAATTCTCATGGAATCTGGAGATGCTGGATGAATCCTTGAAACTATTGCCCTAACAGTCTTTAAAACATAAACCAAAAATATCCCCTGAAGTCTTAAAATCATGCAAAAGTTTAGCATAACTGATTAAGAATGTCTGCCTTGAGTACTGTATTCTATTAAGATATATCTATATGGGATAAAACTGAATAGTCACTTGAAAGATTAGATAAAGAATTTAGGGAACAATGAATTTACGGTAATAGGTGAGGAAGAACTTGGAAAAGGAGGGTGACAGTGGTTGCACAACTCAAAGAATGTATTCAATGCCACATTGTATATGTGGAAGCTATTTAATTGGTGCATGTTCTGCTGTCCTCAAGTTATTGAATAAGATCTACTCCTAAGTGTGTTTTTAAATTGAATTTGTAGGTAAGTTGTACCAGGTGCATGAAGTTCTTATTTAACCTTACTTTCTTGCAAGAAGAGGTTGGAAGCCTTTTCAATAATTTAAAAACTGCATGTGCAGCAAGGTAAGGTGATTATGATGAAGAGTTTTTTGCCAGTAGGGATTGGTTTAGTCATTTCAAAGTGAGGGCAAATTTACATAACATGAAAGGGCAAGTGGGATTTTCACAACTCAGGGACTTAAACTGTATTTTCAACAACAACAAAAATAAAATAGGTTATTATAAAAAATCCTGACATTATGTATATGTTGGTTGGATGCTGCACATACTTTTAGGGCCTTCACTTAGTTGAATTAAGAGAAAATATTTATACAGTCGACCTTTGAACATAAAGATTTACAACCTCGGAAACCCAAGGGGGGTCGCTATGAGTCGGAATTAACTTGACAGCAGTGGATTGGGGTTTTTTTGGTATTGCCTTGTTGTTGTTGTTGTTATGTACCGTTGAGTCGGACTGACTCATAGTGACCCCTCCTTGAGTTTCCGAGGCAGTATCACTACGGAGGTGGATTGCCCCATCTTCCTTCCGAGGAGTGGCTGGTAGGTGTGAACCACCAGCCTTCTGGTTAGCAGTCAAGTGCCTTAGACACTATGCTACCAGATTTAGCCTTCAGTATTTAAGTCTTTTTCTTTTTCTTAACTTTTACTGTGATGAAAACATACACAAGACATTTGCCAACATAATATCCTTGGAAGCCCAATGGGGATCACAGTAAGTCAGAATCAACTCAATGTCAGTGAGTTTGGTTTGGTTTTTTGTATGTGTGTATAATATTTGTCCTTCTGTGAGTAACTAATTTTACTCGGCACAATGTCCTCTAACTTCAGCCACATTATGCAGTGTTTTAAAGATTCTACATTATTCTTTAGGGTTGTATAGTATTCTCATTGTGTGTAGGTACCACAGTTTGTTGATCCATTCCTCAACTGATGGGCACTTAGATTGTTTCCATCCCTTTCCTATTGTGAATAGTGTTGTGATGAACATGGGTGCACGTGTATCTATTTGTGCCCTGGCTCTAAGCTCTTTAGGATATATACCAATAATGGGATTGCTGGATCAAATGGTATTTCTATTTCCATCTTTATAAGGAATTACCATACTGATTCCCACAGTGGTTGCGTTATTTGATAGTCCCACCAGTAGTGTATGAGAGCCTCAATCTATCCACATCCTCGCCAGCATTTGTTATTTTCTGCCTTGTTGAACTTTGCTATTAATGCTGGGGTGACATAGTATCTAATGGTTGTTTTGATTTGCATCTCTCTAGTGGCTAAGACACTTGCCTGCTAACCAGGCGGCTGGCGGTTCAAACCCACCAGCCACTCCTCGGAAGGAAGGTTGGGCAATCCTACTTCCGTAGTGATACTGCCTCGGAAACCCAAGGAGGGGTCGCTATGAGTCGGGGCCGACTCTATGGCACATAACAACAACAACAACAACAGTGGTTAATTATTTGTTGTTGTTGTTGTTGTTATGTGCCGTCGAGTCAGCCCTGACTCATAGCGACCCCTCCTTGGTTTTCCGAGGCAGTATCACTACGGAAGTAGGATTGCCCAACCTTCCTTCCAAGGAGTGGCTGATGGGTTTGAACCGCCAGCCATCTGGTTAGCAGTCAAGTGCCTTAGCCACTATGCTACCAGAGCAAACATTTCTTCATGTGTTCATTGGCTGCTTGAATATCTTCTTTGGTGAAGCATCTGTTCGTGTCTTCTGCTAATTCTTTAATTGGATTGTCTTTTTGTTGTTGAGGTGTTGGAGTTTTCTATATATTTTGTCCGATATGTCATTGCCAAATAATTTTTCCCATTCCATAGGTTCTCTTTTTACTCTTTTGGAGAGGTCTTTTTATGCAAGTAAGAATTTAATTTTTAGAAGGCCTCAATCATCCAGTTTACCTTCTGCTGCTTATGCATCCTGTGTTATGTTTGATAGTCTATTTATGTCATAATTTAGGGCTCGTAAATTTGTCCTTTTTTTTTTGTTTGATGAACTTAATAGTTTTGGATATCACATTTAAGTCTTTGATCCACCTGGAGTTAGTTTTTGTGTATAACGTAAGGTAGGGATCTGGTTTCATTTTTCTCCAAATGGATATCCAGATTTGCCAGCATCATTTGTGAAAGAGACTATGTCTTCCCTATTTTATGAATTTTGGCCCTTTGTCAAAGATCAGCTGACCACAGGTCAATGGAACTATTTTTGGTTCTCAATTCTATTCCACTGGTCCATGTGTCTGTAGTTGTACCAATACCATGTTGTTTTACTGTGACTGTGTTAGGTTTTGAGACCTGGGAGTGTGAGACCTCCAACTTTGTTCTTCTTCAGTAGTGCTTTGCTTATCAAGATCTCTTTCCTTTCCATGTAAAATTAGTCACTGTTTTTTCCCATGTCTTTAAAGAATGTGGATGGAATCTGGATCGGGATTGCATTGAATGTAAAGATTGCTTTGGGTAGTATTGATATTTTCACAATGTTCATCTCCCTATATGTAAGCATGGAATGTTCCATTTCTGTAGTTCTCTTGTAGCTTCTTGAATTAATGTTTTGTAGTTTTCTTTATATAGCTCTTTTGTGTTCCTAGTAAAATTTATTTCCAAGTATCCTATCTTTTTAGTAGCTCTGGTAGCATAGAGGCTAAGGCACTTGACTGCTAACCAGAAGGCTGGTGGTTCAAATCCACCAGCCACTCCTCAGAAGGAAGATGGGGCAATCTACTGCTGTAGTGATACTGCCTCGGAAACCCAAGTAGGGGTCGCTATGAGTTGGGTCCGACTCGACAGCACATAACAACAACAACAACAACATTGTAAATGGTATTAATTTCCTTATTTCTTTTTCAGAAAACTCTTTGCTGGTGTAGAGGAATCCAACTGATTTTTTATATGTCAGTCTTGTATCCTGCTACTATGCTAAATCTTTCAGTAAGTTGCAGTAGTGTTCTTGCTGAATCTTTTGTGTTCTCTCTATATTGGATTGTATCATCTGCAAATAGGTATAGTTTTACTTCTACCTTATCAATTTAGATGCTTTTGATTTCCCTTTCTTGCCTTATCACCCTGGCTAGGACTTCCAATACAATGTTAAATAGAAGTGATAATAGAGAACAACTTTGTCTATTTCCTGTTCACAAGGGGAATGGTTTCAGTCTCTATCTATTTAGAATAATGTTGGCTATTGGTTTTGCACATATGCCCTTTATTATGTTGAGGAATTTCCCTTGTATTCCTAGTTTTCTGAGAGTTTTTTTCAGGAATGAGTGCTGGATTTTATCAAATGCGTTTTTGGCATCTCTTGATATGATCATATGATTCTTTTCCTTTATTTTACTTATGTAATGGATGATGTTGATTGTTTTCTAATGTTGAACTATCCTCACATATCTGGTATGAATCTCAATTATTCATGATGTATTTTTTGATATGTTGTTGAAGTCTATTGGCTAGGATTTTGTTGAAGAATTTTGAGTCTGTATTCACCAGGGATATTGGTCTGTAGCTTCCTTTCTAGTGGTGCCTTTGCCTGGTTTTTGTATCAGGGATATGCTTGCTTCATAAAATGAATTTGGGAGGGTTCCATCCTTTTCTATGTTCTGACATAGTTTGAGTAGGATTGGTGTCAGCTCTTCTCTGAATGATTGGGAGAATTCTCCAGTGAAACCATCTGGGCAAGGAATTTTTTTGTTGGTTAATTTTTTTTTTAATCATCTTTTCAATTTCTTCCTTTGTTGTTGGTCTATTCAAATTTTTCACCCAGTTTGTGTTAGCTGAGGTAACTCGTGTGTTTCTAGAAATCTGTCCATTTCTTCTAGGTTCTCAAATTTGTCAGAGTACAGCTCTTCATAGTATGTTGATGTTATTCCTTTTATTTCTGCTGGGTCTGTTGTGACGTCACCCTTTCTACTTCTTATTCACGTTATTTGCATCTTATCCTTTTCCTCAGTTTTCCAGTCATTTGTCAATTTTATTAATCTTTTCAAAGAACCAGTTCTAGTCTTATAAATTTTTTCTATTGTCTTTCTATTTTCTGTTTTATTTATTTCT
>NW_006921634.1:15037805-15039774 GCF_000298275.1 Orycteropus afer afer | reverse complement strand
GTATTTGCTAAATATTGTGCTTTTCCTCTTCTTTTATTTTGATGTGAAAGTTTATTATTTTTCTTTGCTGTTACCCTGTGATTTATTATTTTCTTCCCGAGTTTAAAACAGTCTGTTCCATCTTGCAATTGTCTTGATTTTCTCACTATTTAGAAGTTCTGTAACTACACTATTTATTCCCTCTTTTTGGTTTGTAATTGTCTTCATTTACCAACTGATGCCTCTGGTTCCCTGTTTACAGTCTTGTAAGCTTATTTTACTTTGGATATTTCTATAACTGGGTTGGCTTCTGGGTTATGTCATCATGCATATTAATCATTGGTTGTTGTTTACCATTGTTGGTTCTTTGTCCAAAGGATTCCCTTTAGCATCTTTTACAAAGTTGGTATGGTTTTAACAAATTCTCTTAATTTCTGCTTATCTGGAAATCTCCAAATTTTACCCTCATATTTGAGGGACAATTTTGCTGTGTATATAATTCTTGGTTGGAAATCTTTCTTCTTTCAGGGTTTTGTATATATCATCCTATTGCTTTCTCGCCTGCATGGTTTCTGCTGAGAAACCAGAGCTTAGTCTTACTGGTTGTCCTTTGTAGGTAACTGTTCATGTTTCCTGTGCTGCTTTCAGGATTCTTTCTTTGTCTTTGGTTTTGGTGAGTTGATGATAATATGTCTTGGTGATTTTCTTTTAGGGTCTATCTTGTTTGGGGTTTGTTGAACTTTTTGAATGGATATATTTTCATCTTTCATCATATTAGGGAAATTCTCTTCCAACAATTCTTCAACATTTTTCTCTGTGGTTTTATCTTTTTTTCCTGTTCTGGAGTTCTGATTACACATAGGTTATTCCTCTTCATAGTATCTCACCTGAATCTTAGGCTTTCTTCATTTGTTTTGTTTTTTTGATTGATCCCTTAACAAAGTAACACTCAGGTATTTGTCTTCAATCTCATTAATTCTGTCTTCCATTGATTCAATTGTACTCTTTTGCCCATTCAATGTGTTATCTGTTTCTCAAATCTTAGTTTTAATCTTCTGGATTTCTATTTGTTGTTTTTGTATCATTTCTTATTTTCTGTTTATTTTGTCAATTTGTTCTTGTATTGTTTTTCTAAATTGTTCTAGAGTTTTGTCTGTGTTTTCCTTAATTTTGTCAGTGTCTTCCTTGATCTCATCAGTGTTTTCCCTGATCTGTCTCTCAATTTGTTGAAGGTACCCAAATATAATTCTTTTGAATTCCTTGTCAGGGAGCTCCAAAGCTACTTCTTCCTCAGGAATGTTTTCTAGGTTTGTATCCTTGTCACTTGTTTCCACTACTTTATTTTGCTTTTTTGTGTGTACTGTGATGGTCTACTATCTCTGAGGCACAGTGGTGTTATTTTATATATGTCTAATTTGTGGTTGTATGTTGGTGTGAATCACACAAGTGTGTTTTTTTTTTTTTTTTTTTGTGAGCTCTGGTGGTGTAGTGCCTAAGCCATTTGACCACTAACCAGAAGGCTGACGGTTCAAACTCACCAGCCACTCCTCAGAAAGAAGGTTGAGCAATCTACTTTTGTGGCAATACCACCTTGGAAACCCAAGGCGGGGTCATAATGAGTCAGATCTGACGTGAGGGCAGTGGGTATGGGTAGGTATTATTTTGTTTTGATATATCTGTGTGATCATGGTACTGTGTTCCTCTATTCACTAGTTGTTAGCACTTAGGCACCTACCACCTGTTTCCTGGTGGATGTGATAAGAAAATGTGTGTGCACAAGTCTCTGTTCTGTGTTTGTAAAGAGCAGCTGAGGGTGAGTTGAGCTGGTACTGACTGCTGTCTATCATTGGGGAGTTGGTGCAAAAACAAGTGGTGACCCTTAATCAGTGGGTGGAGCTGCAGAAAATGTAGGTATGGCTGTGTTGTATGGGAATGGCGGCTGTCTCCCATTAAGCTGGACAAAAAAAAAAAAACACCAAAAAAATAAAAA
>NW_006921634.1:15027318-15036755 GCF_000298275.1 Orycteropus afer afer | reverse complement strand
CTCATTTTCAGACATACCCACAAATTCTTCAGTACTCCTTTCATCTAAAGGTGGAGGCCAATTCCCCTCCCTGTTGAATATGGGCCAGCCTATGTGACTCACTTATAAGGTATATAAGGCAGTGACAGTGCATTCTCTGACGTCAAGAAGAGGTCCAAAAGGACAATACAGGTTCTACCTGGCTCTCTTTTGCTTGAGACATGAGCTTTGTAAGCCTTGAATCTAATGTAGAAAGTCTAGCTACCCAGAAGCCACCATGGTGGAATGTCTGAGTGGAGAGGCCACACAGAAATAACAGATGCCTGAGGAACCCACTTTGGCTTCCCATTGTTTTGAGTCTTTCCAGCTACAATCAGGAGACATGTCAATGAGCCTTCCCATGTCTGCAACTCCAGCTCTTCAAGTCACCCAGCTGACACCAAGCAGAACACTGACAAGGTATCCCACATGAGCAGTCCCAGCTAGGCTCTGCCCCAAATGTAGATATTCAGGAGCAAAATAAACCAGAATACTATCTAATCCATTTCTTCTTAAAATATTGTGTGTAAACAGTACAATGAACAAACATTATCTAAGAGGGTATTAGAATTCCCCTAAAGGTGAGCATTTTTAGTCAAAGCCTCGTTTAATTTGCTTCGACCAAACAGTACAAACCTCAATTCCCATTCTGAATAATAATTTTATTTTTAATGTTGAGTTTTACAGTAGAGATAAAACATCGGGAGTCAAAATGACATTTGGCAAATAATTTAGGCAAGTTGAGATGTGATAATATGCAAAAACAGAGACTTAAGATTTTGGAAGTTTTTTGTCAGCAGCCTGTACTTACAGGATATAAAGTCCACATTCTAGCCTGTGTGATGACAAGCAGCACACTTTTCTCTGGTCTCCTTACATTGAAAAAGGAACACAGCTTGCTGTTAAGCACACAAATTCAGAAATTCTTCCATTCCACATTTCAGAACCAATTACATGGACCTCAGCACAAGTTTAGTCATTATTGTTGTTGTCAGTTGCTGTTGAGTCTTTATAGGAGCAGATCACCAGGTCTTTCTACCGCAGAGCTGCTAGGTAGGTTTCAACCACAAACCTTTTTGTTAGCAGCAGAGCTTACACCCATTGCCCCAACACATCTCCTCTGGTCTTTGTTTTGGGAAAGAATTTTCCTCTGGTCTTTGTTTTGGGAAAGAATTTTATTTCCCAACAAGTTTGGTTCCTTCTAATCCACATCCTGGTCCCCTGCTGTGCCTCCTTCCAGAGGAGGGTACTATATCTGGCACAGGGAACTTTTTCAAGATAGTTGGGGACAAGAGGAAGAGGGAACTTTACTTAGTAAGGAAATATAAGCAATCACCTGTTATCAATTATAAACTGAACAGTTAATAGCACTGTTCAATGGAGGCTTGCTCAGTATTCTGATAAACACTCATACCAGAACTTTCCAGCCACAAGACAATTCATGAGCCTCATCTACCGTGTTTCAAGATGTAGAAAAGTTTGCTCACACATTTTCTCTATATATCCAATTTAAGTCTTGATAGAAGACTTTGATCACATTCTTGTATCAGTTAGGAAGCTTTTAACAATAAAAAGTTAAAAAAAGAATTCAAGGTGGCATAAACAATACAGAAATGTTTTGGTTCACGTGATAAGGGAAATGGGGGAAGGTAAGCTTCAGGTCTGGCTACTCTAGAGATTCAAAGATGACACCAAAGATCCAGGTTCTTTTTTCTTTTTCCCACATTCTCAGCTTCATCCCACAGTTGGCTGCAGGAAAGCAGCCAGTGATAAAGGAGACAATGTCCTTACTTGTTCAGGTCTGACAGTAAAAAGAATGGCTTTCCCTACGTAATCAAATCGAAATCCTTGTCATTTGCCCAACAATGCCAGCTGAAGTTAAGTGCCTAATGGGGAACGTTGTGCACTAAGTGGCATGGACATGTGTTCACAAAGCCATTACCAACAAGCAGGGCCACATTATCATGAGGGACTTAGAGCAAGATGCATAGTCCATGGTACACAGATGCTACACAAAGGGAAAGGAGCCTAAGACATGTAGGACACCAATTCCCAAGTAGTTCACTAAAATTCAAACTGCCTCAAAACTGAACCAAACATTGTAGTGATCTGTTCTTTATTAAATGGTTTATTTGGTGAATTAGAAAAAGAAACTCCTCAGTTTCCAAATACAGTTTGTTCTAAAAGTTTACTCCTATGTTAGTTTTGATCTGAATGTCTGATTAGAGTATAGGAGGCACAGAATGCATTTTCCCATTGAACTGACGATATATTTGCCATGTGCCCAAATTAGCCCTTGGTACATTTAAACCATTTATAGTTGATACATTGAAGTTGGGAATGCATTTTTCCCTCCTTTCCCAGTGTATTAGAAAAAGCAAAGACCTACTAACAGGCTATCCTGCCCTAGCACCAAGAAGACAGAGATAAGGAATTCTCTCATTCAACTAACAGCAGCAGAAGCTAAAACTGTAGAAAAAACAGCAAAATCTTCCACAGTAGAAGTGGCTCAAATGGCAGGAATGTGAGCTCCCCCCACAAAGGCGAACTGTGCTTACAGAATGCTCATGAGTCACTTAATAAAAGTATTTTATCTCATATTTTCTTGACAAAGAAAACCCTATTGATAAGTTTTTCCAGTACAATGCTATAATTTCCTAATAATGGAGGTGATAGGAGAGTCCTGTGTTCTTGCTAATAAAATAACATTTTCGTGTGTGTGTACATTCATTCTGCTTGAATGTTCCCCACCCCCAGATGTAGGTTTTGTTTTGTTTTGGTGTTCCTGTTCTTGTTGAGAACATACACAGCAAAATATCTCCTTGAACTCTTCTGTTTCTTGCAAGAACTCAGAAATACACAGCGTTAGACAAAACCTTTGTAATAATTTAATGATGATGTTCATGAGAACACTGATGACAGTAAACAGAGCTATTTGTTATAGAGTATACTCCACATTTAATCTATTTTTTTAATTGTGATTTGGGTGAAAATTTACAAAGCAGATTCATTTTACTCTCAACAGTTCATGCACATTTGGTTTCATGGCCTTGATTATAATCCAACCAATAAAAAGCTCTCCTCCTTTCTCCTTCTTGTGAGTACCCTTTCCCAGTGCCCTTCTTATCTATGCATTCCTGTCTGTCCAGTTTTCCCTTTATGTAGATGCTGCTCTTCTAATGTCTCATGGTTGATTGACCTGAGGGCTGCATCTCTCTAGTGTAGGTGGGTGCATATCCCTGGGGTAGGTGTTCTGCTTGTAGGTCTTTCTACTGTTTGGCTGAGAGCAAATCCATAAAGTGAGCCTAGTGCCAGGCCTGAAGGATAACCCAGGGTCATAGTTTCAGGGGTTCTACCAGACTCAATCTGACCAGTAATTCTGGTCATTTTTGTGTTTTTGAATTTTGTTCCACATTTTTCCTTCCATTCTATCTAGGATCTCCAATATTAATCCTTTTCTGAGTGTTTGGTTTTGGTAGCTGAGCACCATCTAGTCCTTTTGGTCTCTGAGTCATGAAGGATGAGATCCCTGTGGTCTATCATATCCATTGACTAATTGTATCCATATGACTTTGATTTTCTTCACTCTTCTTTGCTCCAGATGAGGGAAGATCAATAGTTGCATCTCATACGGCTGCTTGAATTCATATTTAATCTTCACAACAGCCCTGGAAGGTGTTACTGGCCTCCATTCACCCACATGGAAGTGAGTTCACAGGATTAGAATGTAGTGGGAAAAGGACTACACCTAAGGAAATATGATCCCAAAATCTAAGCACAAAAAATCCCATATAGTAGATGTGGTGGTTAAGTTTTTGTGTCAGCTTGGCTGGGCCTGGTTGAGTGGCTGGGTAGCTGGTGATAGTTATTTCCCATGATGAGACTGTCAATCAACTCCATGGTGGTATCTACCACAAGCAGCTGGGTAGATGCCTTTGGGATGTAGTCTGCTTCCTGTATATAAGGAGAAGCCTTGGGAATGCTCTAGCCTATGGCACGCTTGGACCCTACATGTAGCTGTGTCATTGCTCAGCAGCCTGCTATGCTCTGCTGACCTTGGGGCTTACAGTGGACTTAAGTTAGTGGTCTGTGGTTTGTAAAACCAGGACTGTGCCTTTTTACTTGTTAACTTCGGGGCTTCTCAGCCTCAGCAGCCAGCAGCTGTCTGAGTGAAGAAACACCTCTAGCTCCAGTGGGCCAGGAGCAGGAGGCGGAGCTGGAACCCAAGGTTGAGAGGCTTTCACCCAGCCCCTGGAGCCTGGCACTTCGAACTTGGACTTAAAGCCTCCAAATTTTAAGAATAAACTCCTGTTTGTTCAAGCCATTCCATTTATGGTATATTTCTTGTCAGAGTGGCACTAGGTAACCAGAATAGTAGATTTTACAATAACTTTACTTAATCAGGTAAAATAATCTTTGAAGAAAAAATTGAACTCAGGGGGAAAAAGAAATAGTATGACCCACCTCTTATATTTTTTTGCCCCATATATTACTCATGGTATTTTGAGAAGGAGGAAGAAATTATATTGCAAGAAAAATTTTTCTCTCTACTTTTTTTCCTTTGGTTCTAAAATAGTAACCTGTGGTTAGAACTCACTGAGGTTTCCCTAAGCAGGATGTTGTCCATCTGTACAGCATTTCCCAACAATGCCAGATGCCAATTCACTGTAAGATATTATTATTATAGTTGGCACTAAACCAAGTGGACAACTGGTTCATTTTCTCTTCACCAAAAGCTGAAATTTTATCTGAACAATAGTCTTGACAAGAATTTTGGTACTAGAGATGATTTGAAAAATGACTCTCTAGATCAAAGCTTCTCAGACTTTAATCTACATAAGAAATATCTTGGGATCTTATGAAAATACAGGTTCTCCTTCAGTAGATGGGGATAAGCCTGAGATTCTGCATTTTTAACAAGTGCTCAGTTAATGTTGCTGCTTCATAGTTCACACTTTCAGTAGCAGCGGTTCAATTCACTGCAGAGTTAGCTAAGACCAAGAGGAAACGTTTGTACTCTTTAGACTACAGCAACAAATAAAACATTCTACTTACAGTCACGTGCTGCCAATATTAATCGTATAGGGCAGGGTATTCCTTTCTAAACTTAGGATCAAACTGATATATTTACTTATCTCCTTCCTGAATTTGTTGCTCCCTCGTGGGCAGTGCTTTACAAAATGCATCGAGCATAATGCTGGCCAAACTAAATACTATATCCTCCCTCTTGATGAAACATGGTATGCATGCATAATTAAAATTAAGATTTACTCTAGTACAAAACTACATTTAAAAGTACTTAACTAAAGGTTTCTAAAAGTAATTTGGTCATGGAACCTTTTAACTCCCTGGCCCTTACTAACACTCTATTAATATTGTCAGTATTCTTATGGCTCTATTATTCGGTAGAACACACATTTGGAAGAATCCAACACACATTTGGAGAATAGAAAATATGCATGTTTGATGAGAATGCTGCCCTTGATGCCAAAAGATGAGTTCTGGGATTCAGTAATATCATCACAAAGTGCTTGAATTGTAAATATCTTACAAACCTGAATTGAATGATTCATTGCTAAAAAATAAAATTTACAGTAAGGAGATAGATTATTTTGTTATAATAAAGATATACTTAATAATTCAGATATTTTAAAATAATTTATAAACTGAATTAGATGACAAGAAAGGAAACAGCAAATAATAGTAAGTAGCTAAAGGGATAATTAAACTGATTGTTGAAAGACACCAAAAATTTAAGCATATATCATACATGCACAATATATAAAAGGATAATTGATATTACTGAGTAAGGGGGTCACTGGCTAAATTGGTGTTAGAAGGAGAAGCATGTGGGAAGAATTGTCTATGACAGAGTAAAATAAGCCAAGAAATCTTGAAGCCAAGAAAGCCCTTGATATGCTGTGATTGACATTATCAGAGCTGCCTGTGCAACCTGTTTGTAGCTATGTCTGGCCTGTGTTGACCAGTAAGAAACCAGCAGAATTCACTAGAAAGGCTTTCACGGTGAGCTTTGTAAGAGGGATAAACTAGACTGGCTTCTTTTTTTATTTTTTTCCTCACAACACCCTTCTTCCTACCTAAACCATGGGCCTGATGCTAGGAAGTGCAACTGCCATAATGCAACCACTAAATAACAAGCATGAGACAAAGGTCACATGCTTAAGATAGCAGAAAGGAGGCCCTAGGTAGTGCAAGGAGTTAAGCACTCAAATACTGATCAAAAGGTTGGTTTTTCAAACACACTCACAGGCGCTTCAGAAGACAGGCTTGGTGATCTGCTTCCAAAAGGTCACAGACTTGAAAAACACATAAGGCAGTTCTATTCTGCATACAGAGGATAACCATGAGTCATAACTGACTCAATGGCAACTGATGACAAAAACAAGGAGAGAAGAGAAAGAAAGAGAATGTGTCTGGGCTCTAGTAGGCATCAATGTCAGATTGCTTATTTCCAGAATTCTTTCATGAGCAGAGAAATCCATTACTGATTCAATCAACTGTTAGTGGCCACCAAAGAACCCTAGTGTCACAGTGGTTAAGCACTCAATTGCTAACTGAAATGCTGGTGGGTCTAACCCACCAGCCACTCCACAGGGCAAAGATATGGCAGTCTGTTTCCATAAAGATTTCAACTTTACACGGCAGTTCTACTATGTTACGGGGTAGCTATGAGTCTGCATTGACTCAAGCGCAATGGAGTGGGCTTTCTATTACTTGGAGCCAAACACATGCAAAACTGCCTTACTTGCTGTGGCATTTATTAATTGTGTACCCTGAGCAAGTGACAACTACTTAGCCTCAGCTTACACACCTGCCACTGGTGAGGATATAATATGTCAGTTTCATAGATTGAATTGTGTCCCCCAAAATTTGTGTCAACTTGGCTGGGCCACAATTCTCAGTGGTTTGGCAATTATGTAATGATATAATCATCCCTATGATGTGATTAGCCAATCAGTTGCAAGAGGATTAGGGTGGGATGAGTCACCCTTACTCAAGTCATAGCCCTGATCCAATGTAAGGGAAGTTTCCCTGGGGTGTCAACTGCATCACCTTTTACCTTATAAAAGATAAAAGGGAGGAGAAGCCAGCAGAGAGAGAGGGACCCAAATACCACCAAGAAAGAAGAGCTGGGAGCAGAGTGCATCCTGAGGTCTCTGACTGAGAACCTCCTAGTCCTAAGGAAAGATTGCTTCCACTATACATAGAGATCTCCAAGGAATGTCAGGCCTAGAGATGGTGAAAGAAAACAGGGACCTTCCCCTAGAGCTGGCACCCTGAATTTGGACTTCTCGTTTTTTAAGCTGTAAGAGAAGGTCTTGGCACTGTAAACTCTTACCAGTTTCTTACACAGGGTATATTTATTGCTGTTGGAATCGTAGCATTTAATTATATTTTGCTTTGGAGTCATGATTGGGCTACTTGTGCTTGTAACAATGTAATGTGAGGAGAATAGCTCCCAGAGGCATGGCCTTCCCATGCTAGACTTCTGAGTCTTATTGAGGACCAGGGTTCCGCATTCATGCAGGGATGGTTGGCATCAAGGAAGAGTGGAGGCAGTCACATATGCTCAATGGAAAGTTAATTGGTAATGCAGCTAGAGAAGCCAGAGATAGCACATTTCTATGCCTAGTGACAGCGTGTAACATGCATTTTACCAAGAACACTGTGCATTCAGTTTCAATTTTCAGAAGGACTTCTATTAAACAATAATGCTTCCAGAAAATACTTTCTGTGAAGTTGTAGTTCTTCCTTTTAAAACCAATAGCTCACAAAAAAATATTTGCATTAAATACATTGATTCTGGATGCAAAAAAAAAAAAAATCTGTGAGAGAATAAATTTCTGTTTGTCAAAGCCATCCACTTGCAGTATTTCTGTTATATCAGTACTAGGAAACAATCAGCAAGCTTGACTTAATGGTATCAGAACTCAGTGAAATAATACATCTGAAAGTGCTCTTTAAGCCAAACAGTAAAGCAGTATTTTTAAACAACTGCAGGTCTGACTCATAGCAACCCCTCCTTGGGTTTCTGAGGTGGTTTCACAACAGAAGTAGATTGCCCAATCTTCCTTCCGAAGAGTGCCTGGTGGTTTTCAACCACCAGCCTTCTGGTCAGCAGTTCAATGCCTTAGATACTACACCACCAGAGCTCCCTGATAATAAGTAGAGCCCTGAAAAGCTCTTAAATTAAAAAAGGAATTCCAATTAGAACCTAAGATGCTACAGCCATACTTAGGCAGTGCTAGCACCCTGATAGAGTCCTCCTCCTAAATACTATTTATGATGGTTCTAGGTATCATACTCATGGTGATTTCACTACCAGGGCTCAGTGTGCATCTGAGCATGTCTGATGAGCCACACAGACACCCTACAGAAGTGTCATGAGATAAAATAAGAATAGCCCCTCAAAAAGCTTTAGCTTGTTGTCCAGAAGCAGTTGACTTTTTTTTCCCTACTATTCAGTTACTCTACACATTTTTTTGCTACCTCTACTCACCTATGAGCAGTTCTTAAAATATATTTACCTAGTGATTGTATTAAAATATCTTTCTAACCCACGTGGTAAGCACAGGCTGTAGCAATGAGTGTAATCCTAGAATCACACCCTCAGATTCTAGCTGCCTTAGAAAATATTGCTGAAGATCAGGCAAAAAAAAGAAGAAACCAAAAGAAAGCTGAAAACATCAACAACAAAATGTAAACACCAGAGTAGTATTTATGTTGGTAATGTAGAATAATATATTGCAGCATTTTTATCAGACAAGTCAAGCTCTCCAAAGTTCAGAAGTAAATTTAAAGATATGCACAGATCTCTACTAGTCATTAACAAAGTATTTACATAATTGAAGAGAAAATTTTGAAAGTGTTGAAAACACAACAAATACTGTGAAATAGTGATTATCAAGCAGTTCACCCTCAGAGAACCATCAGAGAGAAACAAGTAAATGATAGAAGTACTCCAGGGGTATCATTAAATATCAGGGATCAATTTGACATAACCACATACTACACCATCATTGACACACAAAAATCTCAAATGAAAAGAAAGGGTAAAGTATATAAAGTTCTTTAAAATACATTTTTTCCTTCCTTAACAATATGGATATAACTGATGAAAAATGTATGAAGGTATCCAAGAAATGACTACAGGCATACCCTAATAACTTAAATGCAGATATTTACAGAGAAGTGCAACAATTTCAATCCTGCATGACAAGTAATCTTACAGATTCAAGAAAGATAAATTTTACTCATATATACATGTATAATTCCAAAATATAAGATAAAATACAATGGATTGCGAAACTGGAGATCATTTGCAGAAAAATGAAACAAGATTTGTACCTCACACCATACACAAACATGAACTCCAGATGGATCAAAGACTTAAATGT
>NW_006921634.1:15010270-15026855 GCF_000298275.1 Orycteropus afer afer | reverse complement strand
CCAACACCTCAATAACAAAAAGACAAACAATCCAATTAAAAAATGGGCAGAAGACATGAATAGACACTTCACCAAGGATGATATTCGAGCAGCCAACAAACATATGAAGAAATGCTCAAGAACACTAACTATTAGAGAGATGCAAATCAAAACAACAATGAGATACCATCTTGCTCCAGCACTAGTAGCAAAGTTCAATGAGACAGAAAATAACAAATGCTGGCGAGGTGGTGGAGAGATTGGGACTCTCATAAACTGCTGGTGGGACTGTAAAATGGTACAACCATTGTGGAAAACAGTACGGAGATTCCTTCAAAAGTTGGAACTAGAAATACCATTTGACCCAGCTATTGAATTACTAAGTATATACCCTAAAGAAGTGAGAGCCATGACAAGAACATGCACACCCATGTTCATCACAGCACTGTTTACAATAGCCAGAAGATGGAAACAATCTAGGTGTCATGAGAGAAAGAAGGGCTGCTTAGGCACAGGGTGACAGCTCAGGGGGTAGGAGTGCATGGAGAGATGGACACAGGGAAGAGGTAACTATCGGTAGGAAGTGGGAGGGGAAATGTTGCATTGTGCTAAATTGTGGTCAATGTCATGAGACAAAGTGTATGTGAACTGCTGTATGGAAAGTGTATTTGCTCTGTAAATATTCACCCAAATCACAATAAAAAATAAATAAATACAATGAATTTCTCCTAATATATTGAAATTTCATTATGCATATTCCTAAATTTAATGATTATAAACTGCACAACAAAATACTAATTTTCATGCCTAAAGAGACTCAGAAGCCCTCAGTGTACAACAACGATTCAATACAGACTCGGTTCATTATCCTTATTATGTATGAAAGTGATATTATTTGGCAGTTTAACTGTGATGAAATCACTGAAGAATTTGTAAGAGCAAAGAATAGAAAGAAATGTTTTTAATTATAACATGTTAGAAAAATCAATCTAAAAATATTGTAATTTGTTATAATATGCTTTCTGATCATTAAATTTCCTTTTATAACATCTTTTCATTTGTTCATTTATAATTATACCATTTATTACAAAATAAGCATCAAAAATGAAGTATGAGCCTTTAAAGCAAAACTGGTGAAAGTCATATTTTTGTTGTGGGATATCAACAGGATTTTACATTGATTACTAAAACAACTAAGTTCACTGACTCATTTTCTTTGTTGTAGAATATGTAGAATATTCTTTTTGTAGCAAATGTGGTATATAGTAAAAGCCTTAGTACCCCACAGACACTAAAAATTTTATGATCCAGTTTATCTCATTCCACTAAAATAGCATATGCCATTTTTGCATTCAATTACTAATATTATGGTCACATTTTTTAAAAAAGTTACATCATGGATAGCTTAGACACACATACATATAGAAGTATATATACTTCTAACCAACCTTAAGATATGGATGGAGTAAGGCTTTTGGTACCTCCAATTAACGATGTGGCACAACTCAAATGAGAAGAAATAGCTTCAAACATCCACTAATAATGGGAACATGGAATGAATGTAGGAAAATTGGAAGTTGTCAAAAATGAAATGGAACACATAAAGATTTACATCCTAGGCATTCATGAGCTGAAATGGACCAGTTTGGGCTATTTAGAATCAGGAAACCATATGATCTATTATGCTGGGAAAGATAAATTAAAGAAAAATAGAGTAGTATTCATCAACACAAAGAATATTTCAAGATCTATCCTGAAGTAAAATGCTGTCAGCGATAGGATAATATCCATACACATACAAGACCCCTCTCTTGGGTTTCCAAGGCAGTATCACTACAGAAGTAGATTGCCCAATCTTCTTCCGAGGAGTGGCTGGTGGGTTTGAATCTCCAGCCTTCTGGTTAGCAGTCAAATGACTTAAGCACTATGCCACCAGAGAACCTTTTTTTTTTTTTTGGACAAGGAAGACCAGTTAATACTACTATTATTCAAATTTATGCATGAACCATGAAAGCCAAAGATGAGGGAAATGAAGATTTTTACCAACTTCTGCAGTCTGAAATTGACTGAACATGCAATCAAGATGTGTTGATTATCACTGGTCACTGGAATGCAAAAGTTGGAAACAAAGAAGAATCACCAGCAGCTGGAAAATATGGCCTTCGTGATACAAGTAACATTGGAGAATGCATGATAGAATTTTGCAAGATCAACAACTTATTCATTGCAATACCTTTTTTGAACAACAAAATGATGGCTATACATGTTCACTTCACCAGATGGAATACACAGGAATCAGATTAAATATATCTGTTGCAGGAGGTGATGGAGAAGCTCAATATCTTAGCCAAAACAAGTCCAGGAGCTGATTGTGGAACAGAACATCAACTGCTCATATGCTAGTTCAAGTTGAAGTTAAAGACAATTAAAACAAGTCCATGAGAGCCAAAATATGACCTTGATTATATCGCTCCTGAATTTAGAGACCATCTAAAGAATAGATTTGATACATTGAACACCAGTGACCAAAAACCAGAGGAATTGTGGGATGACACCAAGAACATCATCCATAAAGAAAGCAAAAGGTCATTAAAATGACAGGAAAGGAAGAAAAGACCAAAATGGATGTCAGAAGAGACTTTGAAACTAGCTCTTGAATAGAGATTAGCTAAAACAAATGGAAGAAATGACAAGATAAAAGAGATGAATAGAAGATTTGAAAGATCAGCTCGAGAAGATAAAGTCAATTATTAGAATGAAATGTGCAAAGACCTGGAGTTGGAAAACCCAGAGGGAAGAACATACTCAGCATTTCTCAAGCTGAAAGAACTGAGGAGACAATTTAAGCCTTGAGTTGTCACAATGAAAGATTCTATGGGCAAAAAATTGAATGATGTAGGAAACATCAAAAGAAGATGGAAGGAATACACAGAGTCACTGTACCAAAAAGAATTGGTTGATGTTCATCCATTTCAGGAGATGGCATATGATCAAGAACCAACAGTATTGGAGGAAAAGTCAAGGCTGCACTGAAGGAACTGGCAAAACACAAGGCCCCAGGAATTGACAGAATACCCATTGAGACGTTTCAGCAAACAGATGCCGCACTGAAGGCACACACTCGACTATGCCAAGAGATTTGGAAGACAGCTACCTGACCAAATGACTGGAAGAGATCCATATCTGTACCCATTTCAAAGAAAGGTGATCCCACAGAATGTGGAAATTTTTGAACAATATCGTTAATATCACATGCAAGTAAACTCTTACTGAAGATAATTAAAAAACGGTAGCAGCAGTATATTGACAGAGAACTTCCAGAAATGCATGCTGGATTCAGAAGAGGATGTGGAACGCAGGATATCATTACTGATGTCATACAGATTTTGGCTCAAAGCAAAGAATACCAGAAAGATGTTTACTTATGTTTTATTGACTATGCAAAAGCATTTGATTGTGTGGATCATAACAAATTGTGGATAACATTGAGAAGAATGGGAATTCCAGGACACTTAAAAGTACTCATGACGAACCAGTACATAGACCAGGAGGCTGTTGTTCAAACAGAATGAGGGGACACTGCATGGTTTAAAATCAAGAAGGGGACACTGCATGGTTTAAAATCAAGAAGGGAGTACATCAGAATTGTATTCTTTCCTCATATTTATTAAATTTGTATGCTGAGCAAATAATCCGAAAAACTGGATTATATGAAGAAGAACATGGCATCAGGCTTGGAGGAAGGCTCATTAACAACTTGCGATATGCAGAGGACACAACTTTGCTTACTGAAAGTGAGGATGACTTGAGGTAATTACTGATGAAGATTAAAGACTATAGCCTGCAGTATGGAATACATCTCAATATAAAGAAAACAAAATTTCTCACAACTGGACCAATAAGCAGCATCATTTAAAGAGAAAAGACTGAAGTTGTCAAAGACTTCATATTACTTTGTTCTAAAATCAATTACCAATGGAAGTAGCAGTCAATATATCAGACGATGTATTGCATTGGGCAAATCTGCTGCAAAAGACCGCTTTAAAGTGCTGAAGAGCAAAAATCTCTCCTTGAAGACTAAGATGCATCTAACTCAGCCACAGTATTTTCAAACATCTCTTATGCGTGTGAGAGGTGGACAATGAATAAGGAAGACCAAAGAAGAGTTGATGCTTTTGAATTGTGGTGTTGGCAAAGAATGCTGAAAGTACCGTGACTACTAAAAGAACTAACAAATCTATCCTGGAAGAAGGACAGCCAGAATGCTCCTAGGAAGCGAGAATGGCTAAATTTTGTCTCATCTACTTTGGCCATGTTGTTGGAAGGAACAATTCCCTGGAGATGGATTTCGTGCTTGGTAAAATGGAGGGTCAAGGACAAAGGGGAAGGCCCTCAATAAGATGGATTGAAACAGTGGCTGAAATGATAAGCTCAGCTATACCAGGGATCATGAGGCTGTAATAGGACCAGGCAGTGTTTCGTTCTGTTGTACAGAGGGTTGCCATGTGTCGGAGATGACTCAACAGCACCTAAAAACAACAACATAATAATGTCTGAATAAGCAAAGGAGGGAGCACCACAGATTATTAATATTTATGGTCATCACATGCCTTAATCTAGCCCTGATGCTGGGTTCCACACCTGGTCCTTGGGATTCATGCACCTTTGACAGGCCATTTGATAGGAATAAAGCCCCTCCTTTAAGGTTCATCTGTCTGCTCTCTTGTCATAAGCCACATCTGTTTCATATAGCAGGAGTTGAGTATCAGTTCATTATGCCCCATAACTGCAGGAAATATACCAATCTCCAAGCTGTCCCACCAAAAGTTCCTTCAAACAAGTACCAGTTACCATCAAGTCAGCTCTAACTCATGGCAACCCCATATGTGTCTGAAAGGAACCACAGTATTCTAGTAGCTGATTTTTCAGAAAAAGGCCACTAGGCCTTTCTTTTGAGATGCCTCTTGGTCGCCTCAAACTCCCAATCTTTCAGTTAGCAGCCAATTGTACTAAGTATTTGTAACACCCAGGGGCCCCAAAAGCCCCTTCACTCCATGTACAGATGTAAAGACTCATAGTAAAGCTCACCCGAAGATTCCTGCACACTAAATCCACTCTTCATACCCAAATCAAACCAGATGGCATCAAGTTGATTTCAACTTATGGTGTTACTTAGGACAGTGTAGAATTGTCCTATAAGATTTCTGAGGCTATAAATCTTTACAGAAGAAAGTTGCTCTATCTTTCTTCCATTGAGCTGTCAGTGGGTGGGAACCAATGACCCTTCAGTTAGCAACTGAGTGCTTTACCCACTGCACCAACAGGGTCCCTACCTTCTTTTCCTGCTTGGATACAGATTGGTTTTTAGAAATTTCCTTAGGGAATCTGTAGCTTGATCTGACAGGTCACATCTATAGAAGGTAAAATATTTTTTCCACCCGAGCAGTAGCAGAAATTGCAGACCCCAGAGAAGCATGAATGACATCAGCAAGAGGGAGTTTCCAGGAGGTTATGAAACAGTCCTCAAGGAATCAAAAAAAAAAAAAAGATTACTCAGTGAGAACAGGGATGTAGTGGGGATGGAAGTATGCACTCTGAGGCTGGGGCAGTGAGCAAGAAAACATCAGCTATTACTGTTAATGTGATCAAAGGCTGGTAAGGTCTAGATAAATGAGTATACCTAAAGGCAAGGAGGATGAATTCTCAATGATGCACACCAATGATGGACATACATTTTCCAAAGTTGTGTCTGGTGGTCTTGAAGCATGTGAAGTCATTCAGTATAGCTACCAACCAACTACTTTTCTAATAACACTATCCCTAGGATAGTATTAAAAATCATTTAAATCTTTAGAGTTATACTCCTTTAAGTTGGAGTTGGAAGAGTGGAAAGGAGATAAATACACTCAGAAGAATCGTGAATTACAGGGGTAGTCAGTCTAGGATTTCAAATGCAAACTACAGAAAAGGACACAAAATGGGTAACATACACAGTCAAAAACCATCTGATTCACTGTTCCCAATACAGGAAATTATAACATGTGTTCCATAGCAAGCCACCCAAATATTTCCTTTAAATGATTTGCACAGAAATAATTAAAAATGACATACATATTAGGTGGATTCCTTCAATGTCACACTCTTAAGAACACATATTAATGAAGGAAAATGAGGAAAAGGACAGCATTTCACCAGCTAGAATAAACAATAATTAATCCACCACTTTGGCTCATGAATCCTGGATGTAAGCTCTAAGGTATAGATCAAAGACAGTAGAGATGTGAAAAAATTGACAAACACATGGTTTTTCTCATCTCATTATGTGCATAGCTCTCTAGCAATTTTAAGCATTTCAAAATAAATAAATAAACAAACACAAAAGACTGGGTTGTCAAAAATAGCTGCCTAAATTGAAGCCACAAAACACATGCACATTGAATGTGGATACATGCCCACACAAGCAGGGCTTGTAAAGATTACAGTGAGAGAATGAAAAACAGAAGAAACCTAGGAGCAGCACTTCCAAACAGCTTTAAAGAACATGCTGTAGAAAAGATACATTTCATTCTCTTCTCATCCATGAAAAAAGGTCTGCAAAAGAAGCCAACACAGAATTAGACAAGAGAAAACCCCCACGTAATACATTTTCATCACCCCAAGTTAACACAAGTCACAGGCCATATCCAAATATCCTACACATAGGAATTAATCATAAAAGGAATGGTAAAAGTGCTTTTCCTGATGTAACAAAAATATTGTTACTCTTTGATTAACTTCCATAAACAAAACTATTTAATGCCATTATATCTAAAAAGGTTTTGGGGTTATTGACATCTTTCAAATACTAAATGGGAAATTTTCAATTATCTTATTAAATAAAATTACAATGGTATTTATATTTAATATAACTTTACTTATTTAAAAGGGCATACTTTTTTCTCAAGAACAATGTACCAGAAACAATACTCAATTGGCTTGGAAACAACATTTAGTATGAGAAACAAACACAGTATTAGCATAATGCGATCATTTGAAACTGGAAAGATTTTACACTATTTTAACAATTTTGGAAAATAAATAGTTAATATATGCTAGTTAATTAATTACAAGGTATTTCAATTTTCCAAGAGCTATTAATTCTTAATTTTATCAATGAAAACAATATACCAAAATTTTTCCAACATACACTTCTGTTACTATTACTTTCATAGTGTCATTTCTCATGATTAATTTGCAATACTCACAATTCTATTAAACCATTTCCTTTTGCTTCTCTATTAGCTCATCTATTCAAACATTTTATAGTAATTACTGAGCCAGCTGTTTTGGGTGCTAAGGAGACTGAGATAAGTAAATACAGCTTTAAAGAACCTATAGCCCAGAATAAGAAACAAACAAGTAAATAATAGTAAAACAAGGTAAAATGTGCAACAATCGAGGTAATTTATTCAAAACTTCTCTGTTTTCAAAAACATTATGGATGTGTATATACAACATGTGAAAGACAATCTCAATAATACAGAACATGGGCTCAGAAATTAAATTTGTCATCCAAGGTTACATAGCTGATTAGCAGTAGAGTCCAAGGTACAATAATGTAAATATTCTTTTCAGTAAACTAAGCTGTATTTCACATTTCATGAAGATCTCTACAAAAAGTCACCATGATACAATGAGTTATTGAATTCATGTGCTTCCTAGGTTTGCATTCAGGATTCCAGTACAGCAGCTAGTGCAATGTTCTCCCTGCTCTGATCTCTGAAATTTTAATGACCCTCTGTCCCATCTCATTTCTAAACTTAACATGTAACCTTTTTTGTCATCTTCTTCTAGTGTGAAAAGAAAAAAAAAAAAAGGAGGAAAAAATATGAACAGAGAGCAAACTTACAGTAAGCATCATTAAATTTTAACTTGAAAAAAAAACAGCCAAGGGCAGACCACACAATCTATCTAAGTATGTGAGGAAAAGATGTAGCCAATCTAACTGCTGAATACTAACTGTATGTTATCCTGGGAAAATTCGTACAGAGAAACAGTCCTACAGCTTCACATCCAAAGGCTACAGTGTTCCTCTCACCACTCCCATCCATACCTCCCCACTCTGCCTGTCCTCAGATTTGCTTAGTCTTGCAAAAGCACAACACATCTTTGTTAAAACATACCAATTCTAATAAACATGTAGTTAACTTCATGATCAAATTTCACCTAAAAGTAAAGTAATAATGCTTTACTTATTAAAAATATATTTTTTCAGAATTTTGCTTTTGAAATTACTGTCAGAATCAATAGCACTTACTTTTTCTTCAAATATGTTCAATAATGACATACTTCCAATCTAAATCAGGTTTGATTTATAAGGGAATGATTGTTATCAGAGGCAATATTTTGTTTTGACCAATAATTTCATCATAGGACTAGATGTCTAGCTTCTCATGAGAGAACTGTATTTTTTGGGATAAATAAAAAGTGGTGTATATTTGCTTGCTAAACTAATAATCTCAATACTTTATATTGACAACATACAAAGTTCACAAAGTAAGGGTTAATAAAGCAGAGGTTTTTTTCAGTTAGAAAAATATCTCAGACTTCATTGGTTATTGCTTAGTTCAAGGGCCTGTAGAACAACACAATCCAAAGAAAATACTCCCTCTTGTGATACTTGAATTAAATTGGTGATTTGAATGTTTTGGCCAATTAAGACACTAGGGAATACAAGCCTTGACCAGACACAGTCTCTGTAACATAAAGCTGAACCACATGTGGTGTTAATTTCTCAATCACATAAATTTGGTGGAGGGAAGCCAACTAAAGAAGAAAATCTATTGTCATAGTGATTTCTACACTAACTCCAGTTACTAAGGAAAAAAGGAAAAAAATCCTTTTCCAGGGAGACTTTGGAGCAAGAGGTCTTACCATCAACTCAGAGATGGCTGGGGAAATGGAGAGCGAAAGAGACAATTCTGCAAGACTGCTTTCAGGGCAAGATTTCATTTAAGCTTTATGGAAAAGAAAAGCAAATTAAATGAAGCCAAATGTATGTGCTCCTTGACCTAAAAGGAGTAAATTAGTTTCTAATTCCGTCTTCCTTAAAAATATTTTGGTGTAAAGCTACCAACTGTCGAGCCTTTCCAAGATTCATCTCTGTTAAGGATTGGATAGTGCCCCCGAAAATGTGCCAAAACACTAACCCATGTACCAGTAAAGGAGTTCCTGGGTTGTGGAAACAGCACATTCAGCTGCTAATTGAAAGGTTGGGGGCTCAAGTCGACACAGAGATGCCTCAGAAGAAAGGTTTGGTGATCAACTTCTGGAAAAATTAGCCATTGAAAAACTCTATGGAACACTGCTTTACTCTGACACACATGGGATCACCATGAATCTGACACAATTCAACAGCTACTCTGGGGAGGGGATACCTATAAATATGATCCTATTGAAAAATGTTAGGATTTTGTTATGCTAATGAGATCATAACCAGTGTAGAAAACCAAAACCAAAACCAAACTCACTGCCCTAGAGTCGGATCCGACTCAGAGTGACCCCTCCTTAGGTCACTTTTAATCTGTGGTATCACTACGGAAGTAGATTACCCAACCTTCTTTCCAAGGAGTGGCTTGTGGGTTTGAACCACCAGCTTTCTGGTTAGTAGTCAAATGCCTTAGGCACTATGCTACCAGAACTCCTACAACCAGTGGAGAGTCGGTCCCAAACCTAAAGACTTCCATGTTATATAAAAAGAACAGAATAAACACAGAGAAACAACCCAAAGCAAAATCAAACTCACTGTCATCAAGGCATCAAGTTGATTCCGACTCATAATGGCCTATAAGAAGGAGTAGAATTGTCCAATAGGGTTTTCAAGACTGTCAATCTTCATGGAAGTAGTCTGCCTCATCTTTCTCCCAAGGAGTTGCTGGTGGGTTTGAACCACCAACATTTTGGTTAGTTCTTAAATGCTGCTATAACAAAAATACCACAAACAAATGGCTTTAAAAAACAGAAATTTATTTTCTTACAGTTTAGAAGGCTAGAAGTCTAAATTCAGAGTGCCAGCTTTAGGGGCTAGATGTGGGACCCTTGACCTTGGGTTTCAGCGCTGCCTTCCAATTCCACTAAAACAAGCTGGAGGCCTCTTCTGACTCATGCAGCTGCAGGAGCTGACAAACTTAAGACTCACGGAAGGTATATCAGCTTGCTGTCTGCTGAGGCTGACAAATCCAAGATGAGCAAGTAAAATGGCAAATTGCTGCCTCACAGACTGTGAAGGCAATAATCACAAGACTGACAAGCAATATGGCAGGACACTGGTTTAAGTATAGGAACTGGACATGATGACAGGCTAAATGTATGATCCAAAATGAGCAAAAAATTAGAGACCATTCCCAAAGCATCTCCACATATATTGGAAGCAGGCCACACCCTGAAGGAAACTCCCCTTCAACTAATTAGCTGCTTGTAGCAGATTCTACCATAAAGGTGATTATGCAACTTCCAATCTCATCATGGGAGAGTAACTACATCCAGCTGCCAAGCCAGTCAAAATCACTGCCTAGCCAAGTTGACACACAACCTTAACTACCACAGCAGCCAAATGCCTTAACTACTGTGCCATCAGGGAGAAGATATTAGACAAACACAAATACACAAGGCAGCTGCATCCATAACTCCAGGAACACTAAGAACTTCCAGAAGCTACTAGAAGTCAAAATAGATGAGGAAGGCTCAGCAGGGCCTTGCCTTGACTTTGGATATCTAACCTCCCTAAAATGGAAGAAAATAAGTTTCTGTTCTTTAACATAACCCACTTGTGGAATTTCTGTTATGACAACACTAGGTAACTAAAACAATCTCTAAAATTGATTTGTTTTAGCGAGGTGGGGAGGGAAGAACTTTGAGACAGCACAGTGCAGTGGGAAGGAAATTGGACTGAAAGTCAGAGTTGGAAAACCAGTGGTTCTAGTTTTAATTATCATCCCTACCAGATGCACACTTGTTACCTCTTTGGGTGCCAGCTCCCCCTCTTTAAAATGAAAGCACCTGGGAGCACTTCAGTTCTAAAAACATCTTTAACCCTCATTCACTTTTGACTAATCAAACAAATTCATAATATTTGTATCTTAGGCTGTTAAGTACGGATAGTTGTATTAATTCATTCTTGGAGGTTTTTGTTGCTACTATATCATCTAAAGATTTCCCTACCTTTGGTCATAAATAATTACATTTATTTCCCATGTGAACAGGAAACCTTTCCACTCTGTTGAAAAAGAGGGTAACAATCAAATTCTATGTACTACAGAGACCACACAGTCCACATGAGCACGGAGCAAAGCATTTTATAATGATAGAAGATCATACCCTCTCACTGCACCTGGAAGTCTTTCAGATTAAATTACTACAATTTACAAATAGTGTAGAAATAATTCAATCATCCCCACCATGGCCGAGGAAACTAAAAGATGAAGAGTTTTCATAAGGAAGTTTGAAAGCAACATTCACTTTTCATTAGTTTTCTATAAGAAAAGTAATGGAGTTTTAGAAAATAACCCTGGAATATTACTCAGTTTTATTTACTACTATTATAAAAAGGGAGCTCTGGTAGCATAGTGGCTAAAGCACTTGACTGCTAACCAGAAGGCTGGCGGTTCAAACCCACCAGCCACTCCTCGGAAGGAAGGTTGGGCAATCCTACTTCCGTAGTGATACTGCCTCGGAAACCCAAGGAGGGGTCGCTATGAGTCGGGGCCGACTCGACGGCACATAACAACAACAACAACAATTATAAAAAGAGATCAAAAAATTGATTTATCCACCTACCACTGATTCAACAGAAATTAACCTGGACAATGATGACAGCAAAAAAACAAAAACAAACAAACAAACAAAAAAAACATGAGAAAAATTCAATCATCAGAAATTCTTAAATTATTCTAAAGATGTTATTGTTGTTTTTGTGTTCCACTGAGTTGATTCTGACTCATAGGGACCCTAAAGGACAGAACTGTCTCATAGTGTATCCTAGATTATAATCATTTTTGTTTTTAATATTTTATTGTGTTTTAGGTGATAGTTTACATAGCAAATTAGTTTCCCAATCAGTAAATAGTTCATATACAAATTGTTCTGTAACATTGGTTGCAATCCCTACAATCTGTCAGCACTCCCTCTATATTCTCCCTGAGTTCCTCGTTTCCATTCATCAGGTTTCCCTGTCCCTGCCTGAGTTCACATCTTTGATTTTGGGTAAATGTTGCCATTTTGGTCTCCAGTGGTTGTTTGTTCTAAGGAGCACATTCTTCACAGAAGTTATTGTTAGTTTTATAATCCTGTCTACTATTTGGCTGAAAGCTGGCCTTCAGGAGTGTCTTCAGTTTCAAGTTAGAAAGTTACCTTGGGGGTTCCTCTAGTAGCTTTCAAACCAGGCAGCCTGTTTTTTTGTTTTTTTTTTTAATTTATACACTCTTCTCCATTTTTTTACCCATTCTAACTGGGACCTTTTACTGCAGTCCTGGTCAGAGTGGTCGGTAATAGTAGCTGGGCACCATCTAGTTCTGGTCTCAGAACTAGAGGAGGCTAGTGGTTAGAGGCGGCTGTGGCTCATGTGGGCCATTATTCCTTTGGACTAATTGTTTCCATATGACTTTGATTTTCTTCACTCTTCTTTGCCCTGGATGTGAGGTGACCAATAGTGGCTGCTCAAAAGCTTTTAAGACCCCAGTCACTACTCACCAAAATAGGATGTAGAACAAGATTTTTATGTCCTGCTGGGAGCTCTGGTGGTGTAGTGCCTAAGGCACTTGACTTCTAACCAGAAGGCTGGTGGTTCAAACTCCCAGCCACTCCTCAGAAGGAAGGTTGGGCAATCTACCTCTGTAGTGATACCACCTCAGAAACCCAAGGAGGGGTTGCTATGAGTTGATTCCGACTCCATGGCACACAACAACAACAACATGTCATGTTAGCTGAGCTTGATGTCCCCTGAGACCAGGTCCCAGTATGCAGGTCAAGGACTCACTCCCTCAAGGTGCTTAGTTGTCACTGAGAAGCTACTCCAATTTTTTTCCCCTGCTACTTCTATAATGTATACAGACATTTTTGTAGCACAAACACACATGTAAGAATATCATCAGCCAAATCTATCTATGATCATGGGTATATTCCTTGACCCTACTTAGATGTTATGATTCCTTCCAAGCATGTGGTGAAACAACTTCATGCAAATGAATATTTTATTCATACATTTATCTGCACATCAAAGACAGTCATCATTGGGTATTCACTGTCAACAGCAGTATTCTATCTTGAACAAACAGGAGAAAAGTGTAATTCCTATTCTGGAAATGTTTTAAATCTAGAGTCATTAAGAATAAGTCTATCACATACCACTAAAGAAATGTGGTTGTGATTAAGGTAAAGTAAGAATGAATATGTTGTTGTTGTTGTTGTTATGTGCCGTCGAGTCGGACCGACTCATAGCGACCCCTCCTTGGGTTTCCGAGGCAGTATCACTACGGAAGTAGATTGCCCCACCTTCCAAGGAGTGGCTGGTGGGTTTGAACCGCCAGCCTTCTGGTTAGCAGTCAAGTGCCTTAGGCACTAAGCTACAAGAATGAATATATGAACATATTATTCAAGATATGTCAGTTGTCATAATAAATTATTAGTTCAAACTGTAAAGAAAAGAAAAAAAATGTAAATTAGTAGGGTGAGAACAGTAAGTAGAAAAACAAGACAGTGAAATTTTAAGTAAGTTGAGTTAAAAGAAGGTAAAAAGATATGGAAGATGTCTGCTGCTTCTATGATTTTCTTTTACTTTTTACTTTTACTGGGGGTGTGGCTTGCTCAGGTAAACAAACAGTATATCCCATCCAGTGAGTTTGTTTTTGCTTTGGTATAGAACAATGGGATGATTCTTTCTCCATTTTAAGTAGGCTGCCAAAATACTGTTCCCTCTGCCTCCCCACAACAGTTTACCAGCACTCAAAACTTGCTAATCTGGAAATTCTGCTTCCTTCTAAAAGGAGGTGGCGATTCCAAACTACATAAAAAAGAAGCTTTGCTCTAGCAACACTTTGCTCTAGGAGGCAAATCTCCTTACCACAGGTCAGTAAGTGCCATGCTCACCTCAGGGCTTTAGCTTGGACTGTATCTTTAACTTGGAAGGCTGTAGAAACGACCTACTATTTTCAAACCAAAATGTTACCCAATCCTGGTCACCACACCTTCTGTTTATTTCAATCCATAATGGCCATTCTCTTTCTCTGAACTTCCTTTGAGTTCATCACAATTCAATGCGATAGTGTTTTCTATTTTTATGTGCATACTAGGCTTTTCCATGGAACTAGACTGCAAGCCTTACTCCAAGGCTAAGTCAGATCCTTTTTTTGATTCTATCTCCCTAGACAGCTGGAAAGAGAAACACTTAAGCAAAAAAAGAAAAAAAAAAATTCTGATGACTGACAGTTAATCAAAAAGTAGTTCTCTTCCAAAACACAGCTAATCCTTGTCTTTTATTGCAATGTATTCCTGGAAATCATAAGATGAGCCCTATTTTTACACTGGACCAATACTGAAATTACAGTTGCATTCCTATTTAAAGACTTGTACTAAGTAGACTGACGATGTAACCAAGAATACACTACCAGAGAAATAAAGAAGCTTCTATATTGGAGAAAAAAATAATAATAATAATAAGGAAACTATGCTCTAAATCTCAAGTAGTTATAAACCCAGGATCCCAGTATTATTATTATGGAAGATGGATTAAATAATATAAAAGTACTACTCTGAAGTGTCATGTACTTGATCTAGCACAAACTGATCCATTAGCTATAATAAACATCATTTAATACTTTGTTTTCCTTCTTAAAATGAAACTGGTCTTTTAAAAGAATGACTTAAGTTTTTAAAACACTTTTTAAAGATTCCTTAACACTTAACAGGAAAATCTGAAAAGATGCCTTCTTTTTTTCACAGTAACTTTCCAAATGGCAGCAAAGGACATTCCAGAATCCCTCTTTGTTGATGTAAACACTATTCTCAAACTGACAACATTCTGCAAATAGGCAAATATGGCCATGACAACCTCCAAACACTCTTGTTGCTTGCCATTGAGCAGATTCAACTGCTGGTGCTCTACTTCCTGAAATCAGTTAATGAAAACTCCAGTAGATCACATATGATCTGTTTAGGCTGGGTTCTCTAGAGAAGCAAAACCAATGCAGCTTACATATACTGCCGCCCCGCCCCCCACACACACACACGTGCACATTGAGAGAGAGAGAGATTTATCTCTAGGAAATGGCTCACACATTTGTAGAGACTAGCAAGTCTGAAGTATAGAGGTCAAAAGTCAGGCTAGAGGCTTCTCCTGATCACATAGCTACAGGGACTGACAAACCCATGATCAGGAGGCAATACAGCAGGCTTCTGGTTCAAGTCCAAAGAACAGGAGGTCAGATGATGATGACCCAAGTATAGGATCCAGATGGATCAAAATGCCAGAGAGCTTTTTCAGAACATCCATATACACTGGAAGCAGGCCACACTCTTCAAGGAAACTCCCTTTCAACTAATTGGCTGCTCATAGCAGATCTTATTATGGAGGTAATTACATTATATTAGATCTCATCATGGGGTACGACTACATCATAACTGCCAAAACACTGAGAATCATGGCCCAGCCAAGTTCACACACAACCCTAACCATCCCAAGGTCCAATGGCATAGGATTGGGCAGAAATTCATTTAGTTGTGCATGAGGTTGCCATAAATTAGGGGCCAAGTCTAAAGCAGCTAAAAGCAATAACAAAGCTCAACATATCCCACCCCAATCTAGCTTTTCCTCTACATACACTGGCAGATTACCAGGCCTTCTGTGGTACTGCTGGGTAGGTCTGAATCCCATTATTTCTTAACAGTATTAATACAATTGCTTTATAACTAATCTGACCTACCTTTGGTCTTCTGCTACGCTGACTGGTTCTGTACTACCAAAATAAAATTCATTCAGTACATATTTATCAATCCAGGTCCCTTGCTACATGTCGGGAATATAAAAATGAATCAAAGCTCTATTGCTGAGGAAGTGACAATCTAGTTTGCCAAACTCTCATCATGTCACCCAAAAAATACTCATTGATGGTCTACTGACTGCTGAACTGTGTCCAAAACCTTACCCTAGCTTCTAAGTTTTCCATGATATGATTTTTTCCCTTCTAGTCTTCAACACAAACTTAATTTTTGCTAAAGCCACTTCATTTTTTTCTTACCTCCCTTCCTTTCCTCATGCTTCCTTGCCTATTAGATTGCTATCTCCTTTGTCTCTATATAACCAAAACCAAGCCAATTGCCATTGAGTTGATCCTGACTCACCCTTTTTAGACAGTGTAGAACTATACCACAGGGTTTTCAAGGCTATAAATTTTTTTTTTTTTAATTGTGATTTGGGTGAAAATTTAGAGAGCAAATTCACTTTCCATACAGCAGTTCACATATACTTTGTCTCACTCATGACATTGACCACAATTTACCACCATGCAACAGCTCCCCTCCCACTTCTTCCTGATAGTTACCTCTTCCTTGTGTCCATCCCTCCATGCACTCCTGC
>NW_006921634.1:15003489-15010170 GCF_000298275.1 Orycteropus afer afer | reverse complement strand
CCTGTGTCCATTCCTCCAAGCACTCCTGCCTCCTGAGCTTTCCGCCTGTGCATAAACAGCCCTTCTTTTTCCCATGATTGTTCTCTCCAAGGAGGGTATCTACCTCAGGTAAATGTTCAACTCATATGCCTGTCTTTTGTTTGGCTGGAAGCCACAGGTGTGGGTTCAATTCCAGACCTGAAGGGCAGCTAGAAGCCATAGTCTCAGTGGTTCCACCAAGCTCTATCAGACCAAGGGCTAAGCAGAATGCCTCATCTTTCTCCCAAGGAGTGGCTGGTGGGTTCAAACCACCAAACTTTTGGTTAGGAGCTGAATAATTTAACCACTGCACCACCAGAGCTCCTTAGGCACCATAGTCTTCAAAGAGACATCTTCACTCTTCACCACTTTAAAGAGGTCTTTGGCAATAGATCTGCCCAGTGCAAGATGACATCTGATTTCTTGACTGCTAATTCCATTGGCGGTGTAGCGCCTCAGGCATTTGACTGCTAACAGAAGGCTGGCAGTTCAAACCCACCAGCCACTCCTCGGAAGGAAGGTTGGACAATCTACTTCCGTAATGATACTGCCTTGGAAACCCAAGGAGGGTCACTATGAGTCGGATCTGACTCGATGACTGTGGGGGGTACTTCCATTGGTGTTGATTGTGGATCCAAGTAATATGACATCTTTGACATCTTCAATCTTTTCTTCATTTATCTTGATGCTGAATATTAGTCTAGTTGTGAGGATTTTTGTTTTCTTTAAGTTGAGGTGTAATCCATTTGCCTCTCTATTGTCTGGTTAAAATCCTACCCAACTGTCAGGTGTAGCTTTCTCTGATCCCTTATAAAACAGTTTCCCATGAAAATAGAACTACAGCACGTTGAATTAAAACAGAGGTATCAGATCTGATAAATATAAGCGTCCTTAAATTTGTTCTTTTGGATTAATGTATTCCCCAAAATTCACTGTAAGAATTCAGCTGAATAGTCCTTTCTCCTCATAGTTCACTCCCTTTACTTGGCATTTTCGTCACACCTCTCCACTTCTCCCTCTATCTGTTGTTGCTGGCATGTGTCCTTTAAGACCTGGTGCAAATGCTATCTCCTCTATAAAGTCTTATCAAATCCCTCAGCTAAAGGTAATCCCTCATTCCTCTGAACTCCCATTATACTTTGCCTGCATGTTTCCTCTAGTATTCATCACTTCTTACATTATTGATATTATTTATGTACATCTCTACCAATAACTCAGCACCCCCAAAAGAAGGACTCTTGTATTACTCATTTGATAAGACATCACAGTAGCTAGCACAGAGGCTAACAGACAAGAAGGATGCTCGGTGAGCCACAGGGAGATGGATGGATTGTATTTGCACATGTTTGTCCAGGCCAAGTGGCTAACAAAATTAAAAATGGTAAATAAGATAACTCCAGAGGAAGTAGGATGGCAGGACTAAGTAGAGACACACAGAAAGCATATATATCAGCCTTCTGTGGTCTCATGATACTGGACTTGTCCCATAGAAAACCACTACTGCTAACAAGTTCCATAGAGTCAATTCCAACTCATGGCAATCCCACACGTATCAGAGGAGAATCATGCTGCATGGGGTTTTCAGTGGCTGATTTTTTAGAAGTAGATTGCCAGGCCTTTCTTCCATGGCACTCGTGGGTGAACTCAACCTTCCAACCTTGCGGTTAGCAGCCGAGAGGATTAACCATTTTCACCATGCAGGGATTTCCCTTAGACAAGTGAAGCCAATATCAATGGCTTATAGTTTGTGCAATTACTGTTTTGTGAATGCAGCAAGTGGCAAGTGAAAACTTGATATCCCAAACTAGAACTTTGCTGACATTCCTATAAACCAAATGTTACCATGGTGGTTTGGTTCTATGAACTCATTCACCTCATTCACCAATAATTTCATACCAGGTCCTATGAATTGTTGGGGTCTTGTGGATTACAGAGGCTAGAGAAGCAGGATTATGTGAGGCTTAGAGCTGCACTTCTAGACATGAGTTTGAAGTTTCAATTTTGTAGCTTATAAACAGCAACAACAGATAAGCCCACTTTTTCCATCTATAAAATTGTGATAATAATTGAATTTAGCTCAAAAATTTGCTGGGAGAATTAAATGAGAGAGTGCCTGTAAAGTGCTTACATATCATGTGGCATATAAGAAGGGGATAAATATTTTTTTTAACATATAAATATGTTATGTGGCTTTAAGAAACTCCTAACTGTGTTGGAAAAGACTACATTTATATAAATACCTCATCTGAATTCAATGCAGCATCATTTCCTGAAGTCAAACTTTTACACATAAAGTGATAATGAGAATAAAGACAAGAAACTGCCCCTATTTTTGAGATTTTAAGTTTAGTGAAGCAGATTGATAAGAAAGTCCATGAACTATAATTAATGAATCAGGAATGCTAAAAGATACTTACTAGATACACTAGAAAAGCTCTTCAGTAAATACGGTACTCCAGTGTTTCAACTGGAGGAAGAGGGTAAGGGGGTGAGAGATATGGACCTGTGCTACTAGCATCTAATGGGTAGAGACCAGGGATAGTGCTAAACATCCTAGAATGCACAGGGCTGGAAGACTCTCCAAATACAGCATTATCCTGACCCAAATGTAAATAGCTTGTGTTGGGAAGCCCTGCTCTACTCCAACTGTAACTGAAATTATATCTGGAGTGTGAGGTCCCACTTCCTGAGTCACCTCTGAGGCTTCAGCAATCTGTAATCCTGCCAATGGTGTCTAATGGTTGTTTCTCTTGTAGACTTACTTGTATTTCATTCCAGACCTACCCTCCTACATGTCACCACATGTCCAACCAGGCCATGATCAGATCCTAAAAAGCTGCATGAAATCCCAGTTTACCATATCCCACTTTGGCTTGTCTTACCCCCATCTAAAGCCCAATTACAACAACAATGAGAAGTCTGTCATGGAATTATCATTCTAGTCTCATTTTTATAAGCAGTTTATAGGCTGGCAGCCAAACCTTTTAAACCTTTGCCTGAAAAGAATAAAAGGTAAAGGAAATTACTGCTGCCTAACTGTTGCCAATTAAAATAATGAAGCTTCAAATGACTAAATTCTCCAATGTATAAATATACTCTAGATTAGACCATTGTCTCCAAATGATGATTGTTTTTTGGTCATTTAACAGCTTAAAATGCAGAGTAAAAAAAAAAAATTGTTTGGTGTTATGAGAAGATCTGCCCTACAACAAAGCACACCCTACATCAATGTCCTCTAAAATGGTCAAAGTTCCTGTTGCTTTAAAATACCAACTGTTGATCTGTTAAACCTGTCAATTTATGGAAATAATGCACATATCCTCATGCACTGTAACTGCATGACATAAATGTTGAAGCACTTATATAAGCAGAAAAACTTTTAAACTATCTATAACAAATCATGCTATTTATGAAAATCAAATGGAATGTACTATATCAAACATTTATTAACATTTAAATTTATCTAAAAGTAAAATGAAAACCCAAAGTTGTTAAAATTTAGTATCATTTCTAAGTATTCTCTTCTTGGAGTCATGAACTCTAAATTTTCTACACATATTGAACTAACACACCCATACATTTAGGAACTATCTCGAAACTAAGAACTATCTGGAAACTAAATGCAAGGGCAATGTATTCAGCATAGATTTCGTTTGGCTTTTTTTAAAAAATTAAATTATGCAAAATAGAGCTCCGACAACACACATGTGCAAATGCCTTACCTATAGCTTCTTTTTCTCTTTCACAGGATCTACTTTAAAACAGAGGATTTTGGATTAAAAAGTCTAGGCTTTCTGGTTGGATAAAGACTGGTAGATCCCAAGAGACTATGACCCTTAGACATCCTTCAAGCCAGGAACTGAACTCACCTCCATAGCTCAACTTTCAGGCAATAGATAGATCAGCCTGTAAGGTGAACAATAACACTAAGAAGGTATGCCCTCCTAAGAACAATCAACCATACCAGAACAAAAGAGCCGCTTTTTTCCCAAGGATAAAGCTCAGAAGACAGAAAGAGATAGAAAAGAAGGACAAAGGAAAATAGTAAACACAGGGAGGAAGTAGGAAGAGTCCTGTTACATAGTGGGGATTGCAATCAATGTCACAAAATAAAAGTGTATGAATTTTTGACTGTAAAAATCAATTTGCAGCAATCTACTTCCATAGAGATACCACCTCAGAAACCCAAGGAGGGGTCTCTATGAGTCAGAACTAACTTGACAGAAGAGACTTCTGGTAAAATGGTGGAATAGGCAGACAAGCTACACAGACCCTCTTCAACAAAGAAAAGAAAAACCAATTGACAGAGATACAGAAGATAATCCTGGAGCCCTGAGCTTTGAAAGGAAGCATACAGAGGTGGATTAAGCACCAACTAATGGAAAAACATGAATGAAAACAGTGAGTATAGAGACAGACGGAGCTGTGGACTGTGAACTACTCTGATGGCACCAACAGCCTGAATATTTCCAAGGGATGTTGGGACCTGAGAATTGACCTAAAGATCAGTCCTTGTTGCAAAGGGCTGCAGGGACAACTGTCTTGGTAGCCAATGACTAGGAAGGGAAACACCAAGGAAGGAGACAACCTGAGCTGTGGAATTTTGGCTGTCCAGAGGGCACAGCCATTTTGATTTTTCACAAGTGGTGGGCATTTTGGATATTTAAAGTGACTGAGAGCATAGTCATTTTGAATGTTTACAAGTGGTGGCCATTTTGGATATTTAAAGTGACAGCATTCTCATTTGGATTCTACAGACCTAAGAATAGCCTCCATTTGCCAAGGATGGCAGAGACATATGGGAAGCTGATAACAGGAATGGAAAGAGGTGGTGAGTGTATAAGTGCTGCCAACAAGCAAATAGAGTAGCACAGTACCTTGCTTACATAGATAACATCCAAACAAAAGAAGAAAATGAAAATTGTGGGCAAGTCACTCCAACATACAATGACCAACTAAATATAAACACAAAATCATCACAATGTCTCAGAGACAACAGACCATCACAGTCCACACAAAGAAGCAAGATAAAGCAGGAGAAACAAGGGAGCAGGATATAGACCTAGAACACAACCCTGAGGAAGAAGCAGCACTGAAACTCCCTGATAAGGAATTCAAAAGAATCCTATTTAGGTACCTTCAATGGACTGAGAGATAGATCAAGGAAAACACTGATAAAATAGAGAGAAACACAGAGAAAAACCTAGAACAATTTCAGACGACAATACAAGAACAAAATGACAAAATAAATGAAAAACTAGAAATGGCACAAATCTGCATCTAGAAATCCAGAAGATTATTACTAAATTTTCAGAATTAAGTAACACATTGGGCAGGCAAAGGAGTAGAACTGAATCAATGGAAGACAGAATTAGTGAGATTGAAGACAAATACTTCAATACTTCTTTGCAAAGGGATCAATCAGAAAAAAAGATCAAACAAATGAAGAAACCCTAAGGTTCATGTGGGATGACATCAAAAGGAATAACCTGCATGTAATCAGAATTCCAGAACAGAAAGAGAAAAATATAACCATGGAGAAAATTGTCAAAGATTTGTTGGAAGGGAATTTCTCTGGTATGATGAAAGATGAGGATATATCCATTCAAGAAATCCAACAAACCCCAAACATAATAGACCCCAAAAGAGAATCACTGAGACATATCATCATCAAACTCACCAAAACCAATGACAAAGAAAGAATCCTGAAAGCAGCACAGGAAAAATGAGAAGCTACCTAGAAGAGGCAACCAATAAGACTAAGCTTGGCTATCTTGGTAGAAACCATGCAGGCGAGAAGACAATGGGATGGTATATATAAAACCCTAAAAGAAAAAGAAAAATTGCCAACCAAGACTTACATACCCAGCAAAATTGTCCCTCAAATATGATGGTGAAATTAGGACATTTCCAGATAAGCAGAAATTAAGGGAATTTGTTAAAACCAGACCAACCTTACAAGAGATGCAAAGGGAGTCCTTTGGACAGAGAACCAACAACATCAAACAACAATCAACCATTAAAACACATAATGACATAACCCAGAAACCAACCCAGTTATGGAAGTATCCAAAGTAAATAAGCTAACAAAATTGTAAACAGGGAACCAGAAACATCAATTGACAAATGAGGACAACTACAAACCAAAAAGAGGGAAAACATTGTATAGTTACAGACTTCTAAATGGTAGAGAACTCAAGACAAATGCAAGATAGACTGGACTACACCAAACGTGGAAAGAAAATTATAAATTACAGGATAACCTCAAAGAAAAATGATAAACCTTCACATCAAAATAAAAAAGAGGATCAGCACAAATGTTTAGCAAATACTAGAACAACAGCAACAAAGGAAGTGATAACACAATTCATAAACAAAACAAGCTCAACACAGAAAATTCAAGCATAACCCAAAATGCACAAACAGCTGAAAATAAACTAGATGATGGAGACGTTCCAAAAATTAATTTTTTATGTGGTTCAAAAGACTTTTCCAAAAGAGTTGAAAGAGAACCTACAGATTGGGAAAAAATATTCAGCAATGACATATCTGACAAGGGACTTATCAATAGAATTTATAGAAAACTCCAACACCTCAATAACAAAAAGACAAATAATCCAGTTAAAAAATGGGTAGAAGACAAAGAGGATAATCAGGCAGCCA
>NW_006921634.1:14998971-15003069 GCF_000298275.1 Orycteropus afer afer | reverse complement strand
TTGGAGGACATTATGCTGAGTGAAATAAGTCAATCACAGAAGGACAAATATAGTATTAGTTCATTATTGTAAAAAGTCAAGGAAAGATTTATATGTGGAAGGAAACTTTGTTGGTTACCAGGGGTGGGAGGGGAGGGAGGAGCGAACACTGCCAAAAAAAAATGCATTGACCCATAGCACTTTAGTTTTGTGTATTTCACTGTACATAAATTATATTTCAGTAAAATGTATTTTAAAAATATCAATTCAAGAAAGATGGCAGAACCAGCAGAAAGACTGCACAGACCCTCTTCAACAAAGAAAAGGGGAACCAATTAACACAGATATAGAAGATAATCCTGGAGCCCTGAGCTTTGAAAGGACGGATATAGAAGTGGACTAAACTCCAACTAGTAGGACAATTTGCATGAAAACACCAAAAAAGGAGACATACAGAGCTGCCCTCTAGCAGTGATCCTGATGGCACAGACAGGTTGGATATTGCCCACTGGTGTTAGGACCTAAGAATTAACCTAAAAATCAGCCCTGATAGCCAGGGACTGCATGGAGGACTGCTCTGGTGGCTGATGAATAAAAGGGGAAGCAGTAAAGAGTAAGGTGGGCTGAGCTGTGGACTTTTGCCTTTCTGGAAGGTGCAGCCATTTTGAATGTTTACAAGTGGTCTGACCATTTTGGATATTTAAAGCAACAGCGTTTTCCCAGATTCCAGGGACTTAAGAACAGGCTCCACTTGCCAGGAACCACAAGGACATTCTGGATGTCCAGGACTAGAAAGGTATGACATTCCCCCTGTTACTCTTATACTGCACACCCTCTTGGTCAACAGAGGTATGGCCATCCTTAATTTCCACCAACCTTCTAGGCTGGCAGGAATTCCAGCCCAGTGTATGTGCTCGGAAGGAGCCTGGGGGTGCCCTGCCCCACCCTGCCCCAATTTTGTTTTTTTTACTTTGTTTTGGTCTGTATTAAAATTATTATTATTATTGTCCTTTATTATTATTTTTTATTTATTCTTCCCTTTCCAGGTTCTAGTTTTCAGTGTTTTCTCTTTTCCCTGTTTCTGGTTCCAGTTTTTTTTTTTTTTTCTTTCTCGTGGTTAATCTTATTCCTTGTTTTTCTTTTTGATTTTTTCCCATTTTTTTCTTCATTACTCTCCTACTCTACCTCTTTTTTCTTATTGCCCTCTCATCAGATATTGTGAAGGTTTTTTTTTTTTCCTTCCTTTTTCCTTTTCTTAGTTATTGTTCCTGTGTGATTACACGGTGTGTTTTTTGTACATTTGCTGTTACTTTTTTATGGTTATTCAATTGTTATTTTGTCTAACTGAGTGGGAGACAGCAACAGTCCCCATTTGACACAACTACGCCCACACCTCCTGCAGGTTCACTTACTGTGTGACAGCCAACGATTCCTTCTCCACCAATGGGCCAATGATAAACAACCACCAACAAGAGCCTGACTCACCCTTAGCTGCTCTTCACAAACAGTTAACAGATATCTAAATATAAAAACAGCACAATGTCTTGGAAACCACAGACCATCACAGTTCACACAAAAAAGCAAGATAAAGTGGTAGAAACAAGGGAGCAGGATATAGACCCAGACACATCCTTGAGGAAGAAGCAGCATTGGAACTCCCTGAAAAGGAATTCAAAAGAATTATATTTAGATATGTTCAAAGGATTGAGAGACTGATCAAGGAAAACACTGACAAAATTAAGGAAAACACAGGCAAAACCCTAGAAGAATTTCAGAAGAAAATAAAAGAAAATGATAAATATATGAAAATGTTTTAAAATCTACAGATAGAAATCCAGAAGATTAATACTAGATTTTCAGAAACAGATAACAAATTGAAAGGGAAAAGGAGTAGAATTGATGCAGTGGAATACAGAATTAATGAGATTGAAGACAAATACCTGAATACTACTCTGAAAAGGGATCAATTAGAAACAAGATCAAAATAAAATGAATAAAGCCTAAGGTTCATGTGGGATACCATCAAAAAGAATAATCTATATGTCATTGGAATCCCAGAACAAGAAGAGAAAAATAAAACCGCTGAGAAAATTGTCCAAGATTTATTGGAAGAAAACTTTTCTAATATGATAAAAGATTAGAATATATCCATTCAGGAAGTCCAATAAACCCCAAACAGGACAGACCCCAAAAGAAAACCACCAAGAAATATCATCATCAAACTCATCAAAACCAAAGACAAAGAAAGAATCCTGAAAACACCAGGGGAAAAAATGAACAATTACTTACAAAGGACAACCAATAAGAATAAGCTCTGATTTCTCAGCAGAAACTATGCAAGCAAGAAGGCAATGGGATGAAAGAGAAAAATTTCCAACCAAGAATTATATACCCAGTAAAACTGTCCCTCAAACATGATGGTGAAATTAGGAGATTTCCAGATAAGCAAAAATTAAGGGAATTTGTTAAAACCAGACCAACCTTACAAGAGATACTAAAGGTAGTCCTCTGAACAGAGAACCAAAAATAGCAAACAACAACCAACCATTAATACACAAGATAATATAACCCAGAAACCACAGCTATTGACATATCCAAAGTAATACAAGCTTACAAGATTTTAAACAGGGAACCAGAGACATCAATGGAAAAATGAGGACAATTACAAACCAAAAAGAGGAAAAACACTGCAGTTACAGAACTTCTAAATGGTGAGGAAGTCAAGAGAGTCGCAAGATACAATGGACTGTTCTAAACTCAGGGAGAAAATTATAAATCACACGGTAACCTCAAAGAAAAATGATAAACCTTCACATCACAATAAAAAAGAGGACAAGTACAAATATTCAGCAAATACTAAAACAACAGCAACAAAGGAAATAATAACAAGATTTATAAACATAATGAGCTCAGCACAGAAAATAATATGGAACAAAGAAACCAGGAACATCATGAAAAAACACATAACAAAAAGACAGTAACCAATTCATACTTGCCAATAATTACACTGAATGTTAATGGATTAAATGTACCACTCAAGAAATGGAAAGTTGCAGACTGGATAAGAAAACAAACCCATTAATATGTTGTCTACAAGAGACACACCTTAGAGAAAAAGACAAAAATAAACTAAACATCAAAGGTTGGAAAAAGATATATCAAGCAAATGGCAACTGTAAAAGAGCAGGTTGGCAATATCAATTTCTAACCAAATTGACATTAAGACAAACACCACCATAAGAGACAAGGAAGGACATTATATAATGATTAAAGGATCAATTGAACAAGAAGAAATAACCACAATAAATATCTATGGGCCCAATGGAAGAGCCCCAAAATATATAAATCAGACTTTAAAAGAGTTGAAAAGGCAAATAAATAGATGACTCCACAGTCATAGTAGGAGACTTTAATACACCACTTTCAATGAAAGAACAACTGGAAAGAAGCTCAACAAGATGCAGAAGAACTAAACAATACAATCCACCAATTTGACCTTATAGACATCTACAGAGCATTTCACCCAACAACAGCACAATACACATTCTTTTCCAGTGCACATGGGAGATTTTCCATGATCGACCATATGTTATGCCATAAAGCAAGGCTTAAGAAATTTAAAAACATTGAAATACTGCAAAGAATCTTCTCAGATCACAATGCTATCAAATTAGAAATCAACAATAAGAAGATCAATGGAAAAATAGCAAATATATGGAAACTGAACAATACCCTCCTTAAGCAAGACTGGATAACTGAAGAAATTAAAAATGAATTTCAAAAATTACTTGAATCAAACGAGAATGAAAACACAACATACAAAAAACATTGGGACACAGCAAAAACAGTGATCAGAGGCCAATTTATAGCAATAAATGCACACATCAAAAGAGAAGAAAGAGCCAAAATTAATACTTTAAACTAACATCTCCAAAAATTAGAAAAACAACAGCAAGAAAAGCCTACAGTCACCAGAAGAAAGTAAATAATAAAGATTTGAGCAGAAATTAATGAAACAGAAAATAGAAGGGCTATAGAAAAAAATCAACAAGACCAGAAGTTGGTTTTTTGAAAAGATCAATAAAATTGACAAACCACTGGCAAAGTTAACAAAGGAAA
>NW_006921634.1:14995220-14995822 GCF_000298275.1 Orycteropus afer afer | reverse complement strand
TTGTCAGTGAAGGCAAACATGGGTATACAGGTGGATAGATGAGTGGTCAGGCTGAACTATTAGGTATGTCCATGCAGGGGAAGTGTACCCAAGATCATGTATAGGGTTGGCAGACAATGGTTCTACAAGTGTATTTGAATGTTCTGTAAGAATTCAAAGTTGTATAGTAGATCTGACAAGGGACAGGCCTGTAGTCACTTCTTGGCCACAGCCAGCTACCCAAAAGAAGTAAGTACTTGAACCTATTGGCTCAGGACCATAGTCACAGGGGATATCAAGTTCAATTGGTATAACATACTACACAAAAACATTGTTCCACATCTTACTTTGGCACATTGCAACTGGTATCTTAAAGCAGCCATCTAGATGCAACAACGGGTCTCTCCTCATTCAGAGGAAAGGAGAATGAAAAAAACCAGAGATTCATGGAAACATTTATTCCAAGTGACTGGTACACCATGTGATCCTCAGCCTATACAACTATGAGACTAGAAGAACTAGATGGTGCCCAGCTACTATTGTCAATCCTCGGAGAAGGATCTCTCTAGGAGATCCTAGATAGAGAGGGAGAACAATGTGGAACAAAACTCAAAATCAATTGG
>NW_006921634.1:14977592-14994955 GCF_000298275.1 Orycteropus afer afer | reverse complement strand
TATAGTCAATGACATGAGACAAAGTGTATGTGAACTGCTGTATGGAAAGTGAACTTGCCCTGAAATCTTTCACCCAAATCACAATCTCAAAAAAAAAAAAAAAAAACTGTTGACAACAAACCATTTCTATAAATTGTACAGTGCTCATCATGACACACTGAAAACCAGGGAGTCCCCAAAGGATTACGTGATTAAATTGATAGCTGTCATGTTTAATTAAGATTATTACAACAATTACTTTGAAATAATTTATTTAAATATATTTTCCATTGAATTGAAAGAAGTTTTTAACTAAAATGAATTAATAAATATCATTGTGTAGAAATAAAAAAAAAAAATCTATTTGGTCTTAAATGTTTACCCATAGCACAATAAATAGATAAATAAAAAAGGGCTTTTGAAAGGCAGTCTAACCTATGTAAATGACCACAGTTGGATATATACAATACAGTGAACTCAAAGAGTGCACGTTATTCTTTTCAAATAGTGGTTTCTTTTCCACAGCAAAATATAAAGCACCGTTTTAATAGAAAGTCAGGTACTAAAATACATGATGTTCATACTAAGAAAGGTGAAGGATGTACTTTCATGTTTCGTTGATATTACTCTGATTCTGTACAGATCCACATCACAGAAAAGGAGTCCTTCTGACAAATTGAGTAGCTAATTACAGGTGACTAACTTATTTTAAAAAAATAAAGTTACTATTTATTAATGATGAGCTCTGGTAGCATAGTGCCTAAGGCACTTGACTGCTAACCAGAAGGCTGGGAGTTCAAACCCACCAGCCACTCCTCGGAAGGAAGATGGGGCAATTTATTTCCACAGTGATACCGCGTTGGAAACCCAAGGAGGGGTCTCTATGAGTTGAGTCTGACTCAATGGCACATAACAACAACAACAACATATACCAGATTAATTTTATCCTCATAGCAACTCAGAATACCAACAGTTAATGAGAAAATTATAATTATAATTATGTAAAATTATGTACAATTATGAAAATTGTAATTATGAGGAGAAAGTCCATCTAATCTCACACTTCAGAGATAACTATTATTAACCACATGGTGGGCCTTGAGAGTTCTAGGTCCTCATCACTTTACTTACTCTCACTCCTTACATAATCTCATTCAGCCTCAAAAATAGCTTTAAATACCATCAAATTTATTTCTCCAGACCTTTCCTAATTCCTACTCAACAGTTCCAGTTAGATGTCTAATACTTAAAATATGCAAAACTAAATTCTTGAGAACACTCAACATGCCTGTTTCCCCAACAGTCATGTCCACCTCAGGATTCCATCAGACCAAAAGCTTTAGATTAGTGTTTTCAATGGGGGAAATTTTGACCCCCTACAAGTCAAAAAGTCTGAGGACATTTATAGTTGTCATACTGCGGGAAGGTGGGTACATTAATAGAATAGAGGTCAAGGATGTTGCTAAATATCTTATGGTTCATAGGACAGCCTCCCACAATAGAGATTCAACTGACTCAGAGTTTCAATAATGCTGATGTAGAGAAACCCTTCCATCAAGCATCATGCCTCCTCTTTCTGTCACAATTCATATTTGATCGGTCAGCAAAATCTATCAGTATCATTTATAAAGCCTAGAACCTGATCACTTCTCCCTACTTCTCCTGCTTTCACCTTGGTACAAATTGCCATTGTCTCTTACCTAACTAAATAACTAAAACAGCCTCCTATCTGGTGTTCTTGCTTCCAGCATTGCCTCATACAGTGTGTAGAACACAACCTCTGGGGAAATCCTTTAAAATTCTAAATCAGTTTGTGTCACTCTTTTGCTGAAAGACCCTTCAGCTGCAAAAGCTGAATCCCTAACAACAGCTGAAAAGGCACCTCATATATTTCCACTTCAAACCAATGCACCTCTTCTCACTTTACCATTCGTTCCTGTGTTTCAGCCATATGAGCTTCTTCACTACTCCTCAAACTCCATGATCACTCTTGAACCACAGAGCCTTTGCACTTGCTGTTTCAGCTACCTCCAGGGATCTGGCAAGACTGACTGGTCTCTTACAGTTTTCAGGTTTCTGCTTAAATAATGCTTAGTCACTAAGGCCTTCCCTGCCTCTGAGTCAGCTCTGAGTCATGGATACCTTATTTATAATTGAGCAAAATGTTGCCCAGTCCTGTGCCATCTTTATGATCATTGGTATGTTTGAGTCCATTGTAGCAGTTATTGTGTCACTCCATCTCATTGAGGGCTTCCCTTCTTTTTGCTGACCCTCTACTTTACCAAACATGATTTTTTTTCCCTAATAATTAATCTTTCCTGATGACTTTTCTGAAGTAAGTGAGCCCAAGTCTCCACATCTTCACTTCTAAGGATCATTCTGGTTGCATTTCTTCTAAGATTAGTTTATTTGTTCTTCTGGCAGTCCATGGTATATTCCATATCCTCACCAACACCACAATGTATAAGTTCTTCTTTTGTCTTCCTTTTCTCAACATCCAGCTTTCCTATGCATATGAGGTGATTGAAAAGACCATGGCTTCCATGACTACCTTACATCAAAACACCAGCAAACCTTCTGCTACCTTATGTTATGTGCCGTTCAGTCAAACCCGACTCATAGTGACCCCTCCTTGGGTTTCTGAGGCAGTATCACTACGGAAGTAGGATTGCCCAACCTTCCTTCCAAGGAGTGGCTGGTGGGTTTGAACCGCCAGCCGTCTGGTTAGCAGGCAAGTGTCTTAGCCACTATGCTACCAGAGCTCCCCTTCTGCTACCTATTTCCCTTTATTTTTCCTTTTCCACAGCACGTATCATCATCTGATCATCTGATCATACATACTGACTTTATTTGGTATGTCTGTCTCTCCCAGCCAGAGGGCAGAAACACTTTTTGCTCACATTCTCAGCATGGAACAGTATCCAACTCAGAAGATCTCTAAATATTTATTGACTAACTAATTGTTTATCCTTCCCAACTATTTCAATGTAAAACATTATACAAGCTTTCTTTTGTTCTGTTTTATAAATAGAAATTAAACTAGCCTATGCACATTGGTCCACCATCTGATTTGTTACGTTGTTGGTGGTGGTGGTGTGTTCTGAGTCAATTCTGATGCAGACTCATAGTGACCCTAGAAGACAGAGTAGAACTGCCTCATAGGGCTTCCTAAGCTGAAGTATTTACAGAAACACATTTCTAGGTCTTTTCTCCTGCAGAGCTGCTGGTAGGTTCAAACAGCTAACTTTTTGGTTAGCAGCTTAGCTCTTAACCACTGTGTCACCGGGGCTACTTTGCTTTGCTACAGAAGTTATCAAATCCTTTTTGATAGCTTGTATCTCTCAGCTTAAGATATAAACAGAACCTGCCTTAATCTATCATTAATATATTCACTATATGGAGGCTTGTTCATTCATAAAGAATGAAGAGAAATAAGATAGTTTCTGAAAGGGTTTATTTTTAAAATACAAGAGTCCTAAGTGCTGAACTTGAGTACTAGTCTTTAGCAATGTGCAGCAGATTACACAGGCTCATAGAAGACCATCAAAATAAAAGATATTTAAAGCAGAAGCAGCACTGTGTATCATCTACTCCATGGTCTCCCAAATTTCATTCATTCACATGCCACTTCCATGATTTTCACTCTATCCATCCACGCCCAACACTTTTTCTTGAATGATAAATTTACTTCTTTTACTAAGCTGCCTACAAAACAATGATTTCTATTAAATTATGAGTTCTTTTCCCAGCACACATTAAAATAAATATGGAATAATTAAAATTTAAATGTTCATTCACATAATGCTTAATATGTAACACTTTGCTAGTCGTTTACATTTCACACTGAGAAATACTAAAGGACTTTAACAGTCTTCATTTGTAAAAGGAAAATAGTCCCAAGGAGTTTTGATGTTTCTCTTGGTGTTACCATCAAATAGAAATCTAAATTTTTCGTGTTCTGTTTCATTTCCATCATGTAAAACACATCTTATTTTATTTGCATCACTTAAATAGTATTGTGTGTTTTACGTGTGGTGAATAGAAATAATACTTGGGTGAAATGTGCAGTGAATAGAATTAAAAGTCTTATCAACAAGGATATTTATGTTGCCATGAGAAAGCGAAATTGAAATACATTCATTATCATGTACAACACTTTTTGCCAACATGGTAGTTAGATGTGGTTTTAAAAATCAAGTACACATAACCTTTTTAAACAACCATCTTTGGATCTAAAGAGGCAAATGTTTGGCAGAAGTTTGAGATATGTTAAGGTCTTCAATGGGTGACTTCACCAAACAAGAAAAGGAAATACACTGTATTCAGGATCAATCTGAGGTTTACCACTACACTAGTAAAAAAGTTAATTTAATTGCTATTAGCTAAGCGTTTATAGTAAATTCTCTTGTGTAGCACCCAAGAGAACATTGCTTAAAATCATTCTTTTTAACTGACTCACTGTATTGGTTTTCTATTTATTGAGTTCTTCTTTAATGTCTGTTTGATTTACATAATGTCGCTCTAACAAGAATATACCACAAATGGGATGGCCTTAACAAACAGGAGTTTACTCTCTTACAGTTTCGCTTTAAGTCCAAGTTCAAAGTGCCAGGGTGTAAGCACTGGGTAAAAGCCCCTCAACCTTGGGGTCCAGCTCTGCCTCCTGCTCCCGGCCTGCTGGAGCTAGTGGTGTTTCTTCACTCAGACAGCTGCTGGCTACTGAGGTTGCCAAGCCCAAGGTTGACAAGTAAAAAGTCACTGTCCTGATGTTATCAAACCACATGGCAGGCCATTAATTCAAGTCTATTGCAAGTCCCAAGGTCGGCAGAGCGTGGCAGGCTGCTGAGCAATGACACAATTACATGCAGGGTCCAAGCATGCCACAAGCTAGAAACTATCCCCAAGGCTTCTCCTTATATACAGGAAGCAGACCACATCTCAAAGGCAGCTACTCAGCAGCTCCATCATGGAGTTGATTGCCAGTCTCATCATGGGGAATAACTACCACCAGCTGTCCAGCCACTCAACCAGGCCCAGCCAAGTTGACAAACAAATTTAACTACCACAGTGTCTTACAGTAAAGCTTTTTAATTTCACACATGAAAGTCCTGCACATCTTTTATTGAGTTTTTGTAAGTATCCTTTCTTTTCCCCCCAGATAAACTTGTTGAACTCTCTTATTATTTCTAGAGATTTGTCTAGATTCATTGGGATTTTCTATAGGAAAAAAGTCACATCCAAATTATTGTTTTTTTAATTCTATGTCTTAGATCTTTTATGCCTTTGGTTTTATTTGCCTCACAGACCATTGTTGTTGTGTCTTTCTCACAGACTAAGACCCCCAAAACAATTTTGAATTTAAACAGTAATTGTACATATTCTTGTCTGCATCTTTATTTTTAATATGAGTATTTCTAATGTTTGAATCCTGCAAAATCTCATATACAATGTCACTATCATAATATTCTGTCTCTGGTGGTGTAGTGGTAAGGCACTTGACTTCTAACTGAAAGGTCAGTGGTTCAAACCCACCAGCCGCTCTGTGGAAGGAAGATGGGGTGATCTACTTCCATAAAGATTTATAGCCTCGGAAACCCAAATGGGGGTTGCTATGAGTCAGAAATAACTCATTGGCAGTGAGTTTTTTTTTTTTTTTAATTAACTGTAAATTTCTTATAGCCATTACATTGCTGTAATAGACAACACTTGGAGTGATTGCCCAATGCACACTAATTCCTTTGTTTCTAAAAACAGCCCTGATACTCAGAGGAAATACGCAAAGTGTACAACAAATCCTGTGTCCTTAGCTTTGGTTCAAGAATTTTTAAATAACTTCGTTAGGCCAGTAAGAGCCATTCTCTAAGTTTTTTGTTTTTGTCTTATTTACCACAAGAAATTAGGCCTTTCTAGAAACAGTTTTTGTGGGGTATGTCTTGGTATATATAGTGGCAATGTTTACCACCTAACCTGTGGAAAAAGCCAACTAAGAGAATGAAACTGCCAATCAGATGAGAGACAGAGACAAAAAGCTTCTTGGAGGCCTTGGGTCCAACTGTTCCTGAAACCTACAGGCAACAATGCACTTCCCAAAGATAAATGAGATGCCCCAGTGTCTTCCCAATCAATTTCCTGTTTGCTTTGCAAATGAATCTGGCTGACACATGAATTAAAAAATCACAGTGTGAAGTAACACTAAGAATCCACTAAGAAGTCAGACTTTTGGATTTGCATTATAAATTCTGATTCCAGGCCAAAGGAAAACATTTTATTCTTTATTAATACTATAACAAAGTAAATTTTAAAAATCAATTGCACCATAATTTCTCAAAATGTTAGCACTGGGGAAAACTGGGTGAAGAAGACACAAACTTTCTCTGTATTATTTCTTAAAATTGCATGTGAATTCATAATTATTTCAAACAGAAAGAAATTTTTTAAAACGCTTTTATTCTCTTTTATCTTAATAGTAATTAAATTTTAAATTTCTTCTGTAGTACATGAACATTATGACTCTATAATCAGAAACAAGTTTTTGAAAACTAAGTTTTATAAAAGCATTTTTACTCATTGAAGAAAACCTCAATCCCTTATTTCTGAATATCTGATTGCCTTGTCTACTGACATTTCCCAGCCATCCTTAGCTTTGTTACTTTTATTTTAAATTTTCCTTAAGGATGTCTCATACAGGTATTTTTCTAGTCTATCTAAGGTTTATTTTCTTTGTGACTAAAAAGCATCCATCCCATCCAGGTTTGAAAAGAACTTTTGGAGATGGTTACAAAATGACTCTATACACTTTTTACTTTTATAATATGGTGCTTTTTAAGCATCAAGGAACATCATATAAAACAAGGTTTATGAATGTTGTTAAGAGTAGCATGTCCCCAACTATACTTTTATAAAGTGATGACAACATAGAGTAAATGTGTTTTTGAAAGTGCAAGGGTAAGAATAGAAAGATTCAGTATGATGGGCAACTATAAGACTCCAAAGTAAAGCCTGTAAAACTGGGGTAAGTGGCAAAGGCAGGAAGATGAAAGAACTAGAAATGGAGGAAACAGACAGGAAGCAGAGGCACTGTGTCCAGTAGCAGGCCATAGCTGCACATGTAAACAGTAACAGCCACGCAAAGCAACTAAAACCTTGACAGTCAGAGATTCATGTCAAAGTAGGAAAACTAAAAAGGACTCTAACACAGCTATATGGCAGCACAAAATCAAAAGAATGTAAAAGTACTCTATTCAGAACATCCTATTTTAAATGGATGGATTTTAAAATGGCACTATCTGGTGGAAAAAGGAGTCCTGGTGGCACAGTGGTTAAGAGCTCAGTTGCACACTGAAAGGTCAGCAGTTCGAACCCACCACCCACTCCACAGAAAAAAGATGAGGCAGTCTGCTTCCATAAAGGTTACAGTTTTGGAAACCCTATGGGGCAGTTCTACTCTCTCCTATAGGGTCACTCACTATGAGTCAGAATCGACTTGATGGCAATGGGTTTGGCTTCTGGTTTTATCTGGTGGGAAAAGTCACTTTAAATCCTTCCATATAGTCAATGTCAATCTTAAAAACATAAAGATGAAATGGAAAAGTACAAAGATTGAATGCCCGTTTTCATATATCCATTACAGTTAAAGCTAGCAATGTGATCTATACCCTTCAAATACCAATGCCAATTAAACTCACATACCAAAGTACAAATGTATTTTTAAATCAGTGTCAACTCGGTTCCCTGTGTTGGTTGCTAGCCATGACAGCAGGGCTTCTAATAGCATATAAATCTTAATTTTACTAACAAAAGCACAACCTTCTTCCCAAGTATTCTTTCGCAAGAGTTAATGAGGAGTACCACAACCAAGCCTCCCTTTTTCTCTCTTTTATTCCCTTTTCATGTCCTCCTGGGTAGAAGTGTTAACAAGCAGTCAAATGGCTCAAAGGCAACCTAACAGGATAAGCTTCACTGTCTCTCCATTATATTGCTTCTGTTATACAATATATTTAGAATTCTGTGAGAAATTTCTAGTTGTCATTAAGTGTCCTAAGTCTTTTTCAGCTGTAGAAGCAAAAAAACAAAATCCTCAAAGCTGGGCACCTGGAAATATTTTCTGAAATTCTACCAATGATTCTACACAAGTTCTTCATAATAAACTAATGAAATTTACTCAAGGAAGTTTATTTTTTTATTAGACTTAATGATAATGAATTAGTTCAATGATCTGTGTAATGGTAATTAAGAAGACAGTACAATTTTTAACTACTAAAAGTTAAAAGAGTATGTACTCCTAAAAACCAAACCAAATCAGTTGCCGTTGAGTCTGACTCAGGTCAACCTCATGTGCATCAGAGGGTACTATTAAACACTCTACTAAATTTTGACAAAGACAGTTTACAGAGTGTTTACTATATACAAGGAATGAAGAACATTAAAAACAAAACAAAACAAAAAAAAACCTAAGCCTTTGCCCTCAAGGCGGTTAAAATTTACATATATAAAAAAGGGAAGAGACAAGTTGTAACAGAATACCCATTGCCAGTGAGTCAAACCTGATTCATAGTGATCCTACAGGGCAGAGTAAAACTTGCCCATAGGGTTTCCAAGTCTGTAATTCTCACAGAAGCAGATCGTCACAACTTTCTCCAGTAGATCGGCTGGTGGGTTCAAACTGACAACCTTGCAAGTTAACAGCTGAACCACAAGTCTCCTCCTATAACAGAATAGCAGTTGGGAAGCCCAAAGACCAGGCATCAAATCCTTGCTCTACAGCTCTAACTCGTAGGAGTAGTATTGAGGGCTGTGGGGTGGGGCAGTACGTATCACGATGAGAAACTCATTTAGTCTGAACTCGGTTTTGAGTTGTTGTGAGACTCCAAATAAACATGTACATAAAAGTACATTTCAAACAAACAAAACTATATAAATGAGAACTATGACAATTATAATTACAAATAAAAGCCATCATCTTTGAAGTCATGATGTGTGATCTACCACCCTGAATCCAACCTTAGTATTTTATCATATAATTGGAAATCAGGAGAGGGAAGGCCTTTACAATTCAATAAATGTGGAAACAAAAACTTTAACATAGACAACACTGAGATGCTTTATTTATTTATTTTGAAATAACAGGTGAAGTCATTGTATAAAAATGCTGGAATGTAGGCCAGCATACTTAAAGTTTGTTTCTAATAAAGTTAACCTAAGACACACCAGAAATATAATCCATGCTCATGCATATGGAATGTTGGCATATCGTGCTTCATTTATCTGAGACAATAAAAGAAACTGGATTACTCCACAGATAATTGGATTTAAGCATATAGCAGCATCCATGCCAGCAATTTACAGATTAATCAATATCACCTAAAGATAGCCTATCTGCAATGCAAAATTTTATGGCAAAAGATTAAACAAAAGAAAAACTTTCATCAAGAAAATTGGGAATGTACAATTTCTCAACATTAAAATATTCTCATATTTCATGTTTTCCTGGATCAAAGAAGAGGGAGAAAATGTTAATCAGAGTTGTTGAAGATTTTTAGCTCTCATGTGCCAAAAATTTGATGTGGAAACTGTCAATGAATTACATATGGCTCAATGCATTAAATTTCTCCTAAAATATATATTTGTTTAAATCTGATGCAAAAAGTGTTTAACAAAATGTGATTGGTATTTTTCAAGTTTGAATGTATATGAAAATTAGTCTAGGATAACTTCAAAACTTAAAATGCCTGTGTTCTTCCCCAAATTTTTATAACATTCTCATATAAAGCACTTAACAGAGTACCTGACATACTATGTTAACAATACAAGTTAGCTATTGTTATTATGCAGTTATTATTTTTAAAGAGTTACAATTTGTAACATTGTGAATTACTTGAAGCGTCTGGAGCCCAAGAGCCTGGGTTCAAGTCATCACAACACCACATACTAGTTATGTGCCTTAGAGTTAGTTGAACTATCAGTGTTTGTTTCCTCTTCTTTAAAATGGATGTATTAATGTCATACACCTGAGAGGACTGCTATGAAGATTAAGTTAGTTAAAACTATAAAGTAATTATAACAGTGTCTGACACACTGGAAATGCTCAATGCCCATTTTTCTTATCATTTGCAGCAGTGTTGCCTGTGTACAATGCAAGGCACTTAACGTAATTTTAAATTTTCTAATAGCCACATTAAAAATGTGAATTTTAATAATATTAAGTTTAAGTTATCCAAAACACATAATTTATATGTAATCTATATTGAAATTTTTTAATGAGGTACTTAACCATCTCTTTTTTCTGTACTAAGTCTGGGAGATCTAGTGTGCATTTTATACTTTTATAAACACATTTTAATTCAGAGAAGCCACATTTCAAGGGCTCAACGGCCACACGTGGCTGTCTAATGTATTGAGCAGCACAAATTTACTCTTTAAATGGAGAGTCACTTTAGAGCTGAGAACCAGTAATAAAGAATTAAAACTATTCTGATCTTGCCTAATAAAAAAAATAAAAGAAATGAAAACAATTAATTGGAGGTTATAATACTCTTTAGTTGGCAGTCAAATGCTTTAACTACTGCACCAGCAGAGCTCTTTATCCAGTAAGTGGGTATATTATAATTTAAACTAAGGTTGTAAATTTATAACTAAGGTTATAAATTTCTCCTCCCAAACCTCCAACATTGTTTTGTTCCAAAATAGCATCCAGAACCTAGTCCATTTCAGGAAAGTACTTTTATTACTCAAGGGTAAATAAAGACCAACCTGACTGGAAGAAGGGGCTCGCTCTGGTGGCATAGTGTCTAAGGCATTTGATTGCTAACCAGAAGGCTGGTGGTTCAAACCCCTTAGCCACCCCTCGGAAGGAAGACTGGGCAATCTACTTCCATAATGATACTGCCTTGGAAACCCAAGGACGGGTCACTGTGAGTCAGATCCAACTCGACTACAGTGAGTTTGGTTTGGTTTAGACTGGAAAAGATCCATATTTGTACCCATTCCAAGCAAAGGTCATAGCACAGAATGTGGAAATTATAGAACAATATCATTAATATCACATGCAAGTAAAATCTTACTGAAGATAATTCAAAAATGGTTGTAGCAATATATTGACAGAAAACTTCCAGAAATGCAACCTGGATTCAGAAGAGGACGCGGAACGAAGGATATCATTGCTGATGTTAGATGGATCTTGGCTCAAAGCAAAGAATACCAGAAACATGTTTACTTATGTTTTATTGACTTGGAAAGGCATTTGATTGTGTGGATCATAACAAATCATGGGTAACACTGAGAAGAATGGGAATTCCAGAACACTTAATTATACTCATGAGGAACCTGTACATAGATAGACCAGAGGCTGTCATTAGAACAGAACAAGGGGACACTGCATGGTTTAAAATCAAGAAAGGAGTGCATCAGGGTTGTATCCTTTCACCACACTTATTTAATCTATATGCTGAGCAAACAATGCAAGAAGCTGGACTATATGAAGAAGAACATGGCACCAGGATTGGAGGAAGAATCATTAATAACCTGAGATATGCTGACCACACAACTTTGCTTGCTGAAAGTGAGGATGACTTAAAGCACTTACTAATGAACATTAAAGAATACAGTCTGCAGTATAGATTGCATCTCAATATAAACAAAACAAAAATCCTCACAACAGGACCTATAAACAGCATCACGATAAATGGAGAAAAGATTGACGTTGTCAAAGACTTCACATTGCTTGGTTATACATTTGATGCCAATGGAAGCAGCAGTCAGGACATCAGATGAGATATGTTGTTGTTGTTGTTGTTGTTGTGTGCTGTCGAGTCAGCCCTGACTCATAGTGACCCCTCCTTGGGTTTCCGAGGCAGTATCACTATGAAAGTAGGATTGCCCAACCTTCCTTCCGAGGAGTGGCTGATGGGTTTGAACCACCAGCCTTCTGGTGAGCAGGCAAGTGTCTTAGCCACTATGCTACCAGAGCTCCCATAGATGAGATATAGCCCTGGGAAAATCAGCTGCAAAGGACCTCTTTCAAGTGCTAAAGAGCAAAGAAAGCTCCTTGAGGACTAAGGTGTGCCTGACACAAGCCATAGTATTTTTAGTCACCTCATATGCATGTGAGAGCTGGACAATGAATAAGGAAGATCGAGGAAGAGTTTATGCTTTTGAGTTGTGTTGCTGGCAAAGGATGCTAAGAGTATATGATGGACTGCTAAAAGATCTAACAAATCTATCCTGGAGGAAGTGCAGCCAGAATGCTCTTTGGAGGTGAGAATGGCCAGACTTTGTCTCACCTACTTTGGTCATGTTGTCAGAAGGGACCATTCTCTGGAGAAGGATGTTGTACTTGGTAAAGTAGAGAGTTAATGAAAGAGAAGAAGGCCCTCACCAAGATGAATTGACATGGTGGCTGCAGCGATGGGCTCAGGTATAGTAGGGATTGTGAGGCTGGCCAGCACCGGGCAGTGTTCTGTTCTGTTGTACCTAGGGTCTCTATGAGTCAGAGACGACTTGACGGTACATAACAACAACAACAATAATAAGTGCCGAGAAGGAAAATAATGCATCTGCTGGATGAAGGTGCCAATTAGTGAGATGAAGAAATTGTTAAATTTTGGTTTTATTACATTTTAGATGCTTATTGGATATCTAAGTAGTCTTGTCTAGAGAGCAGCTGAGTGTGTGAGCCTGGGGTTCAGGGAAGCAGTTGGGGCTGAAGATAGGAATTTAGAAGCTGTCAGCATATAGAGGTATTTAAAACTATAGGAATGACGAACTATCTCCCAGTCTGTGAGTGTGGATATATTGCTTTGGGAAAATCTGCTGCAAAAGATCTCCCTAAAATGTTAAAAAGCAAAAATGTCACTTTGAGGACTAATGTGCACCTGATTGAGGCCACTGTATTTTCAATCACTTTATATGCATGTAAAAGTTACACAGACCAAAGAAGAATTGATGAATTTGAATTACGGTGATGGCAAAGAATATTGAATGTACCATGGACTTCCAGAAGAATGAATAGATCTGTCTTGGAAGAAGTACAGCAGAATGCTCCTTAGAAGCGAGGATGGTGACACTTCATCTTCCATAATTTGGACATGTTATCAAGAGGGATAGATAAAGTAACAGGTCAGTGAAAAAGAGGAAGACCCTCAATGAGAAGGATCAACACAGTGGCTGCAACAGTGGGCTCACACATAGCAACAATAGTGAAGATGATGCAGAACTAGGCAGTATTTTGTTCTGTTGTACACAGGGTCACTATGAATTGGAACCAACTTGATGGCACTTAACAACAACAACATAGGGTGTGGACCCAGTAAGTAGCTAGAATGTCCCTCAGGGTAGAAGGTCCAAATCTCAGATCTGTCTGTTACTATTTCTCCCCCTGTTGATGTGCTCCCTGGGACTCTCATTTTCTCTGTATCTGGCTCCCTCTCCTTCATAAATGTGTTTTGCCAATCAATGTAAATTCCTCCCTCCCCTTGGCTCTATCTTAGTCACTAATTGAGAAACTTCTCACTGACAGTATTTTAGCTAATACCTATCTAGGAGGATTTATGCAGATGAATTTATTTCTTATATTTATGTTTTTCATTTTGATTAGTATGGGAAATTTCACTTTTTTACCATCATCACTCACAATATTTTACATTCACACTCGACCTGTGTAAGTCACAGGCTTCCCAGGATTAATATTTTTTTCTGTTTAGTTGTCAGGTTGTAGCTGTTTTGTTGTTGTTAGGTGCCGTCAAGTTGTTTCTGACTCATAGCAACCCTATGCACAGCAGAATGAAACACTGCCCGGTCCTGCGCCAGCTCCACATTCCTTGCTATACTTGACCTCATTGCTACAGAGATGTCACTTCATCTCCCTGAGGGCCTTCCCCTCCTTTGTTGACCCTCCACCTTCCCAATCATGACATACTGGAGGAAGGTCATTTTCTCCTTTCAACATTTTTGGGCCCACAGTTTCTTGGATATCTATAAGTGTCTTGGCCTTCTCCTGGGTTTAGGAGCACAGGGACTTTGGGTCCAAGGGATAAACTCTGCTCTTGGCTCCTCTTTCTTGTGTGTCTTGGCCTTCCCCTGGGTCTAGGAGTTTCTCAGCACAGGCACCTTGGGTACAAATGATGAGCTCCGCTCTCAGTTCATCTTTTTGGTGGTAATGAGGTCCTTCTGATCTCTGCTCCCTTATATAATCTCCTTTATATCTCAAAATAAACTGACTCAAGATACAACCTAATCCTGTAGATGGTATCCTACCTCATTAACCTATTGCCACAAATTCTGCCTCATTAACATAAGGTTAGAATGTTTAACTCATAGGATGATTACATCAAATTCTAAAATGAAGATAATTACATAATACTGAGAATCATCATGGTCTAGTCAAGTTGACACATATTTTGGGAGGACACAATTCAATCTGCAAGAAGAACTACACAAAAAAAAAAAAAAAAAAACTTCACTGCTGTTAATTCCAATTCATAGCAATCCTATAGGACAAAATAAAACTGGGTTTCCAAGGCTGAAAATCTTTATGGATACTTCCATAAGTACTGCCACATCTTTTCCCATGGAGTGGCTCGTGGTTTGACCTGCTGACCTTTTGGTTAGCAGGTGAGTGTATTAGCCACTGCATTAGCAGGGTTCCTAAAATAAGGACTAAAGAAGATTAATTTAGCTTGCATGAAAAGGGCACGACTCCCAGGGAGATTTTTTGGGATGAAGCTTCAATGACAAGATGGAGCCGATCATGAAAGGATATGAGTCAGGAGGTTCCAGTCAGATGAAATGACAAATACAAAAGTCTAAGTTAAAGAGAAGCTTGTAGTGACATACTATGAAGGACAAAAAGAAAGTCTGTGGGTTTAGAGAACAGAGAATAAGAAGGAATGGAGGAGATGGGTGGTTCAGGGATCAGTAACAGAGAATGTCATGTTCAGTGACCTGGAGTCAAAAGAGTCAAACTTGGTATGGTTGGGGCAGAAACTTAGTCTTCGATAAAAATAGCAAAGATGAAGTTACAAAGGTCTCTCCCAGAAGCCACATCTGAACATCCCATGCTTCTCTAAAGACTTCTCTTGGTATGCTATTATTTGATCAAAATAATTCTGGATGACTTCGTCTAGACTTCTTTACTACTGTGGCAACATTTGCTCAGTCAAGTGGTCAGCTTTGACCTAAAGAAAGAGAGAGTGGTTCCTATGGTGGCATAGAAACTGAGACATTACCATGGAGTTTATATGGCTTAGCAGCACCTGCTAACACTCCTTGTCTGGGGAAAGTCTCAGAGTCTTTTCTCCAGGGCACCAGGTCTACGACACTTTCTAATCAAAATCATTTACAGAAATGTGACATTCTACTGACACAGATTCTTAAATTTCCAATAATTTCCAAATTTCTAACCTTACGTTAATGAGGCAGAATTTGTGGCAATAGGTTAATGAGATAGGATACCATCTTAAATTCTTAAATTCTTAAATTTTCTAATAAAAATACACATAAAATAAAAAAGTCTTATGTCACTAATTGAAGGAGCTCTGGTGGTGTAGTGGATAAGGCATTTGGCTGCTAACCCCAAGGTCAGTGGTTCAAACCACCAGCCACTCCGCAGAAGGAAGATTGGGCAATCTACTTCCATAAAGATTTACAGCCTGGGAAGCCCAATGGGGGTCACTAAGTAATAAGTATTTCACTAAGACTAGTCCAAAGGACTACAATATTACTGCCTATATTTTTGTGTCATTAAAAGGCTCTTTTCAGCTTGGTCAAGTGATGGCAGGTGTCATTCAGCATCTTGATTTAGCAGAAAGAAAAATAATGAACTCAAGAAAGGTAGTAAGAAACTAGGAGGCATTTTCATTTGTAAAATCAATGTTCCTTTGGGTTATTTTTCTGCAAATAGCCATTAGATTACAAAGATGATGTATTCACCTTACTGAGTATGGTGAATCATTGGTAACAGAAGAGAATTTGTTTAACCTGGTATTATGTGCTCTTTTATCTTTATGAGATTTTATTTTTTGTTTACACACTGTCTTGACATACTTGGGCTTTGGTAAAACCAAGTTAATATATAAAAATCTTGGATCACATCTTAACCTCATCACTACCCAGACCAGTTCTACTGCCAAGCTCAGAACATTTCAACTCCCTCTCTTCTCTCTCATTCCCCTTTGTTACCAGTGAACCATCTACATAACTAAGTCATGTTCATCCTCTCTACTCTATGGCCATTGGTACGCTCCTGCCTCAATACTCAGTGAAAAACTATTTTCATATTATACAAATTCATCATCCCTTTAATCCAGCATCATGTCTTCTGTACCAATTACCAACTTGAATTTTACTTCTCAACTCTATTACTCCTCACAGTCCTAGGCTGAGTATTGCTAGGAAAAAATATGAAAATATGGTATCTGGTATTTATGAGGTCTAACTTCAACTGAAGAAGCTTTTGTTGTACAGTGGTTAAAGCATTCAGCAGTTTGAGCCCACCAGACGTTCGACTGGAGAAAGATGAGGAAGGCTGCTTTGGTTAAGATTTACAACCTTGGAAACCCTATGAGGCAGTTCTACTCTGTCTTACTGGGTCGCTATGAGATGGAATCCATGTAATGGCAGTCAGTGGTTGCTGAACAGTAAGTAGTCCCTTTCTTTTCTCTTGTCTAACATGTCCCTGGATGTTCTTAACAGTTTCTACAAATTCCCTTCACAGCAGATGATCATTCCTTTCTAACAATATTCCCCCACCACTTGTTCAACCAACAAATTTACTGTTGCAAATTTCCACTACATTTTCACCAATCATCTCTTCCTTTTCTTCCAGCTGAGAGGAATAGATTAGTTCCATACCATCTACTTAAGGAACACAGTCCAAATATATTCCATTTCTCTCTTATGCTTTTTGGTCTCTTCTATTTTACTGGCTTTTCCCACCTGAGGGGTTTTTCCCACAGAGGTCTCCTCAGTGTTATAAGACCATTCTCTGGGCTCTATTTCCTCCCACAATGTTTTGCACACTTTCTCATATCCTTTAAACTAACACATTTCCCAAAATTATAGCTCATGCTTGTTGTATTACTGTCCTTGATTATTTGCACAGGATTTGAATTAAAAGTCTTATCCAACCTAGAACTCTATATTATCCCTGGCTTCTATACCACTTCCAATTCTTAATTTTCACATCTCTTTAACCACTGTTTTTCATTTCCATCATCAGCCCCTCTCCGGGGTCATAAATGCACATGTTAATAATTTCTCCCTGTGCAGACACAAATAGAACTTGTACTTCTATTGTGTAGCTCACAGGGTTAGAGTGACTTATGTGGAAAGTGCTTAAAACAGTGTCCTATTTAGCCTTCAAGATTCAGATTAAAGTCATCTACACCACA
>NW_006921634.1:14975943-14976782 GCF_000298275.1 Orycteropus afer afer | reverse complement strand
TATGTGTGTACATAATCCAAAATTTGGATGGAAAGCCCAGTGATATCAAAGATGTGGATTTTATTTTAATATTTTATTGTGATTTGGGTGAAAATTTTTACAAAGTGGAATAGTTTTACTCTCAACAGTTCATGCATATTTGGTTTCACAGCCCCGATTACAATCCCCACAATGAAAAGCTCTCCTCCCATTCTCCTCCCTGTGACTACTCCTTCCCTGTGTCCTTCTTCTTCTTCTTTTTTTTTTCAATGAATTTTATTGAAATATAATTTATGTACAATAAAATAACAAAACTAAAGTGACATGGGTCAATGCATTTTTTTTTTCAGTGTTCCCTCGCCTCCCCTCCCACTCCTGGCAACCAACAAAGAAAGTTTCCCTCCATATATAAACCTTTCCTTGACCCTCCACAACGAACTAATGCTATATCTGTCCTTGTGTGATTGACTTATTTCACTCAGCATAATGTCCTCCAAGTTCATCCATTTATACAGTGTTTTGCAGACTCTACATTATTATTTAGTGTTGCATAGCATTCTATTATGCGTATGTACCATAGTTTGGTCATCCACTCTTCCACTGATGGGCACATAGGTTGTTTCCATCTTTCTGCTATTGTAAATAGTGTTGCAATGAACATGAGTGTGCATGTATCTGTTCCTGTCCTGGCTCTCACCTCTCTAGGATATACATCTAGTAATGGGATTGCTGGGTCAAATGGTATCTCCAATTCCAGCTTTCTAAGGAATCACCATATTGCTTTCCACAGTGGTTGTATCACTTCACAGTTCCATCAGCAGTGTATGAGAGTTCCAATCTCTCCACATCCCCACCAGCAT
>NW_006921634.1:14966735-14974703 GCF_000298275.1 Orycteropus afer afer | reverse complement strand
AATTTTCTCTGTCGTTTTCTTTTTCTCTTTCTGTTCTGGAATTCTGATGACACATAGGGTATACTTTTTGATGGTATCCTACATGAACCTTAGCCTTTCTTCATTTTGTTTTGATCAGTTTTTTTTTGTTTGTTTTTTTTGATTGATCACTTTCCAAAGAAGTAATGAGGTATTTGCCTTCAATCTCACTAATTCTGTCTTTCATAGATTCAATTCTGCTTCTTTGCCCATTCAATGTCTTATCTATTTCTGAAAATTTAGTACGAACCTTCTGGGTTTCTGTAGGTAGATTTTGTATCATTTCTAATTTTTCATTTATTTTGTCATTTTGTTCTTGTATTGTTTTTCAAAATTATTGTAGGGTTTTCTCTGTGTTTTCCTCAATTTTGTCAGTGTTTTCCTTGATCTGTCTCTCAATTTGTGAAGATACCTAAAATAATTCTTTTGAATTCCTTATCAGGGAGTTCCAATTCTGCGTCTTCCTCAGGGATGTGTTTTGGGTCTGTATCCTGGTCCCTTGTTTCTCCTGCTTTATCTTGCTTCATTGTGTGGACTGTGATGCTCTGTTGTCTCTGGGGCACTATGATGTTTTTGTGTTTATATTTAATTGGTCATTGCATGTTGTAGTGACTTGCCCACGGTTTTTGTTTTCTTTGTTTTGTTTGTATGTTATCTACACAAGCAGGGTACTGTGCTGTGCTCCTCTATTCACTAGTTGACAGCACTTATACACTCATTACCTGTCTCCTTTCTTGTTGTCAGCCTCTTGTATGTCCCTGCCAACTTTGGCAAACAGAGCCTATTCTTCGCTCCTTGGAATCTGAATGTAAAGGCTATCACTCTAAAATCCAAAATGGTTTCCACTTGTGAAGATTCAAAATGGCTGTACTTTAAATATCCAAAATGGCCACTGCTTATAAATATTCAAAATGGGTGCACCCTTAGTCACTTTAAATATCCAAAATTGCTGCCACTTGCAAACATCCAAAATGGCTGTGTCCTTGGTCACTCCATATATCCAAAATGGCTGCTGTGTGTAAATAATCAAAATGGGTGCACCCTCTGGACAGCGGAAAGTCAGCAGCTCAGGTTGTCTGCCTCCTTGCTGTTTCCCTTCCTAGTCATAGGCCACCAGTGCAGTCATCCCTGCAGCCCTTGTTGACCAGGGCTGATCTTTAGGTCAATTCTCAGGTTTCAACACCACTTGGAAATAGGCTATTGCTCCCGTCAGAGTAGCTGACAGTCTGCAGCTCTGACTGTCTCTGTACTCACTGTTTTCATTCAGGTTTTTCTACTAGTTGGTGCGTAATCCACTTCTGTATAGTTCCTGTCAAAGCTTAGGGCTCCAGGATTATCTTCTGTATCTTTATCAATTGGTTTTTCTTTTCTTTGTTGAAGAAGGTCTGTGTTGCTTGTCTGTCTATTCCTCCATCTTACCAGAAGTCCCTTGTGTCCTTCTTATCTATGTATTCCTGTCTGTCCAACTTTCCCTCTATGCACATGCTGCCCTTCTGATGTCTCACGGTTGATTGATTTAAGTGGTGCATCTCCCTAGCATAGGTGGATAAATGTCCCTGGGGTAGGTCTTCTGCTTATAGGCCTTTCTACTGTTTGCCTGAGAGCTAATCCATAGAAGTGAGTCTAGTTTCATGCCCAAAGGATAGATCTGGGGCCATAGTCTCAGGGATTTCACCAGTCTCTATCCGACCGATAATTCTGGTCATTTTTGTGGTTTTTGTTCCACATTTTTCCTCCAACTCTATATAGGATCTCCCATTTTGATCCCTTCTCGAGTGGTTGTCATTGGAAGCTGGGCACCACCTAGTTCTGGTCTCAGGTCATGAAGACTGAGGTTCCCATGGTCCATCATAACCTTGGACTAATTGTTTCCATGACTTTGATTTTCTTCAGTCTTGTTTGTTCCAGATGAGAAGAGACCAATAATTGCACTTTAGATGACTGCTCAAAACCTTTTAAGACCCCAGTTGCTACTCACCAAGGTAGGATGTTCAAGAAGACTTTTATGTACTATGTTGTGCCAACCAAGCTTGATGTCCCCTGAGACCATGGTCCTGATCCCCCATGTCCAGTGACTCATTCCCTCAAGGTGGTTGGTTGTCACTGTGAAGCTACTCCAAACTTGTCCCCTGTTACTTCTATAATGTATATGGATATTTTTGTACCACAAATACACATGTAAGAATATCAATAGAGATGTTGATTTAAAACAAGTTTGTAACTGCAATGTAGGGAATTGCTTGGTATGGTGTTGCTACCCATGGTGTCTGTGACTCTCACAAGATGACTTGGTGGGAATATGCAAATGTGAAGTGCTTATGGCCCACCAAAGGAACTGGATAGCTTACTAATAAAGTAAATAAGGTGAATGGCACCCTTGTGGGGGAGGGACCATGCAAATAAGGTATATGGACCCCTAATATGGGGATTGGCCAATTTTACCATTTTGCTAGGCTTAAAATGAGCTATCCCAGAGGCAGAAATGGAGGATCTCACTACCATCTGGAAAAAAAAGCCAGAAGTGGAATGTATCCTTTGGACTGAAGATCCCTGCACTGAACCTCCTTGATCCAGGAGACAGAGAGCTGTGACATCGGAGATAGCAAGAAATGACAAGAAACAGCCGGAGAGAAATGGGGGCAGCAGAGGCAGCAGAAACAAGAGAATGGCACCAGACAGAGCAGTGGGCTTCCTGGCCCATGGAGCAAGAAAGCTGAGTGCCTTTGGACAGGAAGTCTGCTGGCAGAGTTGGATGTCGCTAGGCATTTATCCCTGGAACTAGACTTGCTGACCGAGGGAGCAAGAAAGCTGAATGCCCCCAGGCAGGAGGCTTGCTGGCAGAGTCAGATACCTTTGGCACTTACTGGTAGAACTAAAAGAACTTTGTAACACTTTCTAGAGCAGGGCAGAGGCCAAGAGGCTATGAGGCCTAGAGGTCAAAGGCCAGAGAAAGATCTGCCTGAAGACATGGTTGAGAAAAGGCTGTCCTGATTGAAGTACCGTATCTTGAGTTGTTCCTGATCTGAATTGTAATTTGTTACTTCCCTAACAAACCCCATAATCATGAGTACTGCCTTTGAGTGCTATGTGGCCACTGCAAAGAATAACTCAGCAAAGAAGTAGTGCTGTGGGAGAGATGGGTGGTGTCAAGATTGGTATGAAAGATGGAGGATGGAGACATGTGAGTCCTCTGCCTTACAGGAATCAGCCTTGGGCTATTGATCTTGATCCTCCTCCCCCTTTGTAAAGTTAGACACCTAACTTAAATGTCCCCTTTTCAAAAAAGTGTCCTGTTAATACTAGGGCAAAGTTACTGTTCTCTCCATGAACTGTCTTTAACACTTGAAACATGTCTTTATTTTAACACTAAGGTTATTCAGAAGGTTGCTCAATTAGCATGGATTCCTAAATGGTGGTGTTGTTCAGTATCCTTAATTCTAATAAACATTCTGAGCAGGCCAGATGAGTGTAATTTACATCTGAACAGATGAAATAAATGATCAAATGGTATATTTAATTAGTAATACTTGAGAATCACACTAACAAATGTTTTCTGTAGCATTTACTACATATATCAAATAGTTAGGTCTATATGCCTAAGTCTAATTCAGAAGTCCATTCTTTCTTACAGTATGTCTAAATAAAACACTATTCTTAAGAATTAGAAAGCAGACTTACCAGTCTTCTCCTTTCTTCTTCTACTGCAATGAGTAGCCTTGCAAATTCTTTTAATGACTGAGCTATGTAAGGGATAAATTTTAAAAAAAATCATTAATCTCTTTTTATATTGTTAATATTTAATTACAAACCAAACCAAATCAAACCGATTGAGTCTATTCCCACTCATAGCAACCCTATAGGACAGAGTAGAACTGCTCCCTAGGGTTTCCAAAGCTATAAATTTACAGAAGCAGACTGCCACTTCTTTCTTCCATGAAGTTCCTAGTGCTTTTGAACTACCAGTCTTTCAGTTGGCAGGCAAGCACTTTAACCACTGTGCCATATGACTCATTTAATTACATTGTTGTTGTTGTTATGTGCCATCGAGTCGGACCCGACTCATAGTGACCCCTCCTTGGGTTTCCGAGGCTTATCACTATGGAAGTAGATTGCCCCATCTTCCTTCCTAGGAGTGGCTGGTGGATTTGAACTGCCAGCCTTCTGGTTAGCAGTCAAGTACCTTAGCCACTATGCTACATAGGAAAAAATATTATAGTAAAACTAGTTACACTGATTTGTATATATTACATACTATAGACTCGTATTTTTACAACCATAAAACAGTTTATACTATAAGATTTCAATGACTAACAGCTATATATGTAGAGTTGTATGTATGCGTGCACACTGAAAATTGAAATTTAGCGGGTACGAAGTATAACTTTTTTTCTTCAGATATACTAGGGAAAATGCTTGGACATAATTGGTCCAAGGGAATAGTGGACCATGTGAACCTCAGGGTCCAGGACCCTGAGACCAGAAGAACTACATGTGCTTGGCTACTACTGCCAACCACTCTGAAATGAGTCACAATAGGAGACCCTGAATAGAGTGGGAGAAAAATGTAGAGCAAATCTCAAAATAACAAACACACCAGGCTCACTGGTCTGACAGAGACTGGTAGAACCACTGAGATTATGGCCTTTAGTCACTTTTCAGGCCTGGAACTGAACTCACTCCCCTGGCTCAACTTTCAGCCAAATAATAGACAAGCCTATGAAGTGAACACTAACATCAGCGAGGTTAAGCACTCCTTAGAACAATCAACCATAAGAGATCAAAAAAGCAGCATTTGCCCAAGGGTAAAGCTCACAAGGCAGGAATAGATAGGAAAGAAAGATAAAGGAAAATGATAACCATAGGGAAGAAGTGGGAAGAATGCTGTTAAACTATGAGGAACTCAGATTGCAATCAATGTCACAAAACACCATGTGTACAAACTCTTTGCATGGAAAAACAATTTACTCAATAAACTTTCACTCAAATCACAGTAAAAGCATGATAAAATAAAATAAAACAAAAATTTAGGGGAAATATAGTTTACTTATCTAATACATAAAACTTACATTTAACAAATCATTAATAAAATATTGGTATAATTTCTAAATGTTCTTGTTGTTGTTATGTGCCATCAAGTTGGACCAACTCATAGCGACCTCTCCTTGGGTTTCTGAGGCAGTATCGCTACCGAAGTAGATTGCCCAAGCTTTCTCTGGAGGAGTGGCTGCCAGAAGCCTGGCAGTTCAAACCCACCAGCCACTCCTTGGAAGGAAGACTGAGCAATCTATTGTAGAGATACCGCCTCGGAAATCTGAGGAGCGGTCACTATGAGTCGGACCTCATAAGTAATAAAAAGTATTTTTTTTAATCTGTAAAAAGCAATACATTTAGCACTATTTAGATGTACATAGTATCAGTCAGGGGAGCTCTGGTGGTATAGTGCCTAAGGCATCTGAAGACTGGGCAATCTACTTCCATAGTGATACTGCCTTGGAAACCCAAGGAGGGGTCGCTATGAGTAGGTTCTGACTCCACCGCATTGAGTTTGGTTGGAGTAGCAGTAAGTAATGCTAGGTCTGCCACTGAGTTTCAGAAGCTCAACAGGCATAGATGTTTGAAAAGACTGTATTCTGAAATGATCAAGGTTACTACCACTGCAAGGACCTTTGTTTGAACTTTGCTATTCACAAGATGGTTCCAAGCACCCACAGTGTCAGCACTGTTAAAAATACAGACTCTACACACACACACACACACACACACACACAGACACACACACCATCTGCATTTTAACAAGATCCTCAGGTGATTCTTGAGCACAGTAAAGGTGAGAAGCACTGTTTTAGAAACTATCTACACCTCCACTGGAGTGGTTTAATAAGACTACCATAGGAAAAATCATCTAAACAAGAAAAAACAAAAGGAAAAGTATCAAATATTCAGAAACAATGGGAAAACCAACTAAAAATATGTAAATAAATAAGTGGGTAGTTATAATAGCATATGCAACAAAAAGAGTGATTTTCATCTGCATCAATTTCTGTTCCAAATTCTTAATACGGATTATTAAGTAAAGTTGGAATGTTTAGGAGTTCGAAATTTAGATTACAAAAATAGCAAAACAAAACAAATAAGGTGAATGGAGAATTTATTTTTATTTAAGTTATGAGCTTTCTGTTTCATGTCCTTATTCTTTGGTTAGCCACATCTTCCTTTATTCATATTAATATTGAAAACAATCTGTGAGACCAGTGGTCTAAAGACTGCAGTATAAAGCCTGGAAATGGAGGTATGCTGTTTTTCTTAGCTGTCTGTCATTGAGTCAATGATGAAACACATGTATGAGAGGAAAACAAAAATTCAAGATTCTCATCAACAAAACTTGATGAAGGAAAAGAAACAATTGTTTTCAACAATGTACAGTTGCAATCTGGGACTTTTTTTCCCCTCTTTTCAGAACTACTAGGCTTACATTAACTAGTTGTTGTCATTGTTATTTGCCATCAAGTCGGCCACGACTCCTAGCGACCCCTCCTTGGGTTTCTGAGACAGTTATCAATATGGAAGTAGGATTGCCCAATCTTCCTTCCAAGGAGTGGCTGGTGGGTTTGACTAAGCTGGTGTGAAATGCTATCCCTATGACTAGTTCATATAACATTTTATTCAGTTATCATAACAGAAATCAGTGGATTAGTTGGAAGTCTTAGGTTGATCTGATAAATACATTAATGGCCAAGAATAGGTATAAATTAAAATAAATAGTTTAGAAATATGACATTTGAATTTCTGCAACAATACAACTACTGGTGCAACAATATGAATACATCCCAATTTTCATTAAGTTGAACAGGAACACATTTGAAAAATATAAATTAGATTTTAACTGGAGTGTATAATAGCATTATTATAGTTTTTCTTTCAATAAAGAACACATTCTATCCTCACTCTAGTAGCTAATCTCACTATCACTGAAGATTTCTGATGAGCCTGAAGAGGAAAATAAATTTTAGCTGGTATAAAGGAATGCTAATATGCCTACAAAGAAAGAAGATAAGAGCGAGTCAGTCTTAGCAATAAAATTGAAAGTAGCAGATACTCCTAAAGTTGAAGATGTAAGAGGAGATAAAACCAGGAAGATTAGTTGATGGTGTTTACAAGAAGCACTTTAACCCTAGATTTCTAAGCCAATACTTCCCAACTTTTTTTCCACATCATGACATACATAGAAAATGCTCTTTGTTCCATACACTGGAGAACCTAAGAAGCTGTTTTCATCTACTCCAGATATGGCATGGCTGCAGAAGCTGAAGGGAACTATCTCAACAGGTGAATCACATAGGGATATAGAAACACACATTTGAGAAATTTAGTGCCAAATGACCACCACCCCAACAGATGCCTACTCTGCTACCACCCCAAGGGAAGACTTCAATTTACTCTTGCAAGTGTCAACAAAATTCTTGATTCGAGAACATCAGGAATGCCTGTGGATAGGTGGGTGGGGGGAAGTAGGAAGGCTGGGCAATCTACTTCCATAGTGATACCACCTCGGAAACCCAAGGAGGGGTCGTTATGAGTCAGGTCTGACTCGATGGCATATAACAACAACACATACTGAAGGTGAACAGGCATAATTAGGGCCTTCAGGGACCATACTGGAAGATTTCTGTAGAAAATTGGACAGACTGTTTCTGGCAGTTCAAACCCAGCAGCCACTCCTCAGAAGGAAGATGGCAATCTACTTCTGTAGTGATACTGCCTCGGAAACCCAAGAAGGGGTCGCTATGAGTCGGGTCTGACTCAAGGGCACATAACAACAAGAAGTTCAAGAACACCGAATTGCGGAGTTCCAGCAAGATGGAGGACTAGGCAGAAAGACTGCACAGACCTTCTTCAACAAAGAAAAGGGAATCCAATTAACACAGACACAGAAGATAATCTTGGACCCCT
>NW_006921634.1:14956882-14962375 GCF_000298275.1 Orycteropus afer afer | reverse complement strand
AAGTACTCAGAATGTTTAAGTCCCTAGATTTAAAGGGCAAGCTTCAGGTCCAGTCACATCAGAGCACTTCATCATGAGATTACAGAAACTGAGCAAATACTAAGAAGGCTCTCATAGAAGAAGAAGAAAAAAAAAAAAAAAAGAGGATGGGAAATAAAATGCCTAAGGATCTGACTCGACGGCACATAACAACAACAACAACAAGGATACTCAGTAGCAACACTGGAAACTTGAAGACAATGGGGCACAGCCTTTAAATTTATGAAAGAAAATGTTTTCCATTCTGGAATTCTACATGTCAAATTTATCAGCCAAGTGTGAGGAGAGAATAAAAATATTTCAAATAATACATATTTTAAAAATTTACTTCAGATGCTTTCTTTTACTAGAAGCTACTGGGTAATGCAGTTTAACAAAATATGGAATAAGCCAAGAGAAAAGAGGAAATGAAATCTATGAAACAGAAGATCCAGAATGGCAAAACAGTAAATGGAATTCCCAGGATGACACAGGGATATTCCAGTAGCTCTGTAAGAGAAGATTTTGTCTAGACTAGAGCAAGTAGTTAGGACTATAGGACAGATGTTACCAAAAGGGGGTAGACATGGGTGGGGCTGATGTGTTTGAAAATAACAAGAGGAAATTTGTGCTTCTGGAACAAAGTTTTAAGGATAAATTAGTGATAAAACATATGTACAATGTCATTATAGTATAAAATTAAAAGTCGATTTTACCAAAATTAAGATTTAGCTATATTCAGAGAATAGTGGAAGGAAGTATATAAAATACCTTGAAATCAAGACTGAGGATGACAGTAATATTAAGTCAAGAGATGATATGTAACACAAAAATTATTCAATTAATTAAAAATCAAGAAATAATATAATCATGGTCTTTTGAAAAACAGAAGAAATAACTAAAAGAGTAAAAGCATTCTTTCTGGGGAATTGAAGTAAGTGGTTGAGACTGATATGATTGGTGATTACTAGTTTGTGTTAACCCTAATACTATTATTCCAACTCATAGTGACCCCATCAGGTTTCTAAGGCTGTAAATCTTTACAGAAATTGATTGCTCCATCTTCCTTTTATGGAGCAGCTGGTGGGTTTGAACTGCTGACCTTCTGATTGGAGGCAAATGCCTTATCCACTATGCCACCAGAACGCCTGAATAATGTCTATGACTTTTAAAACAAATAATGAAAAATGAATATAATGCAAATATTTTATTTCCTCAAGCCCTTACTACATTAAATTCTACAAAGGCATAGATTACATATAATTCAGTTTCCCAAGGTGCTTAGTAAATGCCTAGCATGGAAATATACTAACAGAAACCAAAAAGCATTAGAAAAAATGAAAATGTAAACTTGATTTTAGATTGTTTGTTGTACACCAATCCTACTACTTGGTCATTCCAGATCATCACTGCCCATGAAGCAATGTCCTGGTAGTCCCAGTCAGCATTTCACTGCCTCCTCATGTACCTGGGAGGACTAAAGAACCCCACAGTAGTTACCTACTACTCCAACAGTCAACTGTGCAGTGCCCTTAAGTCAAAATTTGACTATAAATTAGGAAACTCAGGTTCTCATTTGGCTGTTGTATATCTTTATCCAAAAATTAATGCCTCTGTTTTCTACTTTGCTTGAATGGTTTTCTCATATAAGCACTATTTATAAACTCAGTAAGATAACAGTTGATGCTTTAATGGGAATGTCTAAGAAGAAAAATTTTAGCTTGCATACAACAGTTGGATGTCTGCTTCCTCACAACAAAAAACGTCTTTCCCTCCAGCAGTTTTCTGGGATCGGTTCCCAACCTGACAATAAATTTTGTTCCGTCTTTTTCTTGGGTGATTTTTATGGAAATGACTTCAAGAAAATAAGGCTGTTTTCTTTAAATATTAGAGTCTCCCTTTCTTAAAAGTATATATTTCTTGTTCAAATAAAGATATTCATGTTTGTAAGAGAACATGAATAGCCAAGAACTAAATATTCATTTCATGATTGAGTGATAATTCCCTACTAACTTTCTAATCCTGTATCTTAAGTTTCCCACAAAATCATTTTATTTGTAATGATGCCAAAGCATAGTTAGCATTAATTTACAAGGCATAACACAGAAGGAACATAGGAATTAATTATCCTATAAAATAGGTATAAAATAATTCAAGGTGTTATCTTGTAAACTGAGTTTTAGGAAAAGGCTCATGGGAAAAGTCAATTCCTTTCCTGTCTTCCTCATCCTCAAAGCCTAAAAGGAACCTGTCATATAAACTAGAAAAGTCAAAACTGCCTAAATATACCCCAGGAGCTCCCTGGACATAAGAAGCCAATGCTAGAATTTCTGTTCTACAGGACCAATAAATGCCTTAAAAGACATTAAAACTGCAGAAAGTCTATTCTACACAATACCTTGGGCACAAAACATATACAGAAATATATGGAACTCCCACAACACCCATCACAGCATCTTGTACAGAACAAGTATTAAGAAACATATTTGATTTTGTATGAATATTTGAGTCATTTATTTAAGACTTAAGCAAAATCTAAAGTTTTTGTTGATTACATGCAAATATTTAACACCTATATATTTTTTTCTGTTATAAACAAATAACTGTGATATTTTTCGTATTTTATTTATTTCTCAATGTTAGTATTTATGCATATAACAACCATTTCACTATCTGAAATTTGGGGTCCAGACTAACAGCTGGTCCTGCAATTGCTCATACCTTGGTTTCATGACAGCAGCTTGATTTAGTGAGAGCTACATTCCAAAAACTATAGTTAATAAACAATGGGCTTTCAACAGATGATTGTTAAATAAATTAACATGTTTAACAATATATTCTCACGGTATATATCTCACAATATATTTTCTATAAGGAGAAGCACTCTAACTTTTTATCCTAGGATACATAAAATATTATGAAAAGAATTTTCCAGACATTCTGGAAAATTATCTTAACTATCCAAATCCTGCCACCTGCATGAAACCTTCCTGGCTGCATTCACCAATAATAATTTCTCCCTTTCCTGTCCATCTGCAGCACAAGATTACTGGATAGCAATCAAAATATAATTTCATATATAAATTTTAAGTTTCCAACAAACTAAATTAGTTGAACTCAAGTATGTTACTATATATTTCATTTTTGTTTCTTTAAAGTAAGCTGAGAATATACTTTTGAAACAAAAGAAACTGAACTATTCAAGTGTATCTTTTGACAGCTTCTGACAGAGAAGACATTTACAAAGACAGCAGTTGAACTGTTTCTATACAGTGCAGAATTATGATAATGGCTTCTAATATTTATCAATATCATAAATTCTGACACATTCCCTAACTGTCTAATAGTATTTATTTTCTAACCTAATCTTCTGAGCAGGCTTAAATTCATCCTGCTATTTTGACTACAGAAAAACTGCTTAGTGTCTAGAAGTAAGAATGAAAGAGAATAAGGGAAAATAACTCCCTGTGCATTGTTGATATAACTCCATTACCTTAAGGATTAGGTCTCATACTATTAAATGTTAATAGCTGATCAACAATTGATCAGCTTTGATTTTACATAGTATTTTACAAAAAGAATGAGAACTGAGAAAGGATGCCTTTCTTATGTCTAACCAGTATTTGATATCATAATCAAATTAAAAAAAAAAAAATTCACTGCTGTCGGGCCGGATCTGACTCATAGCAACCCCTCCTTGGGTTTCCAAGGTGGTACTACGGAAGTAGATCAATTCTCACTCACAGTGACCTTTAAGACAGACTAGAACTGCTCCACAGAGTTTCCAAGGCTGTAATCTTTATGGAAACAGACTGCTACATCTTTCTCCCTCAGTAAGCCTAGTGGGTTCAAACCACTGACATTTCAGTTAATAGCATAGTGCTTAATCACTGCACCACCAGGATTCCTTATTAAGGATTTACAAAAAAAAAAAAAAAAAACCTAACTTACTGCAGTTGAGTCAGATCTCACTCATAGTGACCCCTCCTTGGGTTTCTGAGGGGTCACTACAGAAGTATATTGCCCAGTCTTCCTTCCAAGGAATGGATTGTGGGTTTGAACCTCCAGCCTTCTGGTTAGCAGTCAAATCCCTTAGGCACTATACCACTAGAGAAAATCTGTAAAAATCTATACAAGCCAGACTAAACTGATGTAATTTTGGGGGGGAAGGAGGGAAAGCTGTGCATTTGTTTGTGGATGGTAAATATATATGTAACAAAATATTTGCCATTTCAACATTCTTCATATTTACAAGCAGTGACATTATGTTCATCATGTTGTTCAGCCATCACCATTATCTATTTCTCCATTGCTTATCGTTTATAAGTTCAGATGATTCCCCAACAATCATCTTACTTTTCTATTTGAAAGTGAGATATGAGTCCTGTAAAACCCTTTCTGGAGGCTTTCAGAGGAGTAAGAGACAGACACTTAAACAATTAAACACCATCACTTAACAGAGCAGAGGAATGGGTCATATTCTTCTAGATCTGGCTAAATCCAGAAAAATAAGAATAGGATCAACACACATAGATAGCTAGGTGACACCTAGCAATACGCTGCAGAAGCATGCAATGACTTATGTGGTATCACAGCAGCAGTAGTTCAATCCACTCTCAGTAGTTCATACCACCACCACTGAGGGAGTTTTAATTCTTTGAGAACTCAATAGATCGAAGGTAGCATGGCTAACTGAAGTATCCAACAGAAAGTTTGATTCAGGAACCATCTAACCCATAAACAAAGCAAGAAGCACAATCATCTTATGTATGTCTGAATAATAAACACCATGATAGCAAGAAATTGAGTGGTATTAAAAAAATAACACCAACTCTCCAACCAAATATTTTGTTTTGGGTAATAATTAACATCACCATTGCTAGAAAGTCCACTCTGAGCACAATACCAGCATTATCTGTAGCCACAAATACCAGTTTCATTTTCTGGGAACCACAACATTGGATAAGATTTATGTACTCCATTTGTGGCTTCAAGCTTCATGGGCACCTAATTGCAAATCCAATAAATTGCTTCCTAAACAAAGGGGGGGGAGGGGGGAAGCCACAGCCCCATGGACCAATGAATGCTAACAGATCACCACAAACATATTTTACTACTGAGAGGTGCTCATCTTCCTTCAAACACTTCACAGCTCCTTGGAAATCCAAAGTTTCTCATCAAAAACACACAGAAGTTTAATTAACTTTGAGGTAACTAAATCTGGTTCTCCACAATGTCCTTGTGTGGTCAGGGTTGCTTTAGTTAGTTAGTTTGTTAGTTTGTGTTTTTTCATTGCCAGGAAAACAAAAACAAAGATTCACCTTGAAAATAAGACCCTAAAAACCTGTATTTAAACTCCTGTTTTATATCCTACCAATTCATCAAAGTGTAGTATGCATTCAGGTAAATTATAATTAGGCAAATACAAGCTATGCCAAATTGGAAGAGCTAATTGTTGTTGTTGTTGTTGTTGTT
>NW_006921634.1:14949467-14952682 GCF_000298275.1 Orycteropus afer afer | reverse complement strand
GGCAAAAATAAACCCAAGCTTATCTTGCTTACTCGGTAATCCAACATTGGTTATGCTCATGACAGAATTTCTCTTTTAAAATTCCCAATTCTTGTTCCTAGAGCCTCTTTCCATATCTGGGTTTTGCTATGCCATGGGTCTCCAGGCATGAGCCTATGCTATATACTTTAATCTGGTTAACCAGTGTTCCTAATATTGCCTGCTTCTCTAAATTTTGGGAGGTCTGGTGGCATAGTGCTTAAGGCACTTGACTGCTAACCAGAAGGTGGGTGGTTCAAACCCACAAGCCACTCCTCGGAAGGAAGATCGGGTGATCTACTTTTGTAGTGATACTGCCTCGGAAACTCAAGGAGGGGTCACTATGAGTTGGAGACTACTCAATGGCACATAACAACAACAACAGCACTTTAAATTTTGGTTCAAACTTTCATCTCTTTGCTCTGCCTTTATTCTTAGTCTGTTTTTCTTTATCCTCACAACTGGACTCATAAGAATAAAGATACCTTCTGTTATAAGTCGGAACCAACTTCACAGCAGTGATTTTTGTTTTTGTTTTTCCTGTTAAAGTAGGAGCTTCACCTATACAAGACAGCTAATGTACAGTGGTTAAGAATTTACCTGCTAACTGAAAGGTCAGTGGTTGGAACCCACAAGCTGCTCCATGGGAAAAAGACGTGGCATTCTGCTTCCATAAAGAGTATACCCTAGGAAATGCTACGAGACAGTTCTTCTCTGGCCTACAGTGTCAGAATCAACTTGACAGCAAAGAGTTTTTCTGGGTTGCTACAGTCCCAGACAGTTAGAATTACCTATTAAATTTAAGGAGAATTATTAAGATTCCAGAGTGAAAGTCACTCTGGATGTCCAGAGCTAATTCTAGGCTATAAATCCAATACTTTCCCTTACATACTTTTCCTGAACTAGCATAAACCCTTTTAGCAATATCTGCCTTTAAACTATAGGTTTGAACCAATTTATTCTCGTTTGATCCCCTGCTGAGAATTCACATTTCCACCCCAGACATACTGACTCAAAATTTACATTTGAACAAGATTTCCATATTATTTTTGGCCTGATTTACCTTCAAATTCTTAAAGACACAGTTAAGAGTGGATCTCATTTGTAACCCATGGAATGCCTGCATTTAATTTTAATTTTGATTGGTGACTCCAAAGGCTATCCCTTGGCAAAGCTTTATTGACAAGTGGGGGAAAGGTGGCAGCCTACTACATTGCTACATTATGGGAGAGAAAGAACAGGCTTATCATCTTTAAAGGCAAACAGTCCCAGAGTTGTTTGTGTTTAAAGGGTAACAGGGTCAACAAATATTCTGACTTAAAAGGAACAATCACTAATTTGTTGCTGACAACCACTTACAACTTGAATTTCCCCCATCCTTAATGCCATCAAGAACTGACCTCCCAGTATGCTTTCACATTCCATGAAGACTGCAGCACCCCATTCATACTCCTCCTCTGCACCCAGTCCCCCAGCCACCACCCTACTGAAGCTTCTACATCCGCTTTCTCACCCAGGAACCAGCTTCCGTTTTCCATAACCTCTTAAGCTTCAATGACCTCCTCTCCTCAGTAATTCACACACCCACAAGGAGACTAAAAGTTCAAGTTATCTAACCTCTTTGCTTTTGCTTTTTGGCAATCCTTTTTTTCAACTCTAGTTTACTCCTAATCTCATTTCCCACAGTGGCTATCTAAAAAGAATTTTCTCTTTTCTCAAGAACCCAGCCCCAAACTTCCCCTTACTTTTACCAGATGGCCTGGCCTCCTGCTTCTCTGAAAGAAGTTCAAGAGCCTCTGATCAACACTGTCTTTACTTGTTCTTTTCAACTTGTCTCTGGTCTCAAAGAAAAGGGGCCCTTTTCCTCTCAAAAAACTAACAATTCCTCCATTAAACTTCTAATCTCACCCTTGCCCATCTCTAACAACATTTAATATCACTCTCTCCCACTATCATAGTTATTTCCATCATCACTTTCCCTCTTCACTGGACATTTCTCCTTCCCCTAGGACTACAAACTCACTCCAAGGCTCCTTGAATCCTGATGAAGAAGAAATGGAGTGGGGAGAGGAAAAGGACATTTACTTAACTACATGTGCCAGGACTATAATCTTTACAATTCTTTCATCTTCACAGTACTCCATGAGGCAGTCATATACAAAACACTCAAATCTATCACCATTCTCTCCATTTATCAGACAAAGAAATTGAGGTATAGAAATTAAACATCCAAGGTCATACAATTAATGACATGCAGAACTAATTTTGTATACAAGTTAACCATAAATATCCATAACCTCTTGCTGTCAAGTCGATTCCTATTCATAGTGACTCTACAGGACAGAGTAGAACTGCCACATAAGGTTTCCAAGGTTGTAATGTTTATGGTAGTAGACTGCCACATCTTTCTCCAGTAAAGTGGCTGATGGATTCAAACTACTGGTTTTCAATCAGCAGCTGAGCACTTAACCACTTAAACCAGCAGAACTCCAGTTAAACTCCACTACTCAAGGCATAAGGAGCTCTGGTAGTGTATTGCCTAAGGCACTTGACTGCTAACCAGAAGGCTGGCAGTTCAAACCCACCAGCCACTCCTCAGAAGGAAGACTAAACAATCTACTTCTGTAGAGATACTGCCTCAGAAACCCAAGGAGGGTTCGCTACGAGTCAAATGACATCAGTGAGTTTGGTTTGGCTTTAGTATTTTTCAGCAGCCTAGTCATTGATTTTCTAGCTTCTATGGCTCTAAACCATCATATGTAGCAATGTCAGAATATGTTCCCTAATGAGCACCTTTGATCATGCCATTACCCAACTCAGAAACCTTGAATGGGTCCTCAGGACCTATAAATCAGGTCCAAACTAATACAGCAAGCTATGTGGGGCTTCCGCAATGTGGCCCTAAGACACTTTTTCCAAGTATTTTAGCCCACATTGCTAATTACTGCATTTTGTGACTACTAGACATTTCTGTAGTTTCCCATGTTCATGTCTTTTCTTTGACCTATAATTCCTAGGAACATCTCACCTAACCATTAGGAACCTGCTCAAATAACTCCATTGATGACCATCTTCTGATCTCCTCAGCCAGAAGTCCCTTCTCCAGTTTTGGTACTCTAACAGTCCTTTTGTCCTTACTATACCTGAGCTCTGGTGGTGTAATGCCTAAGGCATTTGACTGCTAACCAGAAGGCTGG
>NW_006921634.1:14944090-14945784 GCF_000298275.1 Orycteropus afer afer | reverse complement strand
ATTATCTTGTGGCATAGTGGGTAAGGCATTTGGCTGCTAACCAGAAGGACGATGGTTCAAACCCATCAGCTGCTCTGCAGAAAGAAGATGATGCAAGCTACTTCTGTAAAGATTTACAGCCTTGGAAAACCCATTGAGGGTAACTATGAGTCAGAATTGACTTGATGACAGTGGGTTTTATTTATCTGTAGATAGATCAATAGATAGATACACCAAAATTAGAGTATTACCATGAAAATGACTGTAACACATTACTGTAATCAAAAGCTGTTTTCAAAGCTCATGTAGAATTTACATTATATTCAATAAGGTCAGATAAACTCCGAGAATCAAACTAGAAAAAATACCAACAAAATAATGGCTGAACTTTGAGAAACTGCATTCCGAGTTGCATTGGGCCACAGCACTTATTTCATTGTCTGATCATTTTGTTGAGGTTATTTTTTGAGCTACTCTAAGTCAAAAAGCATAGATAAAAGTTCACTTTCATTACACCCCCTCACAACCACCCTTAAATAAGCTTTTTTTTTTTTTAAGGTTATGTTATCCTAGGTGTTGGCAAAACTTCTGAATATACTATAGACTGCCAGAAGAATGAATGAATCAGTCTTGGAGGAAGTATATGCTCCTTAGAAGCAAGGATGGTGAGACTTTGTTTCACATACTTCAGACTCATCATCAGGAGGGACCAATCACTGGAGAAGAAAATCGTGCTTAGTAAACTAGAAGGCCAGCAAAAAAGACGGTGATCCTCAATAAGATGGACTGACACAGTAACTGCATCAATGTGCTCAAACATAGCAATGACTATGATGATCGCACTGGACCAGAAAACATTTAATTCTGTTATATATAAAGTTGCTGTGAGTCAGAGTCAACTCAACAGCACATGACAACAATAATATCATAAAAGAGGAGTATTGCTACCATCTTTATACTCTATGAAGGCAGAAAACATCATTACCCTTGTCATTATCAAGTCATTACCCAGGGATTAGTGCAGTGTTTATCATGTAACAGGTAGTCAATAAACATTAAACAAAATATAAATTAAGTAAGCTAAAAAATAGAAATCACTGCTTTATTTTTTTTTTATTGTGTTAAGTATATAGGTTATTAACAGTTGCCATTTCTACAATCTTCACATGTACAGTTCAGTGACATTAACTATGTTCATTATGTTGTTCAACCATCACCACTAACCATTTGTGAAATTTTCCATCATCCTTAACAGAACCTCAGTGTCTTTCATTCCTTAAGCACTGTCTTTCTTTCCACCTTGCTTGACTACTATAAACTTTTATCTCTATACACTTGCTTACCCTAAATATTTCATGTAATTGATATCATATTTAGATATTTCTTATATCAAGGAAACTATTAAAATAATTCTAAGTCCACTCAAAAATTATACATATAAACCCACCAGCCACTCCTCAGAAGGAAAGTTGGGCAATCTACTTCCGTAGTGATAACGCCTCGGAAACCCAAGGAGGGATCGCTAATGAGTTGGGTCTGACTCCACGGAAAATAACAACAACAAATTATATACATGTGAATATGTAGGAGCTTGGGTGGCATAGTGCCTAAGGCATTTGACTGCTAACCAGAAGGCTGGCAGTTCAAACCCACAAGCCACTCCTTGAATGGAAGGTTGGGCAATCTACTTCTGTAGTGATACCACCTCGGAAACC
>NW_006921634.1:14941158-14943180 GCF_000298275.1 Orycteropus afer afer | reverse complement strand
TATATATGCCTTTGAGTTTCAAATTAAAACTAAACAAGTATATTCTTTAAAGTACAGTATTAATATGAAGAAACATTGCTCTCAAAGAGCATGTTTTCTTTAAGAAAGGAACTCCACCTGAAATGTGCAATTCTCCCAGCTGTTGTGATCCTTAATTGTGGGTGGTTATGTGTGGGTGTAAAAATAAGGGTGGTAAGAAAAAATGGAACACAATCATTCAATTGTCCAACTGAGAGCTATTAAAAAGTAAAATATGCTTCCTCTGCAAAGTTCAAAAGAAAATGTTATTTGTATAAACAACTTAGACATTTGGGAATGTTCCACTTTAATAGAGGACTTCCTGATTTATAAAACCACATTTAAGTGGGCTGTAATGAGGATTTGTAGAATTGATGGATTTTCTTTTGATTCAGCAAATGAGAAGGTAATTTGTTTCCTTGAATTGAAAAAAAATTCAGGTCTCTTTGAGAAGAGCTCAGTTGTGGCTGGTAATGGTATTATCTTTGGTTTATAAAATTTTTCCTAAGAAATGTGCAACAAGTTTTTCACGGCTACAAACAGCTCCTCCACCACCACCACACCAAGTGCCATCAAGTACACTCCTACCCATGGAAACCCCATGGCTATCAGAGCAGAACTGTGCTCCATAGTGTTTTCAGTGGCTGGTTTTTCAGTAGTAAATCACCAGGCCTTTCTTCTGAAGGTCCTCTGAGTGGGCTCAACCTCCAATCTTTTTGGTTAGTAGCTGAGCACAGTAACCATTTGCACCACCCTGCAACCCCACCACCATCTGACACATCACAACGACTCTAGACAAATATAAGAAGCAATTTACATGGATGAGTATTTGTAGCTCATAACCCAATGTTTTAGCAACATTTTCAATAATTTTAAAGTTTAACCATTTAATTTTAATAGTTTATGAAGAAATGGATTCTTTTTAAATTGAAATCATTACTGATGTTTTAAGTGCACTTCTTAGGTCTATAAATATATGAGTTATCATTTTTTTATGTGTAAGGCATGTAACTATCCCTCAGAGTGTTTCTATATTGTACAAGAATCCTTCCAAAAAATACAAAGCAACCTCCTTGCCACACCTCTCACCCCAGACCATATTCTTATTATCATTTGGAAAACAGGATCAAATAACTCATTTCCATGTGACCGAACAGTTGCATCCTCAAAATAAATGGGTTTATTTGGTGAAAGATTTGTTCATTTTCCCCATGATAATTCTCTAACAAGGAAATTAAAGAAGTTTTTCCAGCCACTCCCTTAAAATGTTCTCCTACTTAACACCCTGAGAGCAGGCAAACATCAAAGAGCACTCTCAGGCTTCTATGAACCAAAGGTGAAAACAGACTCATATTTGAATCACTTCACAAAGACATCACCCAGTGTACATCCGCTTCAGGGAGGTAACCACAGAACAAATATTTGCACCCGTGCAAAGCACTGCACATGCTCAGGACAGCACAGTCCAGCTCCTAGGACTTGAAACGTCAATGTTTTAGACTCCTCTCCTATGGTCTCATCTTTCACCTTATTCTCTTAATAACACAACAGGGTAGAATGAAGGAATGTAGGGAGCATTATAGCCAATGCATTATGGTTCAAGTTACCATCTATCAAGCTGTAACTATATAATTTTATACCTTTATACAGTTCAAAGAATCAAATTAGATTTAAAAAAATGGGCAATTAAAGCACATGTTAGAAATTAAGTTGGATGGAATCAATAGAAGGCTGCCTTTTCTTCCAGTACAACAGTGGGCACATAAAAGGAGGCAATTAAAGTTCACCTGCAGCTCCTTTATTCTTTGAAATAGGAAGGACAATGACCTCTTGGCTTCTCTTGGGTGAAAAGGAGAGAGCTAAAAGAAGCATAGTGCCTAAGGCACTTGACTGCTAACCAGAAGGCTGGCGGTTCAAACTCACCAGCCACTCCTCGGAAGGAAGGTTGGGCATTCCTACTTCCGTAGTGATACTGCCTCGGAAACCCAAGGAGGGGTCGCTATG
>NW_006921634.1:14937398-14940813 GCF_000298275.1 Orycteropus afer afer | reverse complement strand
TTTTTCTTTTCCTTATTTTGTGCAGAATAGTTCTTACCCTATTCAATTGTAAACACACTGAAGACATACATTTTATTCATCTTGATATTGCCCTCCTGCCTTTTCCCCATCACCATATCCAACATACAGAAAGTCTGAAAATATTTTTATGTTATTTAGTCATCTTGCACTGATACTGTTCAATTATAAAATATGAACTTTTAATAAGTCATTGCATTAAGCAGGTTATATCACTGGTAAATCACAGGACTACTCCGGCTGAGAATGCTGTGGCAATTATTCAATACCAAGTATCAGAGCAATCCCCACATTCCTTCCTCCTTCACTAAATCGAGAAATAAAGGAGAAACTTTGGGGCTTCAACAAGCTATGATAAAGATAGCTCAAACATTTTAGAAATGAAGCTGAGAAAAGTGAGTAAGAATAATCCTCTCTTTTTATCCACGCCCCAGGCCTTATCCATTAGTCTCAGGCAGGGGCATATTAATCAACAAAGTAAGCAATATTTACTTGTGTGTACTTAGTAATCTGTAGTGAACAATATCAATTTCACATGGGTTTCACTTCTTCTCTGATGTGGTGAAAAACGTGAAACTGTTCACTATAGATTACTAAGTATGCACAAGTGATTATCTCATATCTAACTACAAAAACTACACAACTTAGTGGTTAAAAAAAAATCCTGCCTCTGCAGTTACTATATGTGTGACCTGAACCAAATATTTTAAGTAATAAACTTAACATAAATTAAAAAAATAATAAGCATAAAGATGTTTACTCTTAAAAATATGAGGTAAAATACTCACATTTTCTGATTTTAAACATACTATATAGCTACAGGAATCAAAACAGCCTGATACTGGTATAACAACAGACACAGAGATCAAGGGAAGAGAATTCAGAGTCCAGAAAAAAAAATCCACACATCTATGGCAAACTGTTTTTTGACAAGGGTGCTAAGTAAGTCCATTTGACAGGGAAAGAAGATCCTCTTCAATAAATAATGCTGGGAAACCTGGATTTCTACATGCAGAAAAGTGAAACAAGATCCATGCCTCACACCATACATGAAAACAAATTCAAAATGGATTAAAGATCTAAATGCACAAATTAAAACCATAAAATTCTGAGAAGAACAAGAAAGGGCAACACTGTCAGGCCTAACTTTCAACAATAGATTATCTACTATAATAATAAAAAAAAAAAAAACAGCAAAAGACAAAATAAACAAATGGGACCTCATAGAAATTAAAAAACTTTTTTCATGAAAAAGGAATATTTGGCTATATCTGGTGGTGTATTGGTTATGGCATTTGGCCAAAAGGTCAATGGTTCTGCTCTGCAGAAGAAAATGGGACCATCTGCTTCCATAAATATTTACAGCCTTGGAAACCCACTAGGGGTCACTATGAGTTGGAATTGATCTGATGGAAGTCAGTTTGATTTTGTTTTGTTTTGGTTCATCAAAAAACTTTTGCCAAAAATGTGAAAAGAGAAGCTATTGACTAGGAGAGTATCTTTGAAAATCATGTATCTGACAAGAATCTAATAACCAAAAAATATATAAAATTCAACAACTTATCAGTAATAAGACAAAAAAATAATCATAAAAAGGGCAAAGGACTTGAATAGACATTCCACCAGAAAGGGCATTCAAATGGCCACCAAACACATGAAAATATGTGCTGCATCATTAGACATCAGAAATGCAAATCAGAACTACAATGATATTCAATTTCACTCCCACTAATATGGCTAAAAAAAAAAAAGAAAATAACAAATGTTGGCGAGGATTTGGGGAAGCTGGAACCCTTATCCATTACTGGTGGCAGTGCAAATGGTACAGCCATTGTGGAAAACAGTATCGTGGTTCCTCAAGAAATTAAAAGAGAGCTACCATATGATCCAGTAATTCCATTCCCAGGCAGAAGACTTGAAAGACCCAAAAGACTTGAAAGCAGAGATTCAAAAAGAGACATGTACACCAATGTTTTTGCAGCACTATTTACAGTAGCCAAAAGGTATAAACAACCTACTAATGAATGAAAGGATAAACAAAACGTGCTACATTCATATAGTGGAATACAACTCAGCCAGTAGGAGAAATGAAGTAGATACAGTCTACGGTGTGGATGGAGCTTGAAGACAGTATGCAGAGTGAAATAAGCCAATCACAGAAGTGCAAATATTGTAATGACCTTACTTATACAAAAAGACAAGAAAAAGCAAATATATAGAGAACAAAGATTATTAGTGGTTATCAAGAGCAGGAGGGAGGAGGATAATTAATGGTGATGAAGAAATAGATGTGGGATTACACTACTGATTAATGTATTTGCTGTAAGTTCTATACCTGCAAAAAGTTGAAATACAACAAATATATGATAGATATATCTATAACAATGACAAAAAAAAAAAATGAGAAGCTACTGAGACTGCTTATGTGTAACCAAACACTTCATGGGCTTTGGTTCCTTGGTTTGGAGATTTAGGGTCATGGTTTCATGGATCATCCCAGTTAACTGGCCTTATAACATGTTTAATGCTTCTGTTCTACCTCCCAGTTAGCTGCATAGTGCCTGGGGTCTTAAAAGCTTGCAAGTGGCAATCCAGGGCACAAGACTTGATCTCTATTCACTGGAGCAACAAAGGAAGTAAGAACAGGAGGAGGATATGGAATGTGTGACAAACTTCCTCCATAAGCATCTGCCTCTTTGCCATCAGACCAGAAGAACTAGATGGTGCCTGGCTACCATTACTGAACATTTTGATTGAAAATTCTTGGAAAGATTCTGATCAAAAGGGGAAAAATACAGAACAGAAATTCAGATTCTCATGGACTCTAGACTTTCTGGAGGCCAGGAGGGTGGATGAACCCCTGAAACTATTGCCCTAAGATAATTCTGAAATCTTCAAACAAAAATACCCCTGAAGTAATCTTAAAATTGAACAATAGTTTAGCTTCACTAGTGAAAAGGGTCTATCTTGAGGTTATGCTGTTTTAAGAACTATCTAAATGGGATCAAACTGACAATAGTAACTCAGAAGATTAGATAGGAACCTTAGGGGACAGCGAGTTTATGTTGAGGAAGGAAAAACCCAGAAAAGGAGGGTGAGAATGGTTGTATAACTTGGAGAATGTAATCATTGTCACTCAATTATGCATATAGAAATAGTTGAATTGGTATGTTCTGCTGTGTATATTCTCAACAACAAAATAAAATTTAAGAAAAAAAAAGATCAACCAAAAAGCATTCTGAAAGTATAACAGAGGTAGGTTCTTTTCAATTATAAATTCACATTTACAAACATGATGGAATATTTTAAGTCATTTAATTATGAAAAATTACAGCACCTGTAAAAACTCTGAAGTATTCACTACAATCTTCTTTCCAAAGGAAAACAAAATCAAATT
>NW_006921634.1:14933689-14937169 GCF_000298275.1 Orycteropus afer afer | reverse complement strand
TTTTTTTTTTTTAATAATAATGATGACATACTAGTAATTTAGCAATATAATCTAGGCTATCTAGACTTTTAGTTGTGTAAGTGTATGTTACAAAGGCGATGCTGAATGTGAAAAAGTGGCAAGCAAGATGATGACCATTGGTCCAAATGTTATCTGTGGCTCATGATTCCATTCACACAGAGGAGGAAAGCAGGTTGCTTGAAGTCCATGTAGCAATTCTCTTTCTCCTTCTTTCTTCTCTGAGTCTCCTAAACCATGCCTCAGCCAAGAGACAGGAATGGCTCAGCTCCTTTCATCATAGAACTGAGGGCAGATAGAGCCTGCAGTACAAAGAAACCAGTCACCCCCACCTTCCCCCCGTGATTAACAAAGGAGCAAGTAATAAAGTGAACACTTGCCATTCCGCCTCAGAAAAACTGCCAATCTGACCGTAACAATGCATGTATAATATAAATTCCATATACAGAAACACTCCTTCATAGGACTCGCTCTACACTCTGCTGAATTATTTCCCCGTAAGGATTTCTTGTGAATGTAAGCAAGCTAAAGCCAGAAACTGGACCAGAAACTCATTCAGCTTATCTTTTGACAGTCTTCCTTTTGTAGGGATAATATTGCCCTTTCCTTTCACAGCTAGGTTTGTACTTCCTACATAGGTCTTCAACACTAACAAAAATTATTGTTTAGAAATGCAATAGATAGAAATTACAGAAGAAAAAGCAAAGGCAGAAGAAGTAGAGGAATATGACTGGACAGAGATATGCTGGCGATCTCTACCTATCTGCTACTCAAAGTGTAGTACATGAACCAGCAGTATCAGCATAACGTCAATTTGTTAGAAATGCAGAATCTCAGGTTCCACCTGAGGCCTCAGTACTGAATCAGAATCTACATTTATCATGATTATCAGGTGTTTTGTATAACATGAAAGTTTGAGAATCATTACTCTAAGTACAGGTAATACCCTATTTTTACAACTGGCAGGTGGATCCACTTGGTATTATTCTCTATAATAAACTCACTTAAGTTATATATTCTTCTAATCATGCAATAGGAGCTCTGGTGGCTTAGTGCCTAAGGCATTTGACTACTAACAAGAAGACTGGCAGTTCTAAACCCACCAGCCACTCCTCGGAAGGAAGACGGGGCAATCTACTTCCGTAGTGATACCGCCTCGGAAACCCAAGGACGGTTTGCTATGAGTCAGATCCGACTCAACAGCAGTGTTTTTTTTTGTTTTTTTTTTTTAATTATACAATACCTATCTAATTTAGCCTACAAAGAGACCTCACATTTACAAACTGACAAGTAGGGAAAAGAATGCTAGATGAATCTGATCTTCACACAGTCAAAATTCAGACACACATAAAATTTCAGAGATCACTTAACCAACCTTTTCATTTTATGGGAAATGAAATGATGTGATTCAGAACAGAGCATGCCTTCCCAGCGTCAAACTGCTAATGATTTTGGCAAAGTCAGATGAGGGCTCAAGCCTCATGCTCCCCAGTAATGACCTGAATCTTAAAATAACATCAGTGTAATATATTATGACTGATTTTTTTTTTCCTTTGTAAACAAACAGACAAGTTAAAAAAGAAATTAGCATTAAGTTTAAAAAAAAAAAGCAAGACAATTATTAAAGCCAGTATCTGGTGTATTAAAAGTAGATACCCAATATTTTTAGTTTGAATGTATGACTCATTCTTAAGCAGAGACAAACACTATTAGTCACCTTTTCACAGAATGCAAAGCTGAGTCTCATAACATGAAGAGATTCTTTTATGGAACAAACCACTTAACATCATTTTTAAAATAATTTATGATACTGTCTCCTCAAGAAACCCAAAATCATTCTTAAAATTTTATTAAAGGCAGAGAATATTTAAATGTTTGTTATTTGAGTGTGTGGCTGTTTAATTTGAATGAGATAAGTATCTGAAATATATTTTTTAAAGTAGTACTTAGAATGCTGAAGAACAGTATACTCACCAATACTAATTTCATCATCTGTTTCAGCATCGCCAATGCATTCAAACTGGAAATCTTGTAGTGACTGGGAAAATTTCTGTACTGCTATAGACAGATCTGCAATTAAAGTTAGAAAAAAAAAAAATCAGGCGAAGATACCATGGAATGTTCAAGGGTTTCCATATATTACATAATTTTCACTTCAGGAGCCCTGATGGAATAGTGCCTAAGGCAATTGACTGCTAACCAGAAGGCTGGCAGTTCAAACCCACCAGCCACTTCGCAGAAGGAAGATTGGGCAATCTACTTCCATAGTGATTCTGCCTAAGAAAGCCAAGGAGGGGTCACTATGAGTCTGATTCAACTCCACGGCAGTGAGTTTGGTTTTTTGGAATTTTTATTTTAGTGTTATATTAACCAGAAGCGTTTAAAATGCCAGTTAGACAAATTCAGGCAGAATTTAAAGTGACTACTAAATAAATATTGTAGAAATCTTTTGGTCCAGACATACATTATTTGAAAGCCAATTTCCCAAAGCTGTTATCAAAGAATTACCATTCACTCACTATAAATGGAGTATGCATAAGAAAGAAGGAATGCTACTGAGGTTCCAAGTGAAAACAAAAACAAAACAAAACCACCCTTTAATTGGAAAGGATCACTTCTGTTCCATTCAGACTGAGGAGAAGGTAGGGGATGTTTGTAACCAACAAACTACTGGTTTTGATCTAGCAGTAGAAAGATAACCTGAAAGATTGTTTACAAATGACCTTTGATTTACATCAAACCAAACTCACTGCCATCAAGCAGATTCCAACTCATAGCAAACAAGCATATTCTTCAAACCTGATTTCTATCTGAAAAAGGCCCAGGGCAGTGCAGTGAATTACAGGCATACCTCAGAGATGTTGTGTGTTCAGTTCCAGATCACTACAATAAATATTGCAATAAAACAAGTCACATGAATTTTTTGGTTTCCCAAACCAAAACCAAACTCACTGCCATCAAATGGATTCTGACTCATAGCAACTCCCACTAGGTTTCCAAGCAGTAAATCTTTAGGGAAGTAGATTGACCCCATCTTTCTACTGTGGAGCGGATGATGGGTTTGAATCATCAACCTTCTGATTAGCAGTTAAATGTCCTAGGCATGTTTACTATACTGTAGTCTATTAAGCATGCAATAGCACTATAAAAAAAGTTTGAAATATTGTGAGAATTACCAAAATGTGACACAGAGACATGAAGTGAGGACATACTGTTGGAAAATGGCACTAATTGGCTTAATCCATGCAGGGTTACCACAAACCTTCACTTTGTAAAAAGCACAATATCTGCAAAGCACAAGAAAGCAAAACATAATAAAACCAGATACACCTATAATTTACATGGCCCTCTCTAACCATTGTCTGTGATGCTCACAAAATGACTGGGTGTAACTGCACATAAGATGCTATTGGCCCATCAAGGGAATTAGATAGCTAACTGCAAATGCAAATAAGGTGCATG
>NW_006921634.1:14904878-14933174 GCF_000298275.1 Orycteropus afer afer | reverse complement strand
ATTTTTTTTTCTTTAAGATTTTTTTTATTCCTGGGTTCAATAAAGAAAATCCCAGAATATTAAGAATTTGTTAGTAAAGGGTTTTTCTTTTTATAACCTAGCAGAGCGGTTAAGAACACAGATTCCAAAGCCAGACTGCCTGGGTTGAAATCCAAGCCTCTTGGGCAAATTATTTAACTCCTCTGAGCCTCTGATCTCTTAACTGTAAAAGAGAATAAAACGGCATAATCACCTTACAGGGTTGTTTAGAGGATTAAATGAGTTAATATTGGCAAAGGGTTTAGAATAGTGTCTGGCACTTAGTAAGCACTATTTAAAAGTTTGTTAAACACATTAAGGAATGGGAAGACACAGAGAGGTGTGCAAGAGGTACAGACAACAAAGGTAAACACTTTCACATACACAATATTGCATTATCAGTAATAAACATTAATCTATGGGTGGATACATAGGTAGATAGGCTGAATGATCAGGTACGTCTAGGTAAAAGGAAATACACCCATGACCACAACCAACTTTTGTTGTTGTTGTTGTTTTTATGTGCCATGGAGTCAGACCCGACTCATAGCGACCCCTCCTTGGGTTTCCAAGGCAGTATCACTATGGAAGTAGATTGCCCCATCTTCCTTCTGAGGAGTGGCTGGTGGGTTTGAATCAGCCTTCTGGCTAGCAGTCAAGTGCCTTACGCACTATGCTACCAGAGCTCCCAACTTTGGCAGACAATATTTCTACATATGTATTTGTATGTGCTATAAGAATGTTCATATATATGGTAGTACTAACAGGGAAAAGTTATGATACCTTTTTAGCCACAGCCAAACACTTTGCGAGAATGAATTACTGGGCCCACAGGCTTAGGACCATGATCACAGGGGACATCAAGCTCAATTGGCATAACATACTACACAAAAACATTGTTCTACATCCTATTTTGGTAAGTAACAACTAGGGTCTTAAAAGATTTTGAGTGGTCACCCAGATGCAACAATTGATCTCTCCTTGTTCTAAGCGAAGAAGAAAAAAGAAAATTAAAGATGCATGAAAACAATTAGTCCAAGGGACTAGTGAACCATGTGAACCTCAGCCTACAGGACCTTGAGATGAAGAAAAACTAGATCTTTCCTAGATCCTTTAATGGAATCTGCCAAGGGTTCAGATTCAACATCTTACTCACACTTTATTCAAACAGAGAAATCATTGTAACCCCATGCCTAGACATAGCATGGACATCCTAAGACACTTACTCCAACCTTTTATGTAACCCCAAGCCTAAGTACCTACTCAGTAGGTACTCAGGTGAGAATAGGTCTCCAAACATGAAAGGCACTTTCTGTTCCACTGTTTTGCTAATTGAAAAAAAGAAAAAAAAAAAGATATATTGTCAGGATTTCAAAAAATTCTTGTTTAAGAGAATACATCATGCTCTGGAGAGGGAATGCTGCTGGTAGATTAACATCTCTTCCTAATAAATGTTTCAAACCTTGGGACTAGCTGTACATTCTACCTGAGAAGTGCCTCCAATTCAAGAATGTCAAAAGGTCTGTCAGCTTGAGAATCTTTCTGCTTCGTGCTTTCAAGAAGAAAGATGCAGAGAATCTCTTTAATGAATTATTAGCCAATGAGAAAAGCAAGAGCTTTGTCAGAACTGGACTGCCTTTACCAATTGCCTGTGAGGCCTTGGACAATCATTCATATTTCTTGGGGTTCATTTCTTATCTATACAACACAGAATTAATACTTATCTCCAAGGTTGTTATGAGGACTAAATGAAGTATATGTCTGGTACAGAATAGGCACCTCAATAAATGGCATCAGTGATTGTCATTCAGTCCAGCTTATAAAGCTGGAAAAGTACACTGGTCTTTCAGACAGTGCAAAAGTATGCATTCATCTGAACTGCCCTTCCATTTTCCTTCTCAGTAACCTGCACAAGGTGGATAGAACACAAATAGTGCACAGTTCTGAGTAAAAGTAGATCCGTCATAAATTCAATCCAAATGATATGAGCAGACAGAGAAAGAAAGCTAACTCCAGGACAATTTTAACTCAAGCTGTACATGGGTGTTCTCCCTTGGATTCAGGAAAAGCATACCATTTAGTGTCCTTTTGTTTTTATGTGTATAATATAAAGTCCTTATGCTCAACTGGGTTTGCAGTCACAGATGCAATTGCTACAGCAGAGTTCAGATTGGGGTATATGGGAAGATCACAATGCTTAGGAACTATTCAATACACATTTTCTTCTCTCCCCTTCTCAGTACCACCAAGAATTCCTCTGAAGTTCCCTCAAACCCAAGATGTGCTTTCCAGAAGCTGCATCCTGGGGAACTCCTCACACAATCTCTCATGATGGATCAGTTTTTCCTAAGCTTTCATTACTTCCTTGCTTTTTGACTGAGAAAAGTTAAGTAAGTCGCTTTGTTGTTTCAGAGAGTTGTTGTTGTTTGCCATTGAGTCGGACCCGAATCATAGCGACCCCTCCTTGGGTTTCCAAGGCAGTATCACTATGGAAGTAGATTTCATAACCTTCCTTCCAAGGAGTGGCTGATGGGTTTGAACCACCAGCCTTCTGGTTAGCAGTCAAGTGCCTTAGGCACTATGCTACCAGAGCTCCTTGTTTCAGAGAGAGATCATTGCAAATGGACTATAATAATTCCCTTTCTGAAATAAGAATATAGTGGTCCATTTATAAGCTACTCAATGAATATAGCAAAGTGATTGAGAACATGAGTTCTAGAGGCCAATTATCTGGGTTAGAATCCTTCTTTCATCACTAGTTAGTGACATGATTGTGCAGAAGTTCCATAACTTCTCTGTATCTCAGTATCCTCATCTGTTAAGTAGAACAGAACCCACTTCTCAGGGCTGTTGTAAGGAGTAAATGCATTAATACAGACAGAGCACTTAAACTGGTGCCTGACACACAGTAAATGCTCAAGACGTGTTCCCTATTTCCATGTTGAACAATTCAGAAAAGGACAAAAAAAAAGGAAAGGTAAGTTTTCAGTCATGAAGATGGCACCTGTTAGATCTTAGATAGCACCACGAAGTGCTCAAGAAAACAGTATATTGTTAACAGCTTCAAAATTGCTTGGGGGAGCACTACTAGGAATCAGCGATAACCAAGACAACCTGATTATAGTTTTCTGTATTTCTGTGGAAAAGGTTAGTTTCTATTTCAACACTGGATGGAATCAAGAATGGGAGAATGATTCCATCACAGTCCTTTTAGGACACGTAGTAAGATGCCAGATTATACAAAAAAAAAGTTGGTACCCAACTAGCTAACAGGAAGTTTGAAATATAACCTATTTTCAACTTGAAGTGTATCCTGTGTTCTTGATTTTACTTTTATTTGGTCTCTTTTTCCAAATCCAGAGTAATAACAAAGTTAAAAATATCACAGAGGGAAAGAACTCACAGTAGTTACTAGCAGCGATGTTAGCAGCAATGTTTACCAATCCATAAAATAAGCTTATGTTTTTAATCTTGGCTCCTTCTCCCACTAAATGTACTACTCTGAACTACAAAGTCCAATACCTTCCTGAAACACACTATTCTCTAATTATCTAATTAAAGTTTCTAAACCATGCTCTGATATACCAAAGAAAATTACTGGTTATAAGACCTTTTAAACAAAGGTATTTAATATCTTAATAAATAGGTCTTGATTTTAAAGCCTAACAATTTTTTCTACTTATTCTTGAATTTTAAAATATCCTACTGATAGCAGAATAAACATTTTTCTCTTAAATAGGAAAAGAAAGACCGAGTGTATAAAAATATGGCAAGCGTCAAAATCACTTGGGGCACTACTAAGCAATTGGCGATGACCAAGACAACCTGATTACATTTTTGGGTTTGAACTGCCAGCCTCTGGTTAGCAGTCAAGTGCTTTAGGCACTATACTACCAGAGCTCTTTAGTAAATATTTAAATATAATTCTTTTCCTACACATAGACTTATGATTGGGAGGTTTACCTGTTACTTTAGCAGCATGAATGGAATTAATTTTATAATGTTTGCTATGGAAGTGAGCTATATTTAATGTCAGAGCAAGTACAACTGGTCGGTCCATTGGTACAGAGCAGTTCTTGAAATCCAATTCCTCTGGGATTAGATTTAAGGATGATTCACAGGAACAATATATCCAGACACGATGCTATAGAATTATGACCTTCACACTACAAAGCAGTAGGCAGACAGTATGAAAGAATGGGAATGCAAAGGTAAGAACAAGATATGCCCTACCTTCTAAAAAGGCACAAAGTCCAATAGAAGCTTGAGGCATGTAAATAAATCTTATCAGAGGGCAAAATGGTAAATTCTCTTTCAGAGGTTGTTAATAGCAACACCACCACACATAATACTTTTCCAAACACTTAACATAAATTAACCCATAAATCCTCACAACAGTCATGTATAATAGATATTATCACCTTCATTTTACAGGAGAAGAAATTAAAGCAAAGAAAGTTCAAGTGTCTTGCCTAAGGTCACTGTAAACTAGTATGTACCAGAATAAGAATTTCAATCAAGGAAGCCTGGCTCCAGACTCTCTACTTAACCCCACACTGCTTTTCACATAGCCTCAGAATAGAGGCAGCAAATAAGAAGGTACGATCAGTTCTGCTTGAGTACGGTCTTCTCAGAGCTATCAATAAGAAGAGGGATTTGAAAGCTTCTCCCAGGTAATATTAAGGGATTTCATTATGCACCAGCAAAGCTGAAGTAACAGTATGTCCAAAGTCCTCCAGAAGGCAGCTTCTCTCTACAAATCCAGAGTCCCTGCATGTTGCAAACAGTTAATGTACTTGGCTGCTAACCAAAAGGATAAAGTTCCAAGTCCACAGAAGGGACCTCAGAAGAAAGCCCTGGCAATCTACTTCCAAAAAATCAGCCACTGAAATCTCTAAGGAACACAGTTCTACTCTGACACACATGGGGTCACTATGAGTTGGAGTTGACAGCAACTGTTCTCTGCTTACCTACATATCAAACCACACCTTTCAATACTCACATCAAACTGAGGTACTGATTATGCTCCAAAATAAATCATCCACTCTCCTGCACCTATGTTTTTTATTACTGTTATTCTGCTGTCTTAGAACACATTCTTTCTCCATGTTCCATTGTCAAAGGGTCCTTCTTCTTCAAGGTCTCACTCAAGCCCTCATTTCCTCCACAAAACCCTCATTGACCCCTCAACAGCTTGACATTACCTCTTCTTACACCACCCACTATACTTTATGACTCTGCTGAGGTACTTTCTTTATTTTACCTTTTATCCTACATACCCATGAACTTGGTTTACCAACTTTATTCTAATCTAAGCATATTAGATGTACAAAACTTTGCCATTTATAAATACTACCCAAACATTTACCATAATACTTTGTACACAAGAGCTCAATGTTGAAACCATCAATTCCTACGAGGAGAAATATTCCATACTCTCAGATGCCTTCATTTCCTTTTTACTTTGTCACATTCTTGCACTTCCCTAATGTGGCTTTTCAATCACTTCTAAAACCCGGGTTATCCATTTTCCAAAATAATAATAATAGAGATACTCTGCTATTGACAAAGACGTTTAATGTGCATTTACAGTAATGACAACAATAATGACAATAAGATGCTCTACTACTTCACAGTTCCTCCATATTTTTTCTTAATTTTACACAAAGCTGGGAAGGCTGGAGCTCTGAAAGGTTAAGTAATAACTCATCGGAGTCTCAGAGGTGAACTCCAACCTGGTCAGGTCTTTTTCCTTCTAAATTGGATGTTCTTTCTACTCCATACCATAGCTAATTCTCAAAGAAGGGTAGATATTAAAACTAGAGAACAGGAAGAGTGTGAACATTTAGACAATATCTAACTAATCCCCTGTCTGCTATGTAAAGGCTTAATGTGTTAGATTATATTTGAGAAGGTATGGAATGATCTAGCAGCAAATGTACATAAGATAAAATATTTCATACTCTGTATTTATCTGCATAAAAAATATTAACATTTGTTGAGAGCCAGTATTTCAAGTTTGTATTTTATCCACAGTTTCTATAAAGCTGAAAACTCCATAAAAATTAGAAATGAAAAACCAAAGACTCACATTGCTACAACCCCAGTTAAGCATAGCAAGTTCAAAGGATGAAATACATCATGAATCTTCTTACCCTGCAGAGAGAACTTAAAAAGAGGGTAAAGCATCAGTGGAGCTCCACTCTCCAGATTCTCTTCCTGCCTCCAGATTCTCTGCTGCCTGCTTTGAGATTCCTTTTCCTCAGATTCTTTTCTTAAGAAGGGTTTGTCTTTAGGTACCTTGTCTACCTCAATATTTATTCTCTTGAAAAGCACTATCTGTGTATCTTTAGGCAAGCCACTCCTAAACGTTCATGTATGTTTGGAAACTAGAACTCCAAAGAAATTTTCTAAAATAACTCCTTGCCTTTTTGTCTTTAACTGCTTTAATGTAGAGAATTGCTTGGTATGGCCCTTTAGCCATGGTCTTTGTGACTTCCACAAGATGATTGGGTGAGACTATGCAAATGTAAGGTGCTTGTGACCCAACAAGGGGGATGGATAGCTTGTAAATAAAGTGCATGGCACACTTGCAGGGATGGAACCCTTAAGTGGGGATTGGTCAACTTTGCCATCCCCTTGGGCTTAAAATCAGCCATCTCAGAGGAGGAAAGGGGGAAGTCACCACCATCAAAAAAAAAAGAGCCAAAAAGTGGAGCATGTCTGTTGGAGCCCAGACCCCTTTGCTGAACTTCCTTGACTCAGGAGACAGAAAGAGTGGTAACATTTTGCTGAGATGGTGAGCAATGGTGAGAAGTGGTGGCAGAGAAGCAGCAACAGCGCAAGACCGTATGAGATGTCAGTGAGTTTTCAGGTAATTCAAGCATGATATTATCATCTATGTTGTTTAACCCATTCTTTCTCTCCACCTATTCTTTGTACACTCAGTATTCTAGTCAAAGCAATCTCAACTTAACTCTCTCAACATCCACAATGTCATTCCCCATATTGAAAACAGCTTTTTGTTTCCTCTGTGCCATCCAAATGTCTTTAAACAGAGAGGAACTCACAGCTCCATAACTGTGAAGTTGCAACATACCTTGCAGGGGCTATGATAGCATTTAAATGTCAATATTTGGCCTACAAGTGCTGTTACCTATACTTGAAGATGGTGGGCATGTAGCTTCTTTTAGTCCTTTCAAAGTACCTTTAAGACTTGTAAAGCTTTTTTCTAAATTAACTAACCTTAAGGAACTCTGGTGGCATAGTAGATAAGGCATTTGGTTGCTAAGTAGAAAGCCACCAGCTCAAATTCCACAGAAGGAAGATGGGGCAATCTACTTCTGTAAAGATTTACAGCCTTGGAAACCCAACGGGGGTTGCTGAGTTGGAATCAACTCAACGACAGTGAGTTTGGCTGGAAATCTACCCTAAATAATCCAATAAGGACAGTATCACTGCTGATGTGCAGATACTAAATAATGATAACCTTATAATACACAGCAATTCAGAAGTCATGGGTACTCAAGTGCATCTTGCTGGTGCTTTAATTTCCATTTGAATTAAAAGGAAGGAGGGAAAGAAGCAAAGCAATTTATCCACTTTAAGTTTTTTAAAAAATGCATATACTGTGAATAAAAGCAGAAGCCATATGAATTAACTTTCATCTTGCTAGTTCCATTGAGGCAGGAGTTTGGGCTATTGAAAGTACATTTTCCCCTTCCTGGATCTTAGAAGTACCACAGCAGGAAATTTTGAATGTCTATTGAAATAATGTACAAGTTTGAATTATATTATTATTATTATTTGTGTCTATGTTCCATTACCCTGACTGAATAGTAAGCCCATGGAGCACAGAAAGCCCTCTCCAGTATTCACTGAATCCAACATAACCAACCAGTGGCTGTTGAGTTAATTCTGACTCATGGAGATCCCATGTGTTTCAAGAGTAGAACTGTGCTCCGTAAGGTTTTCCATGGCTGATTTTCAGATGGAGATCACTAAGTCTTCCTTCCAAGATGCCTCTGGGTGGATTCACACCTCTACCCTTTTGGTCAGCAGCCATTTGCATCACCCAAGGTCTCCAAAATCTAGCATAAATCAAAGACCAAACTTGTTGCTATTGAGTTGATTCTGACTCACAGCAACCCTATAGGATGGAGTAGAACTATTCCATAGGGTTTCCAAGGCTATAATCTTTAAGGAAGCAGGCTGCCTTATCTTTCTCCCATGGAGCAGTTACTGAGTTCAAACCATCAACTGTTTTGGTTAGCAGCTGAATGCTTTGACCACTGTACCATCAGGCTTTTTGAATTCAGTATACAAAAAAACATTGCCATCAAATCAATACAGTGAGTGGTTAAGCACTCAGCTGCTAACTAAAAGCTCGGTGGTTCAACCCACCAGTGACTTCATAGGAAAAAGATGTTGCAGTTTGCTTCCATAAATATTACTAAGAGGCAGTTCCACTATTCTACTCTGTCCTATACGGTCACTATGAGTCGGATGATTCCAACATAGGGCCTTGAAAATAGTTTGTTGTTGTTGTTATGTGCTGTGGAATTGGGCTCAACTCATAGATAGCCCTCCTTGGGTTTCCGAGGCAATATCACTACAGAAGTAGATTCCCAATCTTCCTTCTGAGGAGTGGCTGGTGGGATTGAACCACTAGCCTTCTGGTTAGCAGTCAAATGTCTTAGGGCACTACACTACCAGGTGGTCAATAAACATTAACAGACTAGAAAGTGGGAATTCAGAGGATTTAAGTTGCCTAAGAAAAGGTCCTCAGTGACCTAAAGGTTCACTATGAGTCAGAATTGACTCCATGGCAGTGCATTGGGTTTGGGTTTAAGGAAAGGTATGAGGGAAGTGGTTGTTCAGAGCTGGAATTTTCACCTTCCATTCAGCAGACCCAGTTTCATTCTTGGCAAATATACCTGATGTGCAGCAACCACCCATCTGTTAGTGGAGGCTTATGTGTTGCTATATTGCTTAACAGGTTTTGGTGGAGCTTCCAGACAAAGACAAGCCAGGTAGGAAGGTCTGGCGACTTACTTCCAAAAAAAAAAAAATCAGGCAATGAAAACTCCAAGGACTACAACCTGTCTGATCTGCGACTGATCACAGGGATGGCACAGGACTAGGTAGTGTTTTGTTCTATTGTGTTCAGGATCACCATGAATTGGGGGTCAACTCTATGGCAGCTAACAACAAGGAAAGGTAAACTAAAACCTTTCCAGCTTTGGCAGGGAGCATTAGAGATAAAATGCTAGGTGACTACAGACAGACTTATCCCAGTTTGAAAGGTACGATGAAGAACAGACAGAAACCAGAGCCCCAGGCGTGCACGCACACACACACACACACACACACAAAATGCTTAATGATCTTGACATCAAATCAAGTAGCTGAGAGCAGAGAAGCCATTTTAAGCCATTGAAAATCTTTTGGCAAGCTGGGCAAATAGTTAGGTAACTGGTTAAGAAAAGCAGGATCTGCTGGCAAAAGTTGCCCAAGTATTTTAGCATTGCTCCCTACTCTACAAATCATTCTGGTGATCTTACTGGAAAAATTATTTGGTTTTTTTTTAAAAAAAAAAAGTTCCATAACATCATTAGAGAGAATGTATGTGTAGATTTCTGTTTCCTTATATCAGTTATCACTTATAATATAAATGGGTTCCACTGGTTAATGATAAAAGTAAGGATTTGGGTGTCAGACACACTACTACCAAAACTCTCAGTTTTGCTAAGTGGACAAGTTAAATTACTTAAAAATCTTATAGTTTCAATTTATCTATCCATAAAGTGGTCACTATGAGTCAGATCTGACTGGACGGCAGTGAGTTTTTTTGAGTTTAAAGTGGGGTTAGTACATCTATTTCACTGAATTGTTCTAATGATCAAATGAGATCACACATGTAAAGAGTTAAGCATAGCACATATTAAGAACCTGATGAACTCTCATAATTATAATTACATTACTTAATTTTTAAGGACATAATCAATGACTAAAAAGACATGTTAGTTCTTGGTTCTCAGTTATGAGACCTACACTAAGCCTACTTCTCTGTATCTTAATAGTCATTAACTCACCATTGTACTATGGCATCAAATTCCAATGCAGCCAAAGTGGCTGCCAACCAAGGAAACTCTACAGTGACAGTAAATATCATTACAGCCAAGTTGTCTCTATTCCTAAAGCTAAATTTGCCATTTACATAAGCAAATTTTCCCATCAGTGTTTAAAACTATGCACCATTAATAAAGTTATACTGCACCCACATTGCCTTAGATGATTGAGTTTATTTTTAAAACTTCAAAGAGGTATTTTATCAGTAGTCAAGACATATCTGCATTTCAGCATTCCTTAAGAAAAACATTCCCAGACCCAATAATGAAACCTGTTTCACTAAGCAAAGAAACAAGCTAATAGGGACAAACCTCCAAAATATTTCGAAGCACAATTTAAATGGGGTAACAAGCTTAGAATGAAGAGATGGTTTAAGTGGCTATATTTAAGTAGCTATGTTTATTTTGACAGCATGTTTGGCTTTTTACCACTGCATTTTTATTGCTTTTTCTTTGGACATTTGAGAGTCTAATATCATGTAAAATCATGAGTACACACGAACAGTATGGTTTAGTCAAAAAGAATATTTTCATATAGCAACAGTACTGTTAAAGGTCCCTATTAAAGACTGGAAATATTTGATAATGAATGGTAACTGAAAGGAGAACACATAAACCTCTGTCTTAGATGAGATTTGGAAGTGAAGCTGGCAACATGCCTCATTCTTCCAAAAAGAAACAAAAAACAACCACACTGAAACAAGGTAGAGTCTGGGCTGCCAGGAAAGTAAGGGCACAAAGATCATTATTGTCCATTTACACAGTCTTTATTTTACAAAATTAATTGCCACCTCATCTTCCTCTGGTGGAGCAGCTGGTGGGTTCGAAACACTGACCTTTTGGTTAGCAACCCAATGGACTTAATAGCAAAATAAAATTTTCCATTTTGACAGATTGTTTATAATTTTCCTTTTCTTATCATTTTCTCATTAGAAAAAAAAAAGTCCTCATTCTTCTACATTTTGCTACGACTCTATTTTAAATTTAGTTTAACTACTGATGGGTTATATATTTACATGGAACAATTATTATCATAAAGATGTATAAATGGCATTGAAGAAGATATATATCATATGTTTAAATTACTATTTTTATTGTTATGGAAGAATTAATTATACTGATCAAAATACACAAAACTAAATCTCAATCTTTCATTCCAAAATCCAAGTATGGAATTAAACTCATTTATATTAAATGCCATGTTGTTTATATGTATTCACTTCAGTGATCTGTACAGAGTCACCAACTGCCTGCTGTGACTGTGAATAGCTGAGACTTTTGTTTAGCAACCAGCACTGAGGAATTCCAACTGTGTCAACTTGTGTAACCATGTCTGGCTTTAGAGCTTCCCACATTCTGGAAGGCATGCTGTCTCTAATTATTTTATTGCTGCAAATAAAGGCACTTTTCATACAGATGATGCCCACAATTTATGCCAGGCTTTCATTTAGACAGCACACAGTCAGCCCATGTATAAGTTACTATTTATTCAATCCAAAATCTTTAGATGTGGTTTTCAGCTCTTCTTACCTGGTATTTTTCACTTACTTCAAAATTTAGTTTCAGTCCCTTAACTGCTAAAATTTATAAGTACTGCCACTTTTATTTATTATAGTTCATACATTCTAGGATGCCACATTATAAGATCCATTCCCCATTTTTACAGATAGAAACCGTGCAACTTAGACTTGACGGGTCACAGTGTACCATCATATATGCATCAGTCATACTGAACAATGGCATTATATAGAGCATCTGGCATTGTAAATTAAAGAAAAGCATCATCCCTAACCTCAAGAACGAATAACCTAAGGAAACAAATAGCATGCAGTTCATTGCCTCAACTGTCTTTCCCTATTTTTAGATGCCACAAAATCCTAACACCATGAAAAGTCTGCTTGGGAAACATCTCTGTTGTGAGAATGGCAAAAAAGTCAGTTTTCTCTCACTTCTCGTTTCTTGGGCATAAACAGAGCCTGAAGCTTCAACCCTTCCAGTCCCTTTAGGTTTGTTTCTGGTAGGCACTCCCCGCCTAAAGCAGACCATGAACTGAAGGTGGCTACCAGCATTTGTTTGTTTAGGTAAACCATCTGAGAACCCCAGGAATGCTGGAATAGTGGAATTTTTTGTGGGCAATATTTTAGCAAGGGCTGTCCAAATAATGAACAAAATAGCCAAGTACTGCAGTCTCTCTCAGGAAGAAAATTAATGAGAGCGATATTCTAGAGAGGAAGTAAATTGTGTGTAATGTTTGTTTTCTCCATACGCCCTATAATCAACTTTTTAAGCATAAAAAATGGTCTATAATCTAAGACTCACATTCAATTCAGATTCTGCATAGTAGGGCATCAGCCCATTCTGATTCAAAGTTAGTGATTTTTTTTTTTTTTTTTTTGTAAGTGAAGTAAAGTTTGTGTATCGGTTGCCACTAGCTCTATGGAAGAAGGAAGCACTGTCTTCATCTAATTAATTCAGCAACTTAAGCTACATCAGGAGCTCTGGTAGCATAGTGCCTAAGGCACTTGACTGCTAACCAGAGGCTGGCGGTTCAAACCCACAAGCACTCCTCGGAAAGAAGGTTGGGCAATCTACTTTCATAGTGATACCACCTCGGAAACCCAAGGAAGGGTCGCTATGAGTCAGGAGTGACTTGATGGCATGTAACAACAACAAGCTACATCAGAGATTACTAAACAGAGAAGGGGATTCCTGGACTCCTCTTCTTATAAGAATCCCTAGTGATTCTACCCTGGGAATGACTAATGTCTGCTACAATATCAAGATTCAAAAAAAAAAAAAAAAAAATTACACTGAACATGAGATCAGCTTAATAGAACGTCTAAATTATTAGATAATTTCAGTGAAATTAAATGCTGTGTTTCTTTAATCATAATCCCCAGAACCAAGAGAGTAGGGAAGTACTAAGTAGAAACCCATGGGGTTTTGGCTTTATTGAGTAGTAAATTTGATTTATGATCAGCATATCTCTTACATGTAAATGATAGCTCCTAAAGGGCTTGAGGGATTTTCTTCCTAAATACCTTGACCATTATCCGACAAACAAATCTTATTTGTACTATGAACATTCACTATCCATGGAGAAATGGTCTGCTTAGCCAAGGGCAAATGTTACCCATGCCTTAGTTGTGATTGCAATAAATTCTAAAACTCTGAGATAACAATTAATGAAATTATTGAACATGTTGTAATGATGCAAGCTTCAAACAAATGGTGGGTCATTCATTTAATCAATCTAAAAGGTATGTATTTACTTCCCTATCTATTCAGTTTCTACCTCTATCAGTCTATAGAGACCCCAGTTCCTGTCACCCCGACACTTGGCAAGTAAGAAATGAAGTAAATTTGGAATGTCAGACTGCTCCATGACTGCTAGCAGTAAGTGGAGAAAAAACAACTGGTAATACTATACTAAAACCAAACTCACTGCTGTGGAGTCAGACCTGACTCATAGCAATCCCTCCTTGGGTTTCTGAGGTGGTATCACTATGGAAGTAGATTGCTCAATCTTCCTTCTGTCTACCAACTATTAAATCTGCACTAAAACAAGTGAGACGTTACTCCAAATGAAATGTTTCTCCTTCAAGTTAAGAAAAAACTGCCAGTCAAATTATCTAAACATAGGGACTCACTACCTCATTTCCTTCAGGTCCTCAAATGTCACTTTCTCAGTAAGGCCTTCCCTGACAACTCCATTCAAAACTACAATGGCCCCTGCACACACACACACACACACACACACACTTCTTCTTTTTCCAGATAGCATTTTATTGTCATTTGACATACAACATAAGTTACTCATTAATTGTACTTTTTCCTCTCAAACAGAATGTAAGTTTTATGAAGGCATACGTTTTTGACTATTTTGTCCATTGCTATGTCCTTAGATTGTTTCTGGTAATACATAGGGAACACTCAGTCTACATCGACAGATGAATCAGACCAAAGGATCTAATAAAGTCCCCTAATTAAAACAAATAAATCCATTACACTGAGTGGATTCCAACTCATAGAGACCCTCATTGGGTTTTCAAGGCTGTAAAACTTTATGGTAGTAGGTTGCCTCACTTCCTCCCGCAGAGAAGCTGGTGGATTTGAGCTGCCAACCTTCTGGTTAGCAGTCAAATGCCTTATGCACTGTGCCACTACAGTTCCTTGTTATTGTTGTTATTTGCCTTCGAGTCAGACCCGACTCACAGTGACCCCTCCTTGGGTTTCCGAGGCAGTATCACTATGGAAGTAGATTGCCCAACCTTCCTTCCGAGGAGTGGCTGGTGGGTTTGAACCGTCAGCCTTCTGGTTAGCAGTCAAGTGCCTTAGGTACTATGCTACCAGAGCTCCCTTAAGGTACTCTAATACTGGCCTTCATAAAAAGTACACATTAAAGAATTGTTGCCTTATAACAGGCAGAATGGAGCTAAACAGTAATTAGTCACATAGAGGAGAGGTAGAAGTTTAGAACACGGTATATGTTTCCTCTCCTCTCCTTTTAGGAATAATTTTGTAAGAACATGGAACTAAACAGGAACTGAAATATAACAAACAGAAACCATTACATCTTTTTTTTTAAAAAAATGCACCTGAAAAGAAATAAACGTTTTCCAGTCATGCATTCCAGTGTTCAACAATCTTCATTAATCTTCCTTAAAGCTGACCTTCATCAAGTAACCACAGAATGAAGTATCAGTTGTCTTCTAAGATCAAATGAGGCCATCCTCAATGCAAACCCAATGCAACAGATACGGCTCATAGTGACCCCTCCTTGGGTTTCCGAAGCAGTATCACTATGGAAGGAGATTGCCCAACCTTCCTTCCAAGGAGTGGCTGGTGGGTTTGAACTGCCAGACTTCTGGTTAGCAGTCAAATGCCTTAGGCACTATATCACCAGAGCGCCCTCATCCACAACAGAATGTGATTTTTAAAAATCATTAAGGGTAGCACTTGTTACATGAATTTTTTTTTTTAAATTAGCTCTTTATATCCATACTAAGATCTGAAATATATCTGATTTCTAGATCAGTGCTTCAATTCCAAATTGGTGAAAATTTCTTTCGTGTTCATTCACAATCTATTAGTGCCCATGTTTACCAGTGGTTAAAACCACCTATATTTATACCTGTAGCTTAAACTGCAGTGGTTAACTGTTATTGGAGTCTTGGTGAGAAAGATTTACTTGAAACTCTCCCAAATTAACCAGATCAAATTTATTCTATATGCATTTTATTACATACTCATAAGTAGTCCTAAGGGGAATTAACTCAAAGTTAAAGAGTTAGAATTAAAATGCTCATGTAACGTAACAAAATCTACACGCTGTGGGACTCAAAAGTGTGCAGACTTTGGAGTATTGCTCATGTGTAACTTGGCAGAAAGTCAGAAACTGAGGATCTAGTTGTAGTGCTGCTGAAATTAACTTACTACATGATGCTATGTGACAATTTACTAGACGACAATTTCTCTGGGCCTAAAGAGGCTGGACCATAGATGATATTTATGTATCTTTCAAATAGGCCACCACCCAGCAGAGGGCCTGGCATATAGCAGGTGTTCAGTAACTCAAGCCAGAAACCTTCATAGTTAATAAGATTCTACTGATTCGTATTGTCAAAGAGAGAAATTGATAGTCAATATTTTGCCTTGATTTTGGTATTTTCTTACACATGAAATGAAAATATGCATTTTGAAGAAATAATCTCTGAACAAAATTAATCTGCCAGTGGCTTTTCTTTCACCCAAAATTACTAATCTTTTATTTCTTGTTTGAAATAAGGTTTATTAAATTTGAATTTCAAAAGACATGGCTTGGTGGAGGGTCGGAGACCCTACTGTGACCTACTTTCATTGCTCTGGTAAAAAGGGAGGGCAGTATTCAATCAATCATGTTAAGATCAGCCAATGGTTAAGCTTCTATATTTCTCCCTCCTCTTCTCTTTATAAAACTCATTGTACCTAGCTTCTTTGAGCCATGTGCTTTTTTTCTGGAATCAAAATGATCTCCCTATAGTGCCTAAGGCATTTGACTGCTAACCAGAAGTCTGGCAGTTCAAATCCACCAGCCACTCCTCAAAGGAAGACTAGGCAATCTACTCCCATAGAGATACCACCTCAGAAACCCAAAGAAGGGTCGCTATGAGTTGCAATTGACTCGACAGAAGTGAGTTTGGTTTGGTTTTAAAGAACATATAGAATAACTGCTCAGAATAAATCTTATGGTCAAATTTCACTGGGATTTGATTATTTTTACTAATATTATAAAACAATTTTCTTCCATAGAAATCTCAGGGCATGTCAAATATATTAACACTTCTCTCAGCCAGAGGTCACATATCTAAAACCTCAGCTCTCCAGAACATTGACAATAAAGCCCTCAGAATCTCACCCTCACTGCATCTTTATTGTGCTCCTACAGTGCAAACAGCAGTCAATGAACAAGACAACATGGCCATTGCAGTCCTGGGGTTACCTTCTTTTTAATCAAAGTTTCACAGGGAATGAAGGAAGACTCAAATTCTAGTCCGCAAGTAACAATCAATTAACATTATAACCCAAGGGCCAATGTACCATGTATTGTTGTTGTTATGTGCCATCATGTCAGACCCGACTCATAGTGACCCCTTCTTGGGTTTCTGAGGCAGTATCACTATGGAAGTAGATTGGCCAACCTTCCTTCCGAGGAGTGGCCCATGTATTAGTTACTCAAAAAAGATCTCTCCCACCCATGAGTTAATAACCTGGTGGGACTATTTTTTTGTTCATTAATGTGGTCACTACAATGCTAGTGTTTTACCCACAGAGGAAAAGAGGCAGAAAGAGATGGTATGAAGCATGAGGAATTGCTAGCTTAAGGAAAGGAAAAAGGAGACAAATAGCTATAGTTTTGTTCAGATAGGTTGCCCTTTCCTTTTTGTTTTCTGAAGAAATCATTAAGAATTCTTAAAATTCACAAAACTAAAATATGGAGATTGATAGTCTCAGGTTAAAGCAGATAATCCTAATGGATTTCCCTCTAATCGTGGGCATACCAAACAAAACTGCACACTGCAGTCTCTAGTGCAATACAAACTAATGTGTGCCCTAAACTTAGTTAAGGACAAAACAACAGTGTTCAGATTAAAATAATTATCACACTCATGCTATTTTATCTCATAAACTTAATTCCCCATTTCACAATGCGACACCAAGGGGGGAAAAAGTTCCACAGAGAGCAATCTGGTTCATAAGTAGTATTTTACCAACCAGTACTAGTTGCCCTTGATCTTATTCTGACTCACGGTGACTCCATATGTGTGAGACACAGAACTGTACTCCCTAGGGTTTTCAATGGATGGTTCTTCAGAAGTAGATTCCAAGGCGTTTCTTCCAAGAAGCCTCTAGGTGGATTCGAACCAACAATGTGTGCCACCTAAGGACTCTATCGTCTTAGGACAAAGGAAATAAAATACAACTATATTATTTCCTTTACACTCTCTATATTTTTTTAAAAGAAATATCCAGTAAGTAAAGTTCTGAGGTTTCATCCAACCCTGGGTCAAACTGAAAACTAAACTTTCCTGAAGGAACAAAGGCTGACACTGAAATGATCAGAAAAACTAATACCAAACCCACTGCAATCAAGTCAATTCTGACTCATAGTGACTCTATAAGACAGAGTATAACTGTCCTACAGGGTTTCCAAGGCTATAGAGCTTTACAGAATCAGAGTGCCTCATCTTTCTCCCATAGAGCAGCCAGTGGCTTCAAACCACCAAACTTTTGGTTAGGAGCCCAATGCTTTAACCACAATGCCACCAGAAAGGATGGGGAAAAGGGTAGAAACAGCCACCAGGAATAGCATATCTACCTCATCCCTTTATCTTACACCTCCTGGCACCAGCTCCCTTCATTTACAGAAACCATTCCATATAAAACTGCCTTCCATGCATTTTTCCTTCCACTCCATTTTCTTCCCCCAGAACATAAAAGCTCCTGGGTAATGTTCTTAGATTACACAGTATTCCTGTTAAATTGCAGAGAATAGAGTTTTGGGTCCATCATTGACTAGCTTTTTTACCTTGAGTAAAATATTTAACCTCTTCCTTGCACACTCAATTTTATACCTATAAAAGATGAAGGTAAGCACGTACCTCTCAGTATTATTGGGAAGACTAGAGAAATAAATTCAGAGCCCTAGAATTTATTCAGAGTCCCTCGATGGTGCAACTGGTTTAGCCCTCGGTTGCTAACTGAAAGGCTGGATAGTCAACCCCACCCAGAGGCCCCCATGGAAGACAGGCAGAGCAATCTGCTTCCAGAAGTCACAGCCTTGAAAACTCCATGGAGTAGTTCTACTCAACACTGGGGTCGTCATGAGTCAGCATCAACTCAAAGGCAACTAACAAGGAATATCGAGTGTATCATGCTACAATAAGATTGGCAGGGGGCAGAGACAGGGCCAACAATGGACTCCAGCATAATGTGATAACTGTTTTTAAACTTTTTATATTTCTGATAAACAGTCATGGAACAAGGAAATCTAAAGTGTCTTTTAGCATGTGAGATTTTATTGTCAATAGAAAAAATTCCAAAAAACATACAAAAAAGACACACACACACACACACACACACACACATACCCACACACCAGAGCTTTGTAAAGTCCAAAATTAAAAAAAAAAAAATCACACTAATCAAATAGTAATTTGCAAATTAGCACAGAGTAATTAAATTTCCTTTAAAAAAAGTTTTTATGTATATACAAACATCATACACAAAGTATTCCCATAAACATTCACTGCTCTAGGTAAAGGCCTTCATTACTAAATTTTTCTCTCTTTTTTTGAAGCTGCAGCTGGACTGTGGGTCAGATGGCACTCAGCAGTTGTGTATGTGTTGGGGGTGGGGTATGTCAGGAATGAATGTGGTTATCAAGGCATTTCTAAGTAGGGAACCCTTGGAACAACATTAGAGTGCAGGTCATGGGAAAAGAAATTTTGCTCACCCTACTTCCTGGAAGCATTTTCAGTACACAAGCCATAAGCAACTCATGTTTACAAAATGAAATAAGAAAAGAAGAGCTTATTAGACTAAGAGAGAAAAAAAATAGTAACATAGATACACATACATATACAGAGATTATACATTACTTAAAACTTCTATTAAAAATTCTAGAAATCATCTAAGACTTCACTGCACAAAATATTTAATTTTCACTTCTTTAATAAGCTGTTTTAGATTAGATAGATTGTTTTTTTTAAAGATAATGAATGACCCATGGTACTTAATCAGGAATAAATAAATAAATAAAATTTCAAGAAAAATAAAATGCAATCTGAGGTGATTTTTCAAAGTCCTAAAAAAGAATGGATTTAATAACACTCAGGTTCAAATTTTCAAATCAAGAGTTCTTCATGTTCAAATAAGATTGGCTAAAAGCCATATGAGTGTATCATGGACTTGACATAAAAACTGTAAACCTCAAGAGCATTTAATTATCAAAAATCAATACACTTTCTTATTTTTTATCACTTTGCTAAAACTCACTAAAAAATCTCAAAATATAATTAATACCAGCTACCTCAATTTTTAAAAAGGACTCAAAGATAATTCAGCTTAGGGAAAGAAGTGCCAAATCTATACACTTGTATTACGCATTTCCTTGCCTTAATTCTGGGATTCTGGAAAATCACAAGCACTTTTCAAAAAGATTTCAAACTAGGTCTGTAATTAGCCAGCATAGGCTTTCTTGATGGCTATGAATTTCCAATGAGATTGGCTGTCTGTCTCCCTCTGTTTTTACTAAATAGACAAAATATGGAGCCCAGAATGTGGTATGGAATGCCACAGGCCCAGTTTCCCTCTTTCTTCTTAAAGAAAACAAAATATTCAAACTTGAAATATAATAGTAAACAGATTTCCATATGTTCACTTTATTTATAACATAATATTTCTACTCCTTTATTGTCTGGAGAGGTAGTTCTCTAACAACATACTTTATCACTTTATTTAGGAGAACATATTACTTACTAGCTTCACACATAAAACCTTCATTGATAAAAATCATGATAATCTCCCTTTATACAAAAATGAGGAAGATACCAAATGGCAATGCTCTGACTGAACTACTTACTAAATGAGAAAAAATGTACATCTGTTAGAATTATTGAATTGTTTTCTTTTCTTTTTTAAGTCTTTACGCCAATGTCAGAGCCTTTACATGATACTCTCTTTTACCTAAACAAAACTGGCATTTAGTGGTTAAATTCAAGCTTTAGCATTTCCCTCACTAATCACAGTACTATAAGGTTTGAAACAAACTGCATCTCTGAAATATAAGTATCCTAATATCCATGGTTATTACAGCAAATTTCAGCTCCTTCTACATTTCAATATCAAATCTACACTGAAGAAATGTCTTTTCCTCAAAACACTAATACTATTACAGTGAGTGAATTTCTTAATATGACCTTCAAGCCATAGTCCTCCATATTGTGATATACTGTAAATCTTAAAGTCAGTGGTTCAAACCCACCAGCCAGATGGGGTGGTCTGCTTCCATAAAGATTTACAGGCTTGGAAACCCAATGGAGGTCACTATGAGTCAGAATTGACTCTATGCAAGTGAGTTTGGTTTGGTTTGCTTTTATGCTTATTTAGGGAGGGGTGTCTCTTAAGTCTTGCCTTACTGGAGGGTGTGACTCAAGGTACCACACTTAGTTTCTTTGAGGGAAATGTGAATGTTCAGGCCAATTTTGGTCTCTCTACTCCTGATCTTGCATTTCATTCATCATCATCTCACCCCTGGACTTAAGACAGTAGCCAGTCATCTGACCTGATTTGGGTTTGTCAGCCCCTGCAACCACATGAATGAGGAAAATCCTCCAGACTTACACCTGATGCATGATTTGGGACTTGCCAGACTTCCAGCCTCCACCACTGTGTTAGCCATTTCCTTGGAAGTTTGTGTGTTCTTTGAGATGTTACAGCAAAATGCTGAACCCTGGGAGGGACAGTAATGAGGGGAGGAGGATAAATTGATGTTACAGACAATGGAGTGGTACAGCAGTTTGGAAAAAAGTTGGACATTTGGAACCTCTGCCTCGCAGGGATCAGCTTCATGATGATACTTCTAAAATAAATTATTCAAGGAAATATTGAAGATGAAGAGAAAGAACATATACAAAGAATTGCCTCAGAAACACTTGATGTTGATAACCAAATCAATATATGACAGGTTTCAAATAAAGACTATCCTGATATCTCTACAACTAACACTTCTTCTAATTTTTTGATCATTTCTTACACTGCATCCTGCTTCTCCTCTCACCATAAAAATATCCACAAACATTTCAAGTACAAAATAAAATCTTCTTTTACCATCTAGTAACTGCTTGCCAAACCAAACCAAACTCACTGCTGTCAAGTCATTTCCAACTCATAGTGACCTCTCCTTGGGTTTCCAAGGCAGTATCTCTACGGAAGTAGATGTTCAATCTTCCTTCCAAGGAGTGGCTTGTGGGTTTGAACCATCAGCCTTCCGGTTAGCAGTCAAACTGCCTTAGGCACTATGCCACCAAAGCTCCTGGTAATTGCCTATTATGTGCAAAATATAATAAGAGATTCTGAGATGATTTCTTTCTAATCAGATAAAGAGCTTATAATCTGATGAGAAAGAAATGGTTATCAACAAACTTTCTGAAGAAAAGGTGTGGGGAACAAGCATGTGATTGAAACATCAGTGTGAGGAACCCAGGCACAAGCATCCACAATAATGCCAGGGTGTGGGCCCCTCCTAAGTCTTCTCCCAGAAACTTGGTCAATGTTATCATTTAGTACCAATAAGAAGTTTGTGATTATATGGAACAAAAAAATCAGCAAAACCATGAAAAAAACATAACAAAATAATATCAATAAATGCATACTTGTAGAAAATTACACTGAATTATCAATGGGTTAAATGCACCACTCAAGAGACAGAAAGTTGCAGAATGGATAAGAAAACATAACCCATCAATATTCTGTCTACAAGAAACATACCTTACAAACTAAGACAAAGCTAGACTAAAAATCAAAGGCTGGTAAAAAATATACGAAGCAAATGGCAACCAAAAAAGGGGAGGAGTGTCAATAGTAATTTCTGATAAAACGAAGTTTAAGAGAAAAACCACCATTAAGAGACAAGGAAGGATTTATATAATAATTAAAGGGTCAACTGAACAAGAGGACACAACCATAATAAAGATCTACAAATCCGATGAAAGAGTACCAAAATACATAAAGCAGACTTCAACAGAATTAAAAAGGCAGATGACTGCACAGTAACAGTTGTTGTTGTTGTTGTGTGCCGTCAAATCGACCCTGACTCATAGCGACCCCTCCTTGGGTTTCCGAGGCACTATCACTACGGAAGTAGATTGCCCAACCTTCCTTCCGAGGAGTGGCTGGTGGGTTTGCACTGCCAGCCTCCTGGTTAGCAGTCAAGTGACTTAGGCACTATGCTACCAGAACTCCTACACAGTATCAGTAGGAGACTTTAATATATAAATATTGATACATTTGATACATAATATCAATAAAAGATAGAAATGGAAAGAAACTCAACAAAGATGCAGAAGAACTAAACAATGCAATCAACCGACTTGACCTTATAGACATCTACAGAGAACTTCACCCACCAACAGCACAATATATATTCTTTCTCAGCACACACAGAACATTCTGCAGCATAAACCATGTTAGGCTACAAACCAAGCCTCAATAAATTTGAAAACACTGCGATACTGCAAAGCATCTTCTCAGATCACAATGCTATCGAATTAGAAATCAAAACTAGGAAGACCAATGGTAAAAGAGCAAACACATGGAAACCGAATAATATCCTCCTCAAACATGACTGGTTAATAGAAGAAATAAAAAATGAAATTTAAAAAATTCCTTGAATCAAACAAGAATGAAAATACAACATATCCAAAATCTGTGGGACACAGCAAAAGCAGTGATCAGAGGGCAATTTATAGCAATAGATGCACATATCAAAAAAGAAGAAAGAGCCAAAATCAACACCTTAACCCAACATCTCCAACCATTAGAAAAAGAGCTGCAAAAAAAGCCTACAGTCACCGCATGAAAAGAAATAGTAAAGATTCAAGCAGAAATAAATGAAACAGAAAATAGACAATAGGAAAAAATCAACAAGACTAGAGGTTGGTTCTTTGAAAAGATAAGTAAAATTGACAAACCACTGGAAAACTTAACAAAGGAAAAGAGAAGAAAATGCAAATAACACAAATAAGAAATGAAAGGGGTGATGTCACAACTGATCCAACAAAAATAAAAAGAATAATATGGAGATACGATGAAGAACTGTACTCTAACAAATTTAAAAAACTAGAAGAAATGGACAGATTTCTAGAAATACACTGCTTACCTAAACTAACACAGACTGAGGTAGGAATTTTGAGCAGACCCATAACAAAAGAAGAAATTGAACAGGTCATAAAAAAAATTATCAACAAAACAAAAGTCCTGGCCTAGATGACACTGGAGAATTCTACCAAGCATTCATAGAAAAGCTGACACCAATCCTATTCAAACTATTCCAGAACACAGAAAAGGATGAAATCCTCCCAAATTCATTTTATGAGGCAAGCATAACCCTGAAACCAAAACCAGGCAAAGACATCACTAGAAAGGAACACTACAGACCAATATCCCTCATGAATATAGATACAAAAATCTTCAACAAAATAATACATCATGACCAAGTGGGATTCATATCAGGGATGCAAGGATGGGAATAAATCTCACCAGGAACACAGACGACTTATACAAAGAAAACTACAAATACTACTTCAAGAAACTATAAGAGATCCACAAAAATGGAAGAACATGCTATGCTCATGGATAGAAAGAATGAAACATTGTGAAAATATCAATACTACCAAAAGCAATCTATACATTCAATGCAATCCCAATCCAAATTCCATCAACATTCTTTAAAGACATGGAAAAACGAATCACTGATTTTATATGGAAAGAAAGAGACCTCAGATAAGGAAAGCACTAATGAAGAAGAAGAACGAAATATGAGGTCTTACACTCCCAGATCTCAAAACCTCCTGCGCAGCCACAGTAGTCAAAACAGTCTGGTATTAGTGCAATGATAGACACATAGACCAATGGAACAGAATTGAGAACCCATAAATAGATCTATCGATCTATGGTCAGTTGACCTGTGACAAAGGGCCAAAATCCATTAAATGGGGAAGAGATAGTCTCTTGCACAAATGATGCTGGCAAAACTGGATATCCATTTGCAGAAAACTGAAACAAGAGGCATCTCACGCCACACACAAAGACTAACTTCAGAAGGATCAAAGATTTAGATGTAAAACCTAAAACTACAAAGTTCATCAAAGAAAAAATAGGGACAAACTTAGGGAACCTAATTTATGGCATAAATAGAATAGCAAGCATAACCCAAGATGCACAAACAGCAGAAGATAAACTAGAGGAAGATAAATTTTTAATTTCTAAAAATTAAATTTTTACATGCATCAAAAGACTTCTCTAAAAGAGGAAATAGAGAACCTACAAAATGGGAAAAAAAAAATATTTGGCAATGACATATTGGACAAAAGACTTATCTTTAAAAGTTATAGAAAACTCCAACACCTCAACATCAAAAAGACAAACAATTCAATTAAACAATGGGCAGAAGACATGAACAGACACTTCACCAAAGAAGATATTCAGGCAACGAACATGAAGAAATGTTCACAATCATTAGCCATTAGAGAGATGCAAATCAAACCAAACATAAGATACCATGTCACCCCAGTATTAATAGCAAAGTTCAACAAGACAGAAAATAACAAATGCTGGTGAGGATATGGAGAGATCTGGACTCTTGTACAGTGCTAGTAAATTATACAAGTAATGATACAACCACTGTGGAAATTGGTATGGCGATTCCTTAAAAAGCTGGAAACAGAAATACCATTTGACCCAGCAATCCCATTTAAAAAGAAAAAAAACACTGTCCTCAAGTCAATTCCGACTCATAAGGACCCCTCCTTCGGTTTCCAAGGCAGTATCTCTACAGAATTGGATTGCCCAGTCTTCCTTTTGAGGAGTGGCTGATGGGTTTGAACTGCCAGCCTCCTGACTAGCAGTCAAATGCCTTAGGCACTTCACCACCAGAGCTCCTATTATACACCTACTCCTCAGTTTTCGACTATCTCATAATCTAACATGTGGGTTTGGTTTTTGGTTTTGGTTTTTTTGGTATGGTTAAAAACAAAGGGAAAAAGAGAGAGAGAGAGAGCAAATGCAAAGTTCAGAAACAAAATGCACACTCATATATAGTTTCCAGTACTGTGACCCTGTCTCTACAATTCAATTAAGTTTATCACATTTGACCAGCAACCCCATTATCTGTCTACCAGGCATTAGCAGTGTGCCCAGAGCCCCATGATTTCTCAACCCAGGTTTATTACAGGAAGGGAACTCAAGGGAATTTCCACCCTCTCCTTCTTACCAGGCTATTCTCAAATGATAACTGGGAAGCCCCCAGCATGGATCCACAAAAAGGAAATTCTAAGGCTAATGTGAAAAATAGAAAAGTTGAAATAAACAAAGGTCACAAAGCTCCACAAGATGTTGAAGATTCTCCATCCCTATTCTATGCTGTGTCCCTGGGTGGTGCAAGGGACTATGCTCAGCTGGTATCTGAAAGGTGGGAGGTTCGAAACCACCCAGAGGCACCTCAGAAGAAAGGCTTGGAGATCTTCCAAAACCTCAGCTAATAAAAACCCTATGGAGTTGAGTTCTACTCCTCTGATGGATTCTACTCCTCATGAGTCAAAGTCGACTCTAAGGCAACTGGCTCATTCCTTGCTCACATCCACTAAGGCTTCAAGTTTTGTTTTTGTTTTTTTTTAAAGTGGCTGACTACACATATCACCTCCTATTACTCTACTCTAAATGGCTCCAAGTAGAAAAGTTAGGCCGTGATTTTTTTTTAGAAGAATATGTCCTGGCTCAGAAAATTACCTTTCCTTTCTATTATATTCCTTTACTCTCTTGATTTCCTACCTTTGTAAACAAAGACAGCTACTCAAATAGAATACGAAACAACACTCAACAGTAAAATATTGTCAAATGACTGACCTTTACCCATTTGTCTGGCCATTACCCAGTTCGTTCACATTTCTAACTTTTAAAAGCCCTAGAAGAGAGTGGTATTCATGTGAATTATTCCCCAAATAAGCAATGAAAGAGAAAATGACGTAAAGTGACTTTGTACTGGAGTCATTTTTGGCATTTCCTCTTCATAGTTTAGCAAGTCTCCCAAGAAAGAGGCCAAAAACAAAAAGGGGGATTCCTCTCACTAAGAGAAGCTAAAGTAGGAGAATGAACACAACTGGATTTGACCTAGCATTGGTTTAGTATCAAACTTCAAATATAAAATGAAAGTAAGAGTCAAAATATTTTTAAGAGGAGAATCAGAGAAAATCAGAGTAACATGGGAAAGTAGAATTTTTTGTTTTGTTTTGTCAGGTCCAAGTCTCTACCTTAAGGTGAAGATATGGAGCCTGAAACGATAAAGGGAAATAAAGCCTTATATCAGTTAGTAAGGAAATAAGTAACTCCAGCTCCTCCAAACCCCCAGATCAGGGTTTTATAGCTGTTCCACACTATCTTTCAAGTGCATTTTAATTTCACTTCTGTATCTTTCATCAGCATAAGCCAAGTCAATCTCTTCATACTGATAGACTCAACATATGAAATGAAAGGTTATCTACCTCTGGTTTCATAGCATACTTGTATATGGCACTCTCAGAAATATGAAAATGTAATAAGCACACTGACATTTGTTCTGCTATAATGTCTGTTTCTGTAGTGTGAATCAAGTCATTCATGATTGATAGGATTAAACATGAAAGTCACATTGGTTCAAGTGTGATTTCTTCTCTGATGTACTGACATACATTTTTGAAGACATTAGGGATAAGCATTTTCACAATTAAAGAGAAAGTCATAGCCATATATGAAGATTGGGGGAAAAAAAATAATAAGGCAGAAAATCCTGCAGAAGAGCTTTCCATTAGCATAAGAAATGGCTTATTTAGCCAACCCAGTGTCCAGTACACTTTCCACAACATTAACCTACAGAAACTGCAGCATGTGCAGATTCTGTTTATGTTAAAAACAAACAAACAAAAAAATTAAAAGTCAAGACTATGGAGCAGATTTTTCAAAAGGAAACAAGAGTACCATAGCCTGTGATTATAAAGGACTGACTGGTGCTGGGTGAAAATCCCAATGGAGCTCTACCGGAATTTTTACCAGAATTGTTTGTTTTCCTTGTTGCACTGGTTACAGTTGCAGAGGTTTTGAACGATCTGCACTTAAACCCACTCTGCCATCAAGTCAATTCTGACTCACAGTGACCCCCTTTGGGTTTCCAAGGCTGTAAATCTTTACAGAAACTGACCGCCCAATCTTTCTTCTGCAGAGCAGCTGGCTGGTGGATTGAAACCACCAACCATTTGGTTAGCAGCCAAATGTCTTAACCACTGCACTACCAATATCTGTAAGAAAAAGTAAAAGTACTTACAGGTATACATGTTTCAAGCATCCATCAAAAGTATCCACAATCATCATACTGCACATCTGCTTGAGTATAACTGCATTAACGGGACCATACTCTTTCATATACTCTTAATTAAGTGTTTCTCAAACTTTAGTGTGCATCTGAGTTATCTGGAGAATGTTGTAAAATGCAGATTCTGATTTTAGAGGCCTGCAGCAGATCATGATGAACTCAATACATTAAATAAAGGCTATCAGGTGATGCCAATGCTGTTGGTCCATGGAAGACAGTTGAGTAGCAAGACTCTAGGAAACATACTCCCTTTCACTGGCATCAGTTTGACATCATACTATGTGATTTACCTCATGCCTGAAGAAGACTGGGCCTGTATTTTCAGAACAACTCTACCAATACACACCACCAAGAGAGACAGAGCTAGAGATGGAGGTAAACATAAAAACAGAGAATAATTGAAGTAATAATACACTTTACCGGAAGGGGGCAAGATGGCAGACTAGGCAGAAGGATTGCACAGACCCTCTTCAACAAAGAAAAGGG
>NW_006921634.1:14895964-14897713 GCF_000298275.1 Orycteropus afer afer | reverse complement strand
AAATTTTGGTCAATGACATGAGACAAAGTATATGTGAACTGCTGTATGAAAAGTGAATTTACTCTGTAAATCTTCACCCAAATCCTAATAAAAAAAAAAATAATACACTTTACCAAGTGACCAAATTTTGGCACCATGTAACCAAGATTGTTGAATCAAGGAAACATTAATGTTACCTCCACTATTAGGAAATCTATTTTATCTTTTATAAACAAAGTATAACTTATTTTATAAGTGTATTTTATAAATATCTTTCTGAAATTTAAGCTTTTTCTTACAGAATAGAACATAAAATGCTGTAAGATAATTCCATATTGGACAAAATTCTTACAGAGCTGAACAGGTTGTATTCTTTATCACTATGTTTTTAAAAATAGATCTCACTTGAGGACTAATGCTAAACCTTTGAAATAATCCCCCACACCACTACTCTGTGAGTTTACTGTTAATGAAATTGGCCTCAGTGCTGATTTTAATATTAAGAAGTCAGGTGTTTTCTTGTAACTTTTGCTTTTATTCATAACCATTTGGAATAGAAACTGTATTGCAGTCCAGCTAATATTCACAGAGACACAATTATGTTTGTATGACAGTCCAAAAAACTCATGAAATTTGATATTTTAAAAATAAATGTTGCCTTGATTATGTATGTTAGAGAGAAATACTGATTGATCATATCCACAATTTTTAAGATCTTCAAATGTATTCATGGCTGGTAATTTAAAACCAGAAAAGGTTTATGGTTTCCTTTTATGTCCTCCTCCTAGTCTAAACAAAGGAGATTAAAAATCAGGTAGATAAAGGACTCAAAATTACATTAAATCCAATGGTCTAATGATTATTAGAGATAATTATTGAAATTTATGCACCAACCACTAAAGCCAAAAATGAAGAAATTAAAGATTTTTTCCAACTTTTGCAATCCGAAATTTTGAGTCCTTTACTACTACTACTGAAGTAGTCCTTAAGGCATTTGACTACTAACCAGAAGCCTGGTGGTTCAAATCCATCAGCCACTTCTCGGAAGGAAGATTGGACAATCTACTTCTGTACAGATACTGCCTTGGAAACCCAAGGAGGGGTTACTGTGAGTCAAATGATGTGAGTCACACGATGGCAATGAGTTTATTTATTTATTTCTTTTCGAATGATCACTAATCTGTCAGCCTGTCATAGTGTAGTGGCTTGCGAGTTGCTGTGATTCTGGAAGCTGTGCCACCAGTATTTCAAATACCAGCAAGGTCATTGATGTTAGAAGGGTTTCAGCAGAGTTTCCACACTAAGACAGACTAAGAAGAAAGACATGGCAATGTTTATTCTGAAAAAATTGGTCATCGAAAATCTCATGAATAGCAGCAGAACATTTTCTGATATAGTGCTGCAGTGTAGTAAATTACTTAGTATGGCTTTTCTACCCATAAGTCATTGTAAACTCAGTGATGGATGAGCAACAGAGGAGCTCCTGATTGTAAGTGTTAGCCACCTGGGTTATTTCTGTTGGGCGTGGCACAAAGCAATGTTATGGCAGGCTCACTCTCAGGTGCTTAGAATTCTGTTGTTATGATTGGTTGGTTTGGCCACTCTGCCAAGCTCAAAAGGAGGCCTCCTAGAGGCAGAACTCTGTCTGATTGCTGGTTGAGAAAGACGTGCTGCTGAAAGAAACATGCGCTCCTGAAAGAGACATGTGCTGCTGGGAAAGACACACGAGAGACACGCATTGCTGACTAAGACATCGAGGGACATGCACTG
>NW_006921634.1:14883983-14895699 GCF_000298275.1 Orycteropus afer afer | reverse complement strand
GCAGGAATAGGCCTTGGGCTATTGATGGTGATTCTGTCTTCCTATTGTGGGATTAGAGGAGGTCAGAACATGTGGCCTCCTTGCCCTTTTTTGCAAGTGTTAATGGATAAGCCCCTCAGGTTGGAAGGTACTCAAAATATGACTGGGGAAGAGCTGCCTTCTCCAAGTAGAGTTGGCCTTAATGATATTGATCAAGAAAAGCTTTTGGGACCTTACTTTGCTGATGAGGTACAACTCAAATTAGAAGAAACAGCTGTGAAAATCCATTAATAATTGGAACATGGAATATACAAAATATGAATATAGGAAAATTGGAAGTCATCAAAAATAAAATGCACAAAGATTGTTATCTTAGTCACTTAGATGGAATGGATTAGTATTGGCCATTCTGAATCAGACAATCATATGGTCTGTTGTGCCGGGAATGACAAATTGAAGAGGAATAGCATCACATTCATTGCGAAAAAGAACTTTTCAAGATCTAACCTAAAGTACAATGATGTCAATGATAAGATAATATCCAAATGTCTATAAGGAATTCCACTTCATATGATCATTATTGAAATTTATGCACCAACCATGAAGCCAAAAATGAAGAAACTGAAGATTTTTTTCAACTTCTGCAGTCTGAAATTGATCGAACATGCAATTGAGATGCACTGATAATTACTGGTGATTGGAATGTGAAAGTTGGAAACAAATAAGAAGCATCAGTAGTTGGGAAATAGGGCCTTGTTGACAGAAATGATATTGGAGATCATCAGTCAGAACAAGGCCAGAGGCCAACTGTTGAACAGATCATCAATTGCTCATATATAAGTTTCAGTTGAAGCTGAAGAAAATTTCAGAAGTCAACAAGAGCCAAAATGTGACCCTGATTATGTCATACCTGAATTTAAAGAACATATGAAAAATAAATTTGATGTACTGAACACCACTGACCAAAGACCAGCTGAATTATGGTCTGACATCAAGGACATCATACATGATGAAAACAAAAGGACAAAATGGATGTGAGAAGAGACTCTGAAACTTGTTCTTGAATGGAGAGTAGCTAAAGTAAATGGAAGAAATTATGAAATAAAAGAGATGAACAGAAGATTTCAAAAGGCAGCTCGAGAAGACAAAATAAAGTATTAAAGTGAAATGTGCAAAGGACTGGAGCTGGAAAATCAAAGGGGAAGAACACACTCAGCATTTTTCAAACTGAAAGATCTGAAGAAAAAAATCAAGCTTCATGTTGCAACACTGAAGGATTTTATGGGCAAAATACTCAATGACACAGGAAGCATCAAAAGAAAATGGAAAAATACACTGAGTCACTGTACCAAAAAGAACTAGTCAGCATTCACCCAGTGCCAGAGGTATCATACAATCAAGAACTGATGGCACTGAAGGAGGAATTCCAAGCTGCACTGAAGGCACTGGTGAAAACAAGGCCCCGGGAATTGAGGATATGGGAATAAGGGAATATCACTGCTCATATCAGAGGGATACTGACTAAAAGCAGAAAACACCAGAAAGATGTTTACCTGTGTTTTATTGACTATGCAAAGGCATGGGACTATGTGGATCATATCAAACTATGAATAATATTATGAAGAATGGGAATTCCAGAACACTTCATTGTGCTTATGAGGAACCTATACATAGACTAAGGAGTTCTGGTGGCAGAGTGCCTGCTAATGAGAAGGTTGGCAGTTCAAATTCACCAGCTGCTCTGCAGAAGGAAGACAGAGTAATCTACTTCTGTAAAAATTTATCCCCTTGGAAACCCAGGGTGGCACTGAGTTTGAATTTGACCAAGAAGCTATTATTCAAACAGAACAAGAGGACACTGCATGGCTTAAAATCAGGAAGGAAGTACATTAAAGTTGTATCCTTTCACTGTATTTATTCAATCTGTATGCTAAACAAATAATCTAAGAAGCTGAACTATATGAAGAACACAGCATCAGGATTGGAGGAAGACTCATCAACAACCTGCTATAAGCAAATGACACAAGATTGATTGCTAAAAGGGAAGAAGATTTGAAGTACTTACTGATGAAGATCAAGGACTACAGCCTGTAGTAAGATTACACCTCAAGATAAAGAAAATAAAAATCCCCACAACTGGACCAATAAGCAACATCAAGATAAATGGAGAAATGACTGAAGTTGTCATGGATTTCATTTTACTTGGATCCACAATCAACAGCCATGTAAACAGCAAGTAGGGAATAAAATGATGTATTCCACTGGGCAAATCTGCTGTAAAAGAAGACACGTTGAAGACTAAGGTGTGCCTGACCCAAGTCATGGTATTTTCAGTAGCCTCAGCTCTGGTAGCATAGTGGCTAAGACACTTGCCTGCTAACCAGACGGCTGGCGGTTCAAACCCACCAGCCACTCCTCGGAAGGAAGGTTGGGCAATCCTACTTCCGTAGTGATACTGCCTCGGAAACCCAAGGAGGGGTCGCTATGAGTCGGGGCCGACTCGATGGCACATAACAACAACAACAACAACAACATATACATAGGAAAGCTACACAATGAGTAAGGAAGACTGAAGAAGAATTGATTGCATTTGAATTACAGTGTTGGTGAAAAATACTGACTATACCACAGACTGGCAGAAGAATAAACAAATTTGTCTTGGAAGAAGCACAGTCAGAATGCTCCTTAGAAGCAAAGATGGTGAGGCTTTGACTCTTTCACTTGGGTCATGCTATCAGGAAGGACCAGTCCCTGGAGAAGGATCTTGCTGGGTAAAGTGGAGGGTCAGTGAATGAGGAAGACCTCAATGGGATGGATAAAAAGTGGCTGCAACAACAGCCTCAAGCATAGCAACAACTGTGAGGATGACACAGGACTGGACAGTGTTTTGTTCTGTTTTACCTCAGGTCGTTATGATTATGAACCAATTCAACAACAGCTAACAACAATGACAAAGTTCATTTAAAATATGAACAAGCCTAAAAAACTTTTGCTTTGTAGGCATAGTTCTTCCCTGTAAATGATATTCCAGAAACCACTGTGTGTGTCTAATTTGTGTAAACAGGGCAATTTTTAAATATACAAGAATTGATTTACTTAAGGAATTCTCTTCTTAATCTTGATCTATGGGATCCCACTCACCAATTCATTCACAACCTAAATACACACTTAGAATTAAGGTTTACAGTTTTCCTCCTTTCTTAACTCTACAGTCCTATACTCACTGCTGTGGAGTCAAACCTGACTCATAGCGACCCCTACTTAGGTTTCTGAGGTGGTCTCACTACAGAAGTAGATTGCCCAACCTTCCTTCCAAGGAGTGCCTGGTGGGTTTGAATCTCCAGCCTCTGGTTAGTAGTCAAATGCCTTAGGCACTATACTACCACAGCTCCTTACAGTTCTATAGACACTCAAATAAATCTTTTCTAAGTGAATAAATTAAGTTAACATTTACTGAGCACTTACTATAAGCTACCACAACTCACCTGTCAGTTTGTCATATCATGGTGGCTTGTGTATTGCTAGGAGGCTATGCCATCAGTATTTTGAAAACCAGCAGGGTCACCCATGGTGGATAGGTTTCAGGGGAGCTTTCATTCAAAAACTGGGAAGAAGGATAGAACCATGTGCTTCTGAAAGAATTGGCCACTGAAAACCTATGAACAGCAGTGAAACACTGACACTATAGGCTAAGCACTGTATTGAGGGCTTTATAAGTAGCTTTACACATGGAAATCCTGAGTTAAGTAATTTTATCCCTTTTTCATAGATAATGAAACTATGGCTTGGAGATCGTAATTTGCCATAATTTCAACTCCACAGTTCAATTTAGGGAATCAGAGTTTTCAACCACTATTTTCATACTTGGTTTGCATAAAGTGAAAACCACCAAACAAAACCCAATGCCATCGAGTTGATTCGGACACATGGTGACACTAGAGGATTTCCAAGGTTATAAATCTTTATGGAATCAGACTGCCTCATCTTTCTCCCTCAGAGCAGCTAGCTGGAGGGTTCCAACTTTTGGTTAGCAGTCGAATGCTTAAAACCACTGTACCACCAGAGCTCCTTAATGCATGCCAGTTCCCAAGCTTACATGCCCATGTGTTGAATTAAATTTATGGTGATTTACTTGCAAATACTCCATGGTGAGCAGTAGGAAGTGTGTGAACAAGTTAATCTGACTCAATATTTTGGAGTTGGGTAATTATTATAACAAGTGTCCTAACTAAGTTAACATCTTGATGTTAGGTAATTAAGAAAATTATAATTAGGAGATGAAGTATCTCCATCAGTATTTTAGGGCTGGCTAAACACATAAAAAGGATTAGATATAATTTTTCAATTGGTAGAATTTCTGCTTAAGGTTAGTGATTTGGAGAGAAGTGACCCAGTTCCTAGTTCTTAACAGAAAAGGCATAAAACACTCACTATACCATAGATACAGCTCTCCACATCTACAGCCTCTTGGCTGGGCTCTACTTCAGAAGATCTGACAGCCAGAACTGATCATAGCACCTACTGATTTTGTTCCAGGAATGTCCTAGTGCCTGCTTCATTTAGAGTAAGGCTCTCCCCCAGGAAGTCAGTCAACACATTGGAGGTCCTGGAAAAGGAATTCTCCCATGCCAGGCAGCCAGGCATGGCTCTCTGTGCCTACTTTCAAATAATAGCCCAAATATTTTGGTGTATCTCAAGGTATGAATTTTCAAGGATGGAGACTTAAAGATCTCCCTTGTTTCTAACCATCAAAAACTACTGATTTCCATCATACTCATTCAACAGTTTTTGAACACTATCCAAGGTACTTCAGAGTCAACAGTAAGAACCCTGCTGTTATGGAGCATATAGTTGAAGAGACAGTTAAATAAAACATATAGTATGCTAGATGGCGATTAAGTGCTATGTAAAAAAACTTATGCACCTTAATGGCACAATGATTAAGCACTCAGCTGCTTACCAAAAGGTTGGTGGTTAGAATCCATCCAGTTGCCCCATGGAGGGAGGACTTAACAGTATGCTTCCATAAAGAGTACTGCCTAGAAAGTCCAATGAGGCAGTTCTACTCTGTCACATGAAGCACTATGAGTCAAAATCAACTCAAAGGCCCCTAGCAACAACAACAGAAAAAAAAAAAAAAATTAAGAAAGGTTAAGAAAGAAGCTCTGAAAAGGTGACTATGAGCACAGATCTGCTGGAAGAGTGATATCCACTAAATAAAACACAAAATCAAACCCACTGCCATCAAATAGATTCTGACTCATAGTGACCCTATAGGACACAGAAGAACTGCCCCGTGGGGCTTCCAAGGCTGTAATCTTTGCAGAGCCAGACAGTTAACATCTTTCTCCCATGGAGCAGCTAGTGGGATCAAACCACTGACTTTTTGATCAGCAGCCAGAGCTCCTTATTCACTAAATACAACCAGGCATCCACATAACTGTTAACTGCTCTGTGCACACAGCTACGGTAAGACACTCTTGTTATTTGCTTTTTAGTCGATTCTGACTCATGGCAACAACATGTGCAGAGTAGAACAGCTCCATAGGGTTTTCAAGGCTGTGACCTTTCAGAAGCAGATCGCCTGGTCAACCTTCCAAAACATCCATCGCTGGGTAGGCTTGAACCACCAACCTTTTGCTTCAGACTTGAGTGCTTAATCTGTTGTACCACTATCATCATCGTATTCAGGGACTCAACAGTAGCATGCCCAATGAACTCAGTTACCATCTATCCTTCCTTGCTTTCAGGACCCTCAGTGGCCAATAAAGCCAGTCTCACAAAATTAAAGAGCACTTCTCTGAAACAGTGGTGGTAATATTCCCACTATTTTTGAATATGTTTGAAAATGTTCATGGTAACAAAAATGTTTAATAAAATAAAAGCCTAGTTTAAGAACCATGGCTATTTATGGTTTAAATTATTAAAAGTAATGTGTTCAATGAACATTAGATATCAATGTTTAGGTACTTAAAAAAAAGGTTATCTTAAGGAACATAGTCAAATAAACATCAAAAGTCTCATTTTAAGTTTCTTGGGACTTTTCATTTTTTGTTTTTAAAATGCAGATTCTAAAAATCTGGAGTTTTCATCTTGTTTTTTCTCTTCCCATAAGAACAAAAACAGTTCTGTTATTATTAAAGTTATTATTATTATTATTGCATAAACAACACTGAAACAGAAAAAGGCTGGAATATAGAACAAAAATAACTATCTTTCCACTAACAGAACAGTCATTTACATGAATTCCCTTCTGATTTTTTCCAATGTTATTAACAATCATTACATGGGAGTAAGTTAAATTAAACATGGAATTCCTTGAAACCCACTCTAAACTTTCCATTGCTTTAGGTCTTAAACAAAATTAACCATTTAATTTTGTCAGACTATCTAGTTTCTGGGCATTCATAAAACTCTGATGAATTGAAAGCAGGAATAATTTGCTTGGATTCCCCAGTCTCACGTACACCAGGCCATGGACAGCAGCTATGGTGTGACCTTGGTTCTCAGCACCAGCAGATTCCCAATTTAGGAAATCCTGCCAGGCTACCCAGTTTGTAGCAACACAGCATGGAGACCATCTTTTCCCAGTTTCCCAACTTGCTCAATGTGGCTGCTGGCAACTCCCAGAGCAGAAAGACACAGTAAGAATGATGATCTCACTCCAAAGTAAAAATGACTGCAAGACTACAAATGTTGACTACAGCACCAGCCCACTGAGGCATGATGACTCAGCCAACAGCAGGAACTACACCAGCCAATTTCTACAAGGGAGGCAAAGTTGGGGGTGAAACTACAGCCTGGAATGATGCCTGGGATACAGACATGATAAATGGCATGTTAATATGCTTTCTCTGCTTGGTGTGATGCCTAAGGCGTTTGACTGCTAACCAGAAGTCTGATGGTTCAAACCCACCAGCCACTCCTCAGAAGGAAGACTGGGCAATCTATTTCCATAGAGATACTGCCTCGGAAACCCAAGGAGGGGTTGCTATGAGCCGCAATCGACTCGACATTAGGGAGTTTGGGTTTTGGTTTGGCTTTTCCCTTTCTTTCAAGTATCTGTGTCTGTGAATGTGTGAGGTGGCTTCATTTTTTTTTATGTGTACTAAAAGACTTGGAATGTGCGATATCTGAAGGACAGGTAGAGCTGGCATAGCCAAGAGCGTTCTTTTGCTGCGATTCTCACCACCTATAATTTTAAGCCTGGAATACACACACACACAGGAAAAAGAAGAACTGAGGAAGGTGGAAAGAGAGCTGCGTGAGGCTGTAAGTAAGCATATACCAGAATTTGAAGGCAAAAAGCTATGTGTTCAGAGCCACAGATCTGACCTCCCACTTGCTGTGGAGTGCAGACAGACATACTCACTAAGCTGCTGGCTCCTACTGGACTTGATCACTTAAATTCCTCTGAATCCATCTGTTTGTTTGCCTAGAGTTTTTCTCCTTATAGCCATGGAAACTAATGTTAAATAATTATTAGGGGCAGAACTGAGCTCAAAGTGGATACATCTCGTAGTAACAGTCTTCATCTGCAATAAAATCCATACCTGGCTAACAAGAAATGATCATTTAATTTTCAACTATTTTCTGATAATATTCAATACAGACAGTTTCAGCAATAAGAAAAGAACAATACTAGCAGTGGATAGAGAACTAAGTTAGGGAGAAATCTGAATTCATTACCTGTGCCTGATATTTTCCAGTTTATCCAGTACCATTGGCTTTTATTTTTAATTTTTCAAGTAGTGCAAGGTCCTTCCCAATATTTTTTTTAAGTAATATCTGTTTTCTTTGCAAGATGTATGGTCTTTCCAATTTATTAAGGAGTCACTATATTCAACAAGTCACAGAAATAATGCAGAGTGAAACATCACAACTTCCACTCATCACAAACACCACTCATTGATAGGTTAAAGCTTTAATCAAATAATAATAGGATGCATCAAATGGCATACATGTTTAATTATTTTAAGTAAAGTACTTAACTATTACTCAGACAATAAACTAATTATTTGATAGTTTACTCAATGGAAGATTCATCCTAAATTCACATTTTTTAGTAATCTGTCTATCCAGTATATAAGCATATCCTTAAGTAAGAAATTACTATGTACAAGGTCAATGATCATCTTTATCAAATTCTTGTTCTTCAGAAACTCACTTTTGTTTTCTTACTTGAAAGCCATTTTAGTGCCTAAGGCACTTGACTGCTAACCAGAAGGCTGGTGGTTCAAACCCACCAGCCTCTCCTCGGAAGGAGGGTTGGGCAATCCTACTTCCATACTGACACTGCCTCGGCAACCCAAGGAGGGGTCGCTATGAGTCGGGTCCAACTCGAAGGCCCATAACAACAACATTAGTAACTTTATTTTTTTAGCTCTTAATATGTTTGATATCTCATCCAACGTACTTATTATCTCTTCAGACCTGATAAGATCACCTTTTGCTCTCTTTCAAGCTTGCTCACTTCAGTAAATGTTCCTTTTTCTAACAACCAAGTTATATTTCACCAAAATGCTGAAACACTCTCTACAGAAAGAGATAAAGAGGCATGGCTTCTTTCAAAGGTATAAGAGTTTGCACAGAAAATACATGCTTTCAGGAACTAGATCAATTCCTTTTTGACATCAATGTCAGTTGCCAGACACTGTGGTATGACCACCTTCAAGAACTGAAGTGCAGTTAACAAGGTTCTGCTTTGAAGACCCACACAGGACTCATCTGATGGTTGTTGTTGTCATGTGCCATCAAGTTGGCCCTGACTCATAGCGACCCCTCCTTGGGTTTCTGAGGTAGTATCACTGCAGAAGTAGATTGCCCAACCTTCCTTCTGAGGAGTGGCTGGTGGGTTTGAACTGCCATCTGATGTGCCACTTGCTAAAAACACTAAAAACACTATCATCTTCAAACCTTCTCTGTGACACCAGAGCTCCACTCTTCACCAATGAATCTGCCCCTTTCATCTTCCCAAAGAACAGTTAATCAGGCTTCACACCACACATATGCTAGAAACATAACTTTACTCATGGAATGGTATAGCACAGTGCTTTTAAAGCTTTTTATGATTCACAGTAAGAATTACATTTTTCAATCCAACATTGTATACTCATTCAAGCGTACTTATCAAACACACAAGTTCCATTAAATTATATTCAGGACATTGCGGTATCTTATTTTCTAGCCCATTCTATTTTTCTGAATGCTAGCTGCAACTCACTAAACTGATTTCAACAGCCCTCTAGGATCACAACCCAGATTGAAAACCACTGGAGTTTCTGAATATATAATATCCTACGTGGATGAACTTGAGTGCTAGGATGAACTCTCATGGTAGTTCATACAGAGAATAAACACTGAATTCCCATCAAGCATGAATTATTTTTCCTTCCTTATTTGCATGAAAAAAAATCAAGACAGCTCCCCATGGTTTCCTTTTTTCAACTTGTCCTCTACAAAACCCAAGGCCATCTTCATATGATAAATGTTTAGTGATATTTGCTACTCAATAGATGTCTAAGCCACTGAAATCCCCCTTGAATGCTTAATTCTGTAGCTCTCCAAGTAGCTCAAGAACCCATCCTAGAATTTCTTCTCTGACCCCCCTTCAGCTCAAACCAAAAAAAAAAAAAAAAAAAACCTATTGCCCTTGAGTAGATTGTAACCATAATGACACTACAGGACAGCGTAGAACTGCCCTATAGGGTTTCCAAAGCTATAATTTTTACAGAAGCAGACTGCCACATCCTCCTGCAGAATGGCTGATAGGTTCAAATTGCCAACCTTTCAGTTAGCAGCTAAGTGCTTTAACCACAGTACCACTAGGGATACTTTTCTTCAGCTTATTGTTGTTAGGTGCCATCAAGCCAGCTCTGACTCATAGTGACCCCATGCATAGCGGAACAAAACACTGCCGAGTCCTGCACCAGCCTCACAATACTTGCTATGCCTGAGCCCATAGTTGCAGCCACTGTGTCAATCCATCTATGTTGAGGACTTTTCCCTCTTTCGTTGACCCTCCACTTTACCGAGGATGATATCCCACCCCAGGGAATGCTCCTTTCTGATCAAAGTAGGTCAAACTAAGCCATTTTCACTTCCCGGGAGCATTCTGGATGCACTTTTTCCAGGATAGATTTATTAGTTCTTTAGCAGTACATGGTATCTTCAGTATTCTTCACTAACACCACAACTCAAGAGCATCAACTCTTCTTCGTTCTTTCTTATTCATAATCCAGCTCACATGTACATGAGGTGATTAAGAAAACCATGGCTTGAGTTAGGTGCACCTTAGTCTTCAAAGAGACATCTTTGCTCTTCAGAACTTTCAAGACGTCTTTTGCAGCAGATTTTCCCAGTGCAATACATTATCTGATGTTTTGAAGGCTGCTTCCATTGGTGTTGATCGTGGAATCAAGTAATATGAAATCTTTAACAACTTCAATCTTTTCTCCATTTATCATAATACTGCTTTTAGGCCCAGTTGTGAGGATTTTTGTTTTCTTTATGCTGAGGTGTAATCCATACTGTAGGCTGTAGTCTTTAATCTTCATCATTAAGTGCTTCAAGTCATCCTCATTTGGAGCAAGCAAAGTTGTATCGTCTGCATATCTCAGGTTGTTAATGAGCCTTCCTCCAATACTGATGTCATGTTCTTCTTCATATAGTCCAGCTTCTCAGATTACTGCTCAGCATAAAAACTGAACAACTATGGTGAAAGGATACAACCCTGGCACACTTATTTTCTGATTTTAAATCAGAATCCCCTTGTTCTGTTCCAGCAACAGCCGCCTGGTCTATGTATAAGTTCCTCATGAGCACAAGTAAGTATCCTGGAATTCCCATTCTTCTCAATGTCATCCATAATTTATTATGATCCACATAATTGAATGCTTTTGCACAATCAATAAAAACACAAGTAAATATCTTTCTGGTATTCTTTGCTTTCAACCAAGATCCATTTGACATCAGCAATGATATCTCTCTTTCCACATCCTCTTCTGAATCCTGCTTGCATTTCTGAAAGTTCTTGGTCAATATTCTGCTGCAACCATTACTGAATTATCTTCAGTAAGATTTTACTTGCATGTGATATTAATGATATTGTTTGTTAATTTCCACATTCTGTGGGATCATCTTTCTATGGAATCCTGAATAGAACCACTTTCAGCTCAGGGGCTCTGAAACAGGGCTCCAAACTGTTGTTCTGATTCAACCCCCCTGCTGAGAATTTTCATACTACTCCAGATATACTGAAACAGAATCTACATTTTCATAAGAACCCCAGGGAAACTAAGAATCACTTGAAGATTTTGTTAAAATGTAGATTTTGATTCAACGTATCTGGAATGGAAATGCAAACCCTCAGCAAGGGTCAAATTGGAATGAACCAATTGGAAGCTCTGGGTCTGTAATGACACCATGGTTCTCATCATTTGTTCTCTCTGCATATTTAATTAATATTTTGTCTTTGCTCCATTCAACATTCATTCTCAAAATAACCTGAAACAGTATAACCAAAAAATCCCAAACTCACTGCCCTTGTATATACAGTAAAAAAAAAAAAAAAAAAAAGAAAAAGACCTTCCTACCCTTTCTGAAATTTCTCACAAGACTTATCTTACAAATATATATATGTTGTTATTGTTGTTGTTATGTGCCGTCGAGTCGGCCCCGACTCATAGCGACCCCTCCTTGGGTTTCCGAGGCAGTATCACTACGGAAGTAGGATTGC
>NW_006921634.1:14871672-14883608 GCF_000298275.1 Orycteropus afer afer | reverse complement strand
AAAGGGAGCTGTGGTAGCATAGTGCCTAAGGCACTGGACTGCTAACCAGAAGGCTGGCAGTTTAAACCAATCTACTTTCATAGTGATACCACCTCAGAAACCCAAGGAGGGGTCACTATGAGTCAGCTCCGACTCAACGGCACATAACAACAACAACATTTTTTTTTCTTTTAATGTAAACATTCTTTTTGGCAAACTTATCTACACATAATACATAATTGTTAGCCAAATTTCTGTTTCTTGGTGCATTTTTACAGAGATATTTAGATCACTTTCTAAATAATATTATCTTCCCTAAATGAAACATGCTTTTCCCCTAAAAAGGTACAAAGCTGCAGAAATATAAGTCTATTGCATATGACAGACAGATGAGTGAGTCAAGAAAAAGAAATAATACTTCAGCAATCAACAAGCAGATTCACTAACTCAAAAACTTCCATGGGACTCATTTCCTTCAGTTAAGTATTCAACTGTCTTCAACTGTCTAGCATTTTTAAGACCCAAGATTCATTGATTTTTTGTTTGTTTGTTTACTGACAAGTATAATTAAATTCTGGTGTCTTAATTATCTTAATGTAAAGACATCCTTTACAATAAGCTACAAACAGGTTTTAACAAAAATGGGTACATGAGTGTACTGCACTGCTGGCCACAACAAATGTTCAACACATACTGAGTCCACATATACCAGCCATCACAATGCTAGAGGGGCAGAAATAACAAAAGAACAAATATAGAATAAGAACAGGTCTCCATGGAGCTTACAACGGAGTGGGCTTTTTAACAGTTTGGGCTGACTTTTAAAAACATTCATAGCACCTATCTCCCAGTTCTCCCATGCTTTGGTTAAAATAAGAAATCAATTTGTCACCCTGACATAAGGATTACTCATTTCTTCTTCAATGCTCTTGTTTATGCTACGTGTAATGCTCGACTGTCTTCCTAAACCAGTCCAATCTATGGATATCACCCTCGAAAACATGGCTGAGCATGAGGTTTACTACATCAATGCCTTTTATTGTGACCTCTCACCCAACTTAATCCACTTCAGTTCTTTTCACATGCTGCAATCACCATCAAGGGGAACTCACAGTGACCTGTATATTAGACTGTTGTGATACATAGTTTTTGTTGGCTGATTTTTAGAAATAAATCACGAGGCCTTTCTTCCCAGGTCCCTCTTAGTCTAGAAGGTCCACTGAAACTTGTTCAGTATCACATTGTTGTTGTTCTTAGGTGCCGTCAAGTAAGCTCCAAGTCATAGCTACCCTACATACAACAAAATGAAACACCGCTCAGTCCTGAGCTATCTGCAAAATCCTTACTATGCTGGAGCCCATCATTGCAGCCACTGTGTCAATCTTTCTCATTGAGAGTCCTCCCCTTTACCGAGCATGATAGCCTTCTTCAGAAACTAGTCCCTTCTGATACCATGAACCAAAGTAGGTAAGATGAAGTCTGGCCATTCTCACTTCTAAGGAGCATTCCAGCTGTACTTCTTCCAGGACAGATGTGTTCTTTCTTATGGCAGTCCATGGCATTTTCAGTATTCTTTGCCTACACCATAATTCAAAGGCATCAACTCTTCTTTGGTCTTCCTTATTCATTGTCCAGCACATGCATACGAGGAGACTAAAACATCATAACCAACCAAACTCACTGGTGTGGAGTCGGAGCCAACTCATAGCAACCCCTCCTTGGGTTTCCGAGGCACTATCATTACAGAAGTAGATTCCCCAACCTTCTTCCCATAGGAACACACAAATCTCAACTGACTAACGAGTGATGGCTGAGCATAAAGTATAACAGCCAAGAACCAAACCCTGGTCTCCTGCATGGTCTCCTACCACTAACCCACCACTGCACCTCTCCTTACTTTTCAATACTTGTGTTCTATATAGTTTGTACACTTTTTGAGAACAGAAATCATCCCTTCTTGACTCTTTTGTAATTTCCCTAACAAGTATACTTGTATTTTTCCTGGTAAGTACTACTGGCATTTAGTTATCCATATGTATAGTATTTTCTTATTAGTCCTTCCAATTATGGTTAGTTTAAAGAGAGAGAGAGAGAAAACAAAAAAACAAAAAAACTCCAATATGGCTAAATGGTAGTGAAAAGGGGAATCTGACTGTCTAATAAACCAGAATGAACAAATAACTAGAGTCACAAGGCATTGCATTACTTACTCTCCTTACCATCTTCAGATAAACATTCTTCCAAGCCGTGAGTAAGCAAGTAGAAAAGAAAAAGGAATTAGAGGAGGGGGTTTCCTGTCAGAGGCAGATTGTTACTTTCCCCAAAGTTCTAAATCCTATCCCAGCCCTACATATTTAAGTACAAAAAAGGAAAATTATCCCTATTTCCCAACAGGAGACAAGAGCTAACAATATTGCTCAGAGGCATAATTGACTAGGATCCAAGGTCAAACTGGTTTCCATAAGAATGCTTTAGTTCAGTTTGCTATGTAGTTCAACCAGATTAAGGAAAAAGTGTCTGAAAAGCCTAACCAGGTGTCTCTTCTTTCACTAGCATTTACTATCCCTTCCTTGGGCCAAAGGTTCCCTAGGTGGCATCAATGATTTACACTTGACTACTAACCTAAGGTTGTTGGTTCAAATGCACCCAGCAGTGCCATGCAAGAAAGGCCTGGTGATCTGCTCCCATAAAGGTTACAGCCAGGAAAACACTATAGGGCAGTTAGTTATACTCAAGCAAATAGGGTGGCCATGCGTCAGAATGGACTTGATGACAGTGGGTTTCCTAGGTTGTCACACCTGCTCAATAACATTTCTTTCACACTGGAACTTTGAAATTCCCTTCTCACGAGTGGTGGAAGAAAGATGAAGCACCCCATCAACTTTGGAAGTAGTAATCAGTGAGCATGGCTGCTTCCTTTAGCCTAAATTATCCAAATATTATATACACACAAATATATATATAGCAGTCAGTAAGTTTTACACATAAATTCCATAGACTGTTTATTCTTTAAAGCAATCTTTTAATTTTTAGCAGATTAAGAAATATGAAATGCCATTAGCAATAACTTTTTCACACTGCCATATTTTTAAGAATTGATTTTACAGGGAGATAAATTTTAGTTCTCTTTAAACAAATCACTTCATAGGCTCAAGATCACTTAAAAGCTCTGCTAAAGAGATTCTGCCTATTTTTACAAAAACAGGATTTAAGAAAGCATTGCATCATTTGCCCCACTACCTTTACTCATGATTTCAGTAGCAGAAAGTGCAGGATATTGATACTATATTACAAAACCATACCTGTTTAGAGTGGCCAAACAGCACGGTAGCCAAAATTCTTGTCTCAGATTTTTTTTTTCTTTTTTTAATAAGAAAAAGGGTAGATAAGGCAATTGTGGCATAACAATTCAGTTAGAAAGGTTGACTGATATAGTAAAATTCAAACTATATTAAAAATACAAACATACGTGTCACCAAAGCAAACAGAATGCAACAAAGTTACTCAAATTTAACCTTGGTGTGGGAAGGCAATGAATATAGCAGACCACTCACAGTAATACTTTAGAGGGAACAAATTTCTGCAGATGCCCTAAAGAAATCACTCATGTATGGCAAACATACTTTATTATACCAAATTCCTCTCAACTAAATACCTTAAAATTTCCAAGTACATTTTAGCAGATATTAAAGAGGAACCAACTTATCCTTTTATTGGACTGGTCTTCTACTTTATATGAAGTTCAGTCCCTTGCATTATGTTTGATCTATAGCACATGATTAATAATTATTGGATGAATTAATGGATTTAATTAGTATAATAAACCTGTGTGGCAAAGATGGCTACCCAAATTTTAAGTCAAGACAATAACCTTAGAACTACAAACATTTCCAGTGTTGTATGGCAGGTCACACAGAGCCAAGTCCAATCCCAAGTTGGTTTAACTGATGCCAAAACTTACCGGATGCTAGAACTCTATGTCATGATCTTTGACTCCCACTCTTTTTAATCTTGACCCATCTGCCCATGCATGATATTACTGTCATATTTTCCTAAGAGAGATTTTTCGCAAGAACTAGATGTGCTTCTAAAAGTTTATAAAATATTAAAAAGGAAATCAAACTAACTATAGGTTCTGTGCTTAAACACCATTAGGGACTGAACTGAGTCCTCCAAAAATATTGAATTACTGGCCCCTATATCTACACATGTAATCCTGTTTGGAAATAGACTTTTCTTGTTACATTAATTAGGTCATACCTAAGTAGGGTGAGTTCTAAATCTAACCTTTTCTGAGTTATAAAAAGAGCAAAATAGACAGACACATACATGAGAGAAGACAGAAGTCATGTAAGGATCATCCATAATTTAGGGAATACCAAGAAATGAAGGAGCATCCTGGAGCACCATATGCAAGGATTCCATACAGCTGAAACCCTGATTTAGACGTTTAGCCCCCAGTACCATGAGAAAATAAATTTCTGTTTGATAAAGCCATCTACTTGAGGTATTTGTGTTACAGCATCACTACCAGAAATCTATTCTCAACATCCTTAAAACGTAAATCTGTTTTCCTGGAGAATTTTTAGTTATATCAAATTCACTGTCATTGTAAGGGAATAGAATTAAAGTATAGTAACCTTGACAAAGCTAAAAGACCAAGTAGGCTTAAGTTTTACTTAATCTTTGTAGGCCTAAGTTTCGGTTATTGCTTAAGTTTCAGTTTAATGTAACAGACCCAATTTACGGGAAATCACTGTTGTGTAGAAACCAATCAGAAAAGCCAGGGCCTGGAAAGTCCCGAAGGGGGACCCATCCCTTGACAGGAAACTGGAAAGTCCCGAGCTTGCTCCTATCAGTCGCCGCCAAATAGCAGAACTTGTCCCCTACACCAATCAGTGATGTTCAGCCCCACCCTGTGTAACTGCCCCTTGAAAATCCTATAAATATGTAGAACAAAAGGAGCGGGGGTCTTTTTGCCCAAGCCGTTGCATCGGTGTAAGCGGAGACCCCAGCTCGAGCTTGGAAATAAACTTTTCCTTTGCTTTTGCATTGTCGTGTCAGCGTCATGTTCCTCGCGCCGACACTCCTTTCCAAATTTGGGTTCAACATCGTCAAGTCAGATCTGACTTATAATGACCTCTCCTTGGGTTTCTGAGGTGGTATCACTATGGAAGTACATTGCCCAATCTTCCTTTCAAGGCTTTAGTTATAAAAACTGGAAAAAAAAAAATGCCATTGAAAACCATTGCCATTGAATTTATTCCCACTCATGGCAATCCCATGTGTCACAGAGCAGAACTGCTCTACAGAGTTTTCTTGGCTATAATCTTTATAGAAGCAGGCTGCCAGGCTTTTCTTCCACAGAGCTATGGAGTGGGCTTGAACTGACAACCTTTAGGTTGGTAGCCAATCACAAACCGCCCACACCACCCAAGCTCTTTTACTGTAATAGTAATACTGTAATAGTAGTTACATTTTAATGAAGCACCTAACATAATCTGTCTATGAAAATTGTGTGCTTACCATAACCAAGGGAGCTCTGGTGGTGTAGTGCCTCAGCATTTGACTGCTAACCAGAAGGCTGGTGGCTGGAACCCACCAACTACTCCTCAGAAGGAAGACTGGGGATCTACTTCCATACGTATACCTCCTCGAAAACCCAAGGTGGGTCACTAGGAGTTGGAATCAACTCGATGGCAGTGAGATTGTTTTTTTTTTCTTTTTTACCATAACCAAAAAAAAACATCCCAAACCTGGATATGAATATTTTATGATAACCTTGACATGTCACTTCTAAAGGAATGAAAAATATTTGGTTAACTAGAGAAGTAAATTAAATAGTAAGAAACTGGGGGTGAGAAGGCAAGTAGGAAAAGACTGGAAAACTACAAATTAAGGAATTCTCTAGCAAATTATTTACAGAGAAATGTTAATATGTTAGACAGAAAGTTAGAGTACAAACAAGAAACACTGTATTGAACCCAGATTCTGCCTGCTCAACTCTCAGTAAAGTGCTGGAATTTGAGGGCTCATGATACCCCCTACTCCCTTCACCTGTTCCCCCCTCACCCTTTCTAGATGCAGCGGATCTAGCGGCAGGGTGACTTCTCATTGACTCCCTTTATTCAACTACTAGGAAAACAGAAAAAAACAATCTCTAAAATCAACACCCTGTCACATTTTCAGAGAACATTTCATTTTGGTATATTTCACTACGTTTTTTTACAGGTGTAATTTTTTCCTTCATGCAATAAATAGCATATAAACAATTCTGTACTATGCTTTCCTAACACAGAATTAAAACCAAACCAAACTCACTGCCATTGAGTCAATTATGACTCACAACCCCCTTTGGGTATCCAAGGTGATAAATCTTTACGGAAGTAGATTGCTCAGTCTTCCTTCCGCGGACCAGCAGATGGGTTTGAACCGTCAGCCTTCTGGTTAGCAGTCAAATGCCTTAGCCACTATACCACCAGAGCTCCTTAATAAAGAATTACAGAATTATGTTAAACTGACTAGATAGGTAATTTATTAAACTTTAATAGTAACTACTTAAGTCATTTCTAATCATTTTCTATTATAAACACATTTGAATTATTTAGTGTATATAAGTTAGGACCACAGTTCCCAAACTGCTGGTAGTACTCAGAGCAAACTCACAGAGGTGATGTGGGATATTTAAACTTGAGGGAAACACAGCTGACACCCCTTTCACTCCTGAGGGTAGCACTGAGCCACTGGCAAGGGAAAAGGATTGTCATGAATGACTTAACTAATTAATCAAGATTTATGCCTAATGGGGAAGAAGGGCAAGTTCCTGAATAAAGCAGAGTTCTTTTAGAAAAGATGAAAGGGCAGACATACTGTAGAAAGAGTGTCATAATTGGGATTACCGAATCAGTGGGTATAAACTCTTTAAGGTTCTTAAAACATATCGCCAATTTATAATGCTATCTGTGCCACAATGAAAGTTAGAGTCCTCGTATACCTTAATTAGTCACAGGCATTCTTTTAATAAGCCTTTTAGCTAATTTCATAGGTAAAAAATAGATACCTTATTGTTAACACTGGTTTGCATTTTTTTTTGATTCTGGAAAAAAGAGATTATCTTACTCAGGTTCAAAAGTATATGTATATATATGAAGTTACTTACAATTCCAAAAAAGAAATAATTGAAGACTGGAAAAAAACTGTAAGAACTGACTTAAGCTGTCCATGTTAAGAAAAAGAAGCAGTCTTTATGTGTGAGCCTGATGATGATCTAAAAATAGTTGTTTTCTGATTTCTAGTTAAATTCATTGGATGCCAGGGTTGTACTCCAAACCCAGTAACAGAATACGTTGGGTTTCCCAAACTCCACATCACAATGTATATACCACAGGCTTCATGACAGAATAACAAATGAATGCAGATTTCATGCAAGGAAAATTCTTAAAAAGAATCGCATAGCTGATACATGATCCAATTTCCTTTTGGTGAACTGTGGCAAACTGCAGATGTTTCTTTGCTCAAAATGTAAGCCACTCTGGTTTCACTCACATTTCTTATGCATTGTTGTTGTTGTTACGTGCTATAGAGTCGGACCCGACTCATAGCTACTCCTCCTTGGGTTTCCAAGGTGGTATCACTATGGAAGTAGATTGCCCAACCTTCCTTCTGAGGAGTGGCTGGTGGGTTTGAACTGCCAACCTTCTGATTAGCAGTCAAGTGCCTTAGGCACTGTGCTACCGGAGTTCCCAAAATTACAGGTATGCATCACTTAACATCCACAATGTGTTATGTGACATAGGATGTTATGTGATTTAGATATTGTGTGAACACCTATGTCTACGGGGCCAGAGCTCCTGATCGCACCGGCCTGGGGTTCGCTCTGCGGCACACATAGCCTGGGTAATGCTCACAGACCACCTCAGGTGAGCACTCAGCCAGGTCCTCCCTGGCTGTTGCTGCCTTCTCTGTTAAGCCATCTGCAGGGAAGGCTAGCTCGCTATGAGAATCTGCCCAGGGAAGGGATAGTGAGAGTCAAGGGGACTAAGGAGATCCAAGACAGGACTGAGGCACACAGGGCACATACTTTTCTATCAGCAACCAAGGGATCACATGGGGCAAAAGCGAGGACTAGACCTACCAAATTGCAGAAGCCGAGGAGGACCAGGATTGGGAGTTTGGGTCTGGGCCTCCATTACGACAGACTAGGTGGCCTCTAGGCTACACACAACAGTCAGGCAGAAGTGGGGCTCCAACTTCAAGATAAGGGTCTGGTGCTCAGCCACGAACATATATACAGTCAGACATTGCCTGAACAGACATTAAGCAACACATACCTTTATTTACACAAAAATACCACCTTCAATCTGAAGACTTTCAGCCACAAATATGCTAATAATAAAAATGTGCAGGACCATGGAAAGTATTTGATATAATGGTATAAGCAGTATGTATCCTTATTATTATATTTATATTTTAAGTGTATTCATGTAAACATGGAAAGTTAAATAAAGTTTATCATCACAAAAAGATTATAGTAACATTTTCCATTTTAAAGCATTTTTAGTATTGATTTACTTTATCTTTTCTGTTTAAAAATAGGAGTTTCATTATAAAACCCACCATTTGCTGACCTGTATGCATCAGGTACTGTGATAGGTATATCTCACAAAAGAAGTTTAATTCTCATTAAAAAAAAGTAGGTACTATTATTATTATTGCTATTGCAAAAATGAGAAAACAAGTACTTAGGGAAAGTGATACATGGGTATATAGGTGGTAGGTAGACAGGTAGGTAGGTAGGTAGGTAGACAGATGGACACAAACACAAAATCTCCGAAACTAGAACAGTGTTTCTTGAATGGATGAAGAATGGCTATTCACATTCTCATATGAGATCCCTACACTGTGTTGATTGCTGTGATAGAATTATGTACAAGCTTCATTGTAGGAAAGGGGAAGATAAAATCCCTACACTGGGTTGAAGGACCCCTGGTGGCACAGTGGTTAAGTATTCTGCTGCTAACAGAAAGATCAAAGGTTTGAGCCCACTAACCATTCCAGGTGAGAGAGATGTGGCAGTCTGCTTTCATAAAGACTTACAGCCTTGGAAATGCTATAGGACACTTCTATTCTGTCTTATAAAGCTGTTATGAGTTGCAATCGACTCAGCAGTAACAAGTTTGGTATTTTTCTGACACTAGATTGATTGCTATAATGGAAGTATGTGCAAGTTACACCATAAAAGAAAGAAAGGAAAAGGAAGGTTTTCTGGAGAAATTTTTTTTTTTTTTTAAAAAGGGTATACATGTTACCTGGAACTCCTAATACCAAGTAATAACAAAACAAATATCACACAACATGAGCAGACCCTTGGTCTGTGTAAACCCAGGAGAGCAGAGCCTCTATTTTCTATTCCTAAAGCCTGGAACAACAGCAACAAAAAAACAAACTCACTGCCATCAATTCGATTCTGACTCATAGAGAGCCCCTTTAGGTTTCTGAGGTGGTAAATCTTTATGGAAGTAGATTGCCCAGTCTTCCTTCTGCGGAGTGGCTAGTGGGTTTGAACTGCCAACTTTCTGGTTAGCAGTCAAATGCCTTAGGAACTACATAACCAGATGCTAACTAAGTAAATATATACAAATAACTGAGTGTATGTCCCATTCTCCTTCTCTCCTGTTTGCCATTCACACTGTGCTCTTTGCATTTTTTTCCTTGTTATTTCCACCCCATTCCTCTTGCTCTCTTCACACATTAAAACTTTTTGCCCAGAACTAAACATTGCTACTGTCCTATGATTATATGACATGAGTTTTTAAATATGTATCTATCTACAATGACAAAACCATATGGGAATGTGTCCTTTTTATCTTAGTTGTTTTCTCCAACAAAAATGAAAGTTGTGTTTGAATTTATTGTAGGAAAGTATGCTTTGCTTTAAATATAGTTTTTTGTTGTTGTTAGGTGCCGCTGAGTTGGCTCTACCTCATAGCAACCCTATGCACAACAGAAGAAAACACTGCCTGGTCCTGTACCATCCTCACAATCCTTACTATGACTGAGTCCATTGTTGCAGCAACTGTCAATCCATCTGATTGAAGGTCTTGCCCTTTTCGACCCTCTGCCATGATATCCTTGTCCAAGGACTGGTCTCTTCTGACAACATTACCAAAGTAGGTGAGATGAAGTCTAGTCATTCTCACTTCTAAGGATCATTCCAGCTGCACTTTCCTTCAGGATAGATTTATTCATCTTTTTGGCAACCCATGGTATTTTCAGTATTCTTTGCCAACACCACAATTCAAAGTCATCATCTCTTCTTCAGTCTTCCTTATACACTGACTAGCTTTCACATGCATATGAGGTGATTGAAAATACCATAGCTTGAATTAGGCACAGGGGCTCTGGTAGCATAGTGCCTAAGGCACTTGACTGCTAACCAGAAGGCTGGAGGTTCAAACCCACCAGCCACTTCTCAGAAGGAAGGTTAGGCAATCTACTTCCATAGTGATGCCCCCTCGGAAACCTAAGAAGGGATTGCTATGAGTCGGGGCCAACTCGATGACACATAGCAACAACAACGAGTTAGGCACACTTAGTCTTCAAAGTCACATCTTTGCTCCTTAACACATTAAAGAGGTCTTTTGCAGCAGATTTGCCCCAGTGCAATGTCTGATTTGTTGACTACTGCTTCCATGGATGCTGATTATGGAGCCAAGTAAAATAAATTCTTTGACAATGTCAATAGTTCCTCCATTTATTGTAATGTTGCTTATTGCTGCAGTTGTGAGGATTTTGGTTTTCTTTATTTTGAGGTGTAATCCATACTGAAGACTGCAGTCTTTGATCTTCATCAGTAAGTGCTTCAAGTTTTCTTCACTTTCAGCAGGCAAAGTTATGTTATCTGTATATCTCAGGTTGTTAATGATTCTTCCTCCACTCCTGAATCCACAATCTTCTTCATGTAGTCCAGTTTCTCAGATTATTTGTTCAACATACAGATTGAATAAGTATAGAGAAAGAATACAACCCAGATACACACCCTTCCTGATTTTAAACATGTTGTATCCCCTTCTTCTGTTTGAATAACAGCCTCTTTGTCTATGTCCTCGTTCCTCATGAGCACAATGAAGTGTTCTGAAATTCCCATTCTTCGCAATGTTATCCATAATTTATTATGATCCACATAGTGCAATGTCTTTGAATAGTCAACAAAACACAAGTAAACATCTTTCTGGTATTCTTTGCTTTCAACCATGACATCCTTCATTCCACACCCTCTTCTGAATCCAGTTTGAATTTCTGGAAATCCCTGTCACATTGCTGAAACCATTTTTTAATTATCTATAGCAAAATTTAACTTGTGTATGATGTTAATGATGAGGTTCGATAATTCCCATTCTTGTGAATCAACTTTCTTGGGAATAGGCACAAATATGGATCTCTTCCAGTAGGACACCCCAGTAACTGTCTTCCAAATTTCTTGGCAAAAATGAGTAAGTGCCTCCAGTTTGTTGAAACATCTCAACAGGTATTCTGTTAATCACTGGAGGCTTGTTTTTCACCAATTCATTCAGTGCAGCATGGACTTCTTCCTTCAATAACTCTGGCTCTTGATCATATACTATCTCCTGAAATGGTTGAATGTCAACCAACTCTTTTTGGTACAGTGACTCTGGATTCCTTCCATCTTTTGATGCTTCCTGCATTGTTCAATATTCTGCCCATGTTGCTGTTGTTGTTGTTAAGTGCCGTCGAGTCATTTAAGACTCATAGCGACCCCATGCACAGCAGAACGAAACACTGCCCGATCCCACGCCAGCCCCACAATCCCTGCTAGATTGAGCTCATCATTGCAGCCACCGTATCAATCCATCCATTGAAGGCCTCCCCCTCTTTCGTCGACCCTCCACCCTACCAAGCATGACATCCTTCTCCAGGGAATGGTCCCTTCTGACAAC
>NW_006921634.1:14859552-14869612 GCF_000298275.1 Orycteropus afer afer | reverse complement strand
ATGCATTGCTGAGAGAGACACTGAGGGACACATATTGCTGGGAGAGAGACTGTGATAAACTGTTGGCTGAGAGACAGCTGGCTGAGAAGACTGAGCATTTTTCCTGAACTTGAATTGTAACCTGGTGCTTCCCTAATAAACCCTATAATCTGTGAGTTTGGTGTGACCACTGCAGTGAATTATCAAACCCAGCAGAAAGGTGGTGAGTGCTGCAGGAGGAATGGTTGGTGTCAGGGTTGGTGAAAGGGCTGGAGGGAGGCAGCATGTCTGGCCTTGCAGGAATAGGTTTTAGGCTATTGATGATTCTCTCTTCCTCTTGTGGGGTTAGAGGAGATCAGGAGATGTGGCCTCCCTGACCCTTTAGCAATTTTCTAACTCTAGGTTTTTGCACATTTCATTATAATATTTTACTCTGTCTTCTCAAGCTGCCCTTTGAAACCTTCTGTTCAGCTCTTTTAATTCATCATTTCTTCATTCTCTTTAGCTACTCTAAGTTCAAGAGCAAGTTTCAGCATCTCTTTGACAACCATTTTGATCTTTTCTTCTTTTCCTCTCTTGTAATGATCGCTTGCTTTCTTTGTATATGATGTCCTTGATGTCATCCCATGACTCATCTGGTCTTCAGTCATTAGTGTTCAGTGCATCAAATCTATTCTTCAGATGACCTCTAAATTCAGGTGGGATATAATCAAGATCATATTTTGGTTCTCATGGACATGGTTTAATTCTCTTCATCTTCAACTTAAACTTACATATAAGCAATTCATGGTCTGTTCCACAGTCTGCTCCTGACCTTGTTTTGACTGATGATATTGAGCTCCTCTCTCACCTCTTTTCACAGATGTAGTTGTTTTGGTTCCTGAATAGACCATCTGGGGTGGTCCACGCATATAGTCTCCATTTATGTTGCTGAGAAATGGTGTTTGCAATAAGTCGTTGGTCTTGCAAAATTCTACCTTGGGATCTCCAGCATCATTTCTATCTCCAAGGCCATATCTTCCAACTCCTAATCCTTTGCCTTTGTTTCCAACTTTCACATTACAATTTCCAGTAATTAACAACACGTGTTGAATGCATGTTTGGTCAATTTCAGACTGCAAAAGGTGGTTAAAAAAAAAAAAAAAAAAGTTCAATTTCTTCACCTTTGTCTTTAGTGGTTAGTACATAAATTGGAATAACAGTCATATTAACTGGTCTTCCTTGTAGGTGTATGGATATTATCTTATCACTGACATCACTATTTCATATGGATCTTCAAACGTACTTTATAGCAATGAATGTGATGGCATTACTCTTCAATTTATCATTCTGTCATTCCTGGTATAGTAGATTATCAATACCAGTCCATTTCAGATCATGAATGCTTAGGATATTGATACTTATGTATTCCATTTCCTTTTTTACAACTTCCCATTTTCCTAGATTCATCCTTCATACATTCCACCTTCTGATTATTAATGAATGTTTGCAGCTGTTTCTTCACATTCTGAACTGTGCTCTGTCAGCCAAGGGAGGACCCAAAAGCTTTACTCCATCCACATCATTAACAGTACTCTACTGTGAGAAGGCAGACCTTTCCCAGTCGTGTTTCGAATGCCTTTCAACCTGAGGGGCTCATCTTCCAGCACTATATCAGACAGTGTTTCACTGCTATTCATAAAATTTTCCAGTAATACATGATACAGTGTTTCACTGCTATTCATAAGGTTTTCAGTGGCCAGTTTTTTTCTTTTTTTCAGAATTAGCTGTTGTATTGTATTGAAAAGAAAAGGAAATGTTTTAATTTAACATTTTAATAAGAAGTGTATGTATATTTACTAACTTCATTATAAAATTATCATCAAGCAATTTTTGAATATCTATACCACAAAACACAATTAGCATTTTTAATGGAAGATGTAGTTTTATTTTAATAGAGGCTTAGGAGCTCTGGTGGCATAATGCCTAAGGCATTTAACTGCTAACCAGAAGGGTGATGGTTCAAACCCACCAGCCACTCCTCAGAAGGAAGATTGGGCTATCTACTTCTGTAGTGATAACACCTCGGAAAACCAAGGAGGGGTCACTATGAGTTGAATCTGATTTGATGGCAGTTAGTTTTTAGTGTTTTCAGAAGTGGATGGCCCCATCTTCCCCCCACCCCTGCTCTGGTAGCATAGTGCCTAAGGCACTTGACTGCTAACCAGAAGGCTGGCAGTTCAAACCCACCAGCCACTCCTCGGAAGGAAGATTGGGCAATCCTACTTCTGTAGTGATACTGCCTCGGAAACCCAAGGAGGGGTCGCTATGAGTCGGAGCCGACCCGATGGCACACAACAACAATTGTCTACTCTAGAAGCTGTACTGAAACCTGTCCACCATGTGTAGTACTGCTATAATTTGAAATCCTGGTGGCATAGCTTCCAGTCTCACAGCAACACACAAGCCATCACAGTATGAAAAACTGAAAGATGAGTGGTAGAAATATAGTTTAGCCCACAAAATACTTCCATCATAAAGTGTGCCATATAAATACTTATAAATCTATTATGTTTCAGTGAGTTGCAGCATGTTACAATATGACATAGCAATTCTACTCCTAAATACAGACACAAGATAAATGAAGAAAGACTCACACAAAAAGTTGTACATGAATGTTTATAGCAGTTATTCATAACAGCCAAAAAATGTTAGCCAACCCTGTTGTTGTTGTTGTTGTTATGTGCCGTCGAGTCGGCCCCGACTCATAGCGACCCCTCCTTGGGTTTCCGAGGCAGTATCACTACGGAAGTAGGATTGCCCAACCTTGTGTTCACCAACTGATGAATGGAAAAACTAAATATGGTATGTCCATATAGGGAAATAATATTTGGCAATGAAAAAGAATAAAGTACTGACCCATTCTATAGCATGAACAAATCTTAAAAACATTATGATAAGTGAAATTAGTAAGACAAAAACTACATATTATATGATTCCATTTATATGAAATGAGGGAAAAAAATATGTATATCTTCAAGTAGATTGCAATTTGGAGTGTCCTGTAGGACAAGGGTAGAGAATTGCCCCATAGTGCTTCCAAGGCTATAAATCGTTACAGAAACAGACTGCCACATCTTTTTCCCATGGAGTAGCTGGTGTGTTTGAACTGCCAAACTTATGGTTAGTAAGCAAGTACTTTAACCATTGTGCTACCAGGGATCCTTATGAAATGCTCAGAATACTCAAATTCATAAAGATAGAAAATAGATTAGTGGTGGGAGGGGTGGTAGCTTGTGGAGTGATGGTTAATGGGTATGGAGATTCTGAGATGATGAAGAAGTTCTGAAATTAGATAGTGGTGGTAGTTGTACAATTCTGTGAATATATGAAAAACCAATGGCTTGCACTTTTATTTACTTATTATTTATTTTGTTGAGAATATACACAACAAAACATACACCAATTCAACAGTGTCTACTTGTACACTTCAGTGACAATTATGAACACACTGATGTTCAAGTTATGCATCCATTCTCACCCTCCTTTTTTGAGTTGTTCCTCCCGCATTACCATAAACTCACTCTCCCCTAAGGTCCTAAGGTTCCTATCTAATCTTTCAAGTTGCTGTTGTCACTTTGATCCCACATAGATAATTCTCAAAAGATGAACTGTACACTTTTAAAAACTTAATTTTGTGGCAAGTGAATTAAACTTCAAAAAATCTGTTTAAAAAAAATGAATAGCATTTTAAAAGAAGGCATTTCCATCAATTCCTCAAATAAGCCTGCTCCAATCAATCTACTTGTAGTAAGTCTACAAAATACTCTACTAGCTTTTTCATAATATTTATCTTCACTTACAAAGTTTCAGAACTGGTTCCAGCATTTAAGTGTTTGAAGACATCCTGTAGACTTCTGCCATCTCCAAACGTTGTTGTTGTTGTTGTTGTTGTTTGCAGTGGAGTCAGCCCCGACTCATAGTGACCCCTCCTTGGGTTTCCGAGGCAGTATCACTACGGAAGTAGGATTGCCCAACCTTCCTTCCGAGGAGTGGCTGGTGGGTCTGAACTGCCAGCCTTCTGGTGAGCAGTCAAGTGCCTTAGGCACTATGCTACCAGAGCTCCTTCTCCAAACATTAGTACACATAATTTCCTATAAGTTAATTCAATCACATAATAAAAACTTATTACAAATTGATCATTTGTCCATCTCTCTACACCTAAAGATTTAGTGATGATCCTCACAGAGCTGACTATGTAGAGAGGGCATATTAAGGGGCAAAATGAAAAATTCCTCCTTCATTGCCAACTGTGTGTTAAAGATCAGCATGAATCCAATTCCCAAAATGTGGAGACTGATCGAGTCCTCATCTTCTCATTTCTCCATTTATCCTAATTGCCAGTCACCCAAGTAGCACTCAATTCCCAACCCTAGCCTCCCAGAGGGAGCTCTGGTAGCATAGTGGCTAAGACACTTGCCTGCTAACCAGACGGCTGGCGGTTCAAACCCACCAGCCACTCCTCGGAAGGAAGGTTGGGCAATCCTACTTCCGTAGTGATACTGCCTCGGAAACCCAAGGAGGGGTCGCTATGAGTCGGGTTTGACTCGACGGCACATAACAACAACAAGCCACCCAGAACTAGGTCTGAGCTCACAAATTAGATGGACACTATCCTTCAGACTGGCTGCCCATGCAGCCCTTCTCTGTCCCTAGCCTCCCAAAGCTAGGTCAGAGCTCACAAGTTGAAAGAATAGTTCTCCAGAATGCCAAACAGGCAGACACAAGTCCCTGCTGGCTTTCACCACCCCTTTGTGTTTGATAATTTCCTGGAATGACTCACAGAACTTCATGTTGAGTATACTATAATTGCAGCTACGACTTATGATAGCCAAAAAGGATAAAAACAAAGAGATATAGAGGGTGAGATGTCGGAAAGGTCGCAAGGTAGAGCTTCCATCTCTCACAAGGGTGCAGTGCTCTCCCAAGAGCAGATGTTCTGTCAACCAGGAAGCCCTCAGGGTTCCAGGCTCTTATCATCCTCCCCAGGTGACTATAACAGATTACATTATGCTGCCTGAGGCTAGTCAACATTGGGTCCCTCTTGGTCTGGTCAGCCCCCTCTCAATTAGCCTGGGGTGTGATCTGGCTCTCAGGAATCTAGAACAAAGATCATATTGCTTTCTACACCTCACAGAGGAAAACTGGCAAATAATCAAATTATCAAACTAAAACATGATGAATGCCATGATTTTTGCAAAAATCATAAAATCTCAGATTTGAAAAGGGAGCTCTGGTATGGAGCAGTCATAAGGCATATGACTGCTAACCAGATGGCTGGTGGGTCAAACCCACCAGCCACTCCTCGGAAGAAAGATTGGGCAATCTACTTCCATAGTGATACTATCTCCGAAACCCAAGCAGGGGTCACTATGAGTCAGATCGACTCAAGGGCACATAACAACAAGAACAACAACCCTGCATATTTAATTCTATGAACAACAAAAAAAAGCCTATGCTTTTTATTCACTTATAGTACTTCCACTTCAATAATTTCATATTTCTACTGAATATGGTCACTCTGAGTAGGGGCCGACTCGACGGCACGTAACAACAACAACAACAACAACTGAATATGGTAATAACATACCACATTCAAGGTATGTTGACAAGAATTTGTTAAAATTAAGTCAAGAAAAAAGCTAAAATTATTGTTGTTGTTATGTGCCATCAAGTCGGACCCAACTCATAGCGACCCCTCCTTGGGTTCCCAAGGCAGTATCACTACGGAAGTAGATTGCCCCATCTTCCTTCTGAGGAGTGGGATTATAATGAGCCAGCCTAAACCAAATTGAACTAAGTTTTATTTTTATATTATGTTTTTGGGCATTCTTTCCATTGGCCCGCCTAAAAACAATATGAGGAATATAAGGTAAATATTATTTTCATATTTGATGAAAATGCAGCCTGGGAGAAATGGCCTACACCTATGCCACTAGTTAGTGGCAGATTAGCACTGGAATGGAATTCTAACTTCTGTTGTTGTCTGCTCGTTCAGTACATTAAAGAAAACAAACCCATTACCATCAAGTAGATTTCAACTCCTGGCAACCCCCTGTGATACAGCGTAAAACTTCTTTAAAGGGTTTTCTTCACTGTAGTCTTAATGGAAGCAGATCACCAGATCTTTCTTCTATGGTACTGTTGGGTCAGTTGAACCACCAACCTTCAGGTTAGTAATCAAGTGCAAACATTTTGCACCACCTAGGAGCCTATGTGCACTAAATTACCCAGCATTATAAGTCAAGTTATCATGGACTGCTAAAAGAACTAACAAATCTGTCCTGGAAGAAGTGCATCTAGAATGCTCCTTGGAAGTAAGAATGGCCAGACTTCATCTCACCTACTATGGTCATGTAAGAAGGCACCATTCCCCTGAGAAGATTATCATGCTTGGTAAGTGGAGGGTCAACGAAAAAGGAGAAGGCTTTCAACAAGATGGATTGACACTGTGGCTGCAATGATAGGCTCAGGTATAGCAGGGATCATGGAGCTGGCACAGGACCCGGCAACGTTTCATTCTGCTGTACACAGGGTCACTATGATTCAGAGATGACTCGATGGCATCTAACAACAATAACATAAGTCAGTTAAAGGGTACCTGGTGGCAAAATGATTAAATCACTTGGCTGCTAACTGAAAGGCTGGCAATTCAAACCCACCAGCCATATGGCAGTCTGCTTCCGTAAAGATTTACAGACTCAGAAACCCTATGGAGTCTATGACTTAGAATCGGAATAGACTCTAAGGCAGTGGAAAATGAGTCAGTTCACACATAATGCAGTGAATTGCTAGAGGAGCCACTGTCCTCCATTCTGTGATGTATTGTAAATTTTATTATACATGCCTGTTTATGGTGGTGTGGTAGTTAAGGTCGTGTGTCAACTTGGCTGGGTAGCTGGTAGTAGTCGTTCCCTATAATGACTGGCAATTGGTTCTGTGGTGGGATGCTGTGAGCAACTGAGTAGCTGCTGATTGTGAAAGCCATTCACTTGGGTTGTTTCTATTGGAGCAGCACAGGTGGGATATAGCTTGAGCCCCGCCTTATTGGAAGGTATAACTCAAATCACCACCCTTTGCTTCCTTGAGGGTATACCTATGAATCTTCTGGGAAGGTTCACCCTCCTCTTGCTCTGGCTCTGCATTTGGCTCATTGTCATCTCACCCTGGATTTGGGAAAACAGCTGTCCTCTGATCTGCTGATTGAGGTTCGTCAATCCCGAGAATTGGGAGGATCCTCCAAACCTACTTACAGACCTGAGACTTGCTAGCCCTCCAGCCTCCACCACCACTACTTGAGATGATCCCTTGGGTGTCTTGTGAGTTCTGTGGGGCGCTGCAGTGAAATGCGGAACCCTAAAACAAGGGAGATTACCGAGAGGAGGAAGAAGAGTTAACATCTGAAATGATGGAGTGGCACGGTAGTTTGGACATTTGGGACATCTTTAACCTCCACCTCAGGGGACTGACCTTGTGCTGATCTTTCTAAGAGAAATTATTCAAGCACATACCATGCAGTAACTCTAAATCCTGCTAATAGCAATATCAAACAGCATACTTGTAGTCCCTATTCACTAGGTCATTTACACAACAGATAAACAAAATGCTCTTCCATACTATGTTCCTCTTGGTAAAATATAAATTGGTTAGTGTTCAGCAGTTACTAAGTACCCACAATACGGTAAGAGCTGATTGGAATACAAATATCCTTGGCACCTAAAACTTTATATTCAAGACAAAGTAAAATATAATAAACAACTATACTGAGAGAATATTAATTTGGGCAGAGAAAATCAAATTTAAGTTACTTGGGGTATAGAACTGCAGGGATAGCTGAATGGTAAGATCTGGATGAGGCAAACAGGAAGAGTTAAGACAGACTCAGAAACTTAGGAAGCAGTGAGTTTATGTTAATGGGGAAAGAACAACTCAGCAAAGGAGGGTTTGGTTGCACAACTCAAAGAATGTAATCGGTGTCACTGAATTCTACATGTAGAAGCTGTTGAATTGGTGTATGTTCTGCTGTGTACATTCCCAACAACAAAAATGAAATAAATTATAAAGAAAAGGGACTCAGATATTTCTCAATGAGATGATCAGGTAGATGAGGATACAGCCGAACAAATGAGAAGACAAAAGAGAACAAGCTGAAGGGGAAGGAAGAACTTCTTTTTTGACATACAGGGTCTAAGGTCCTGCATTTCCAGGTGGTTAAATCCAGTAGGCTGGTGAAAGTCAGGCCAGAGCTCACGAAAGGAGGCAGGGCTTCAGCCCTAGGAGCAGATGTTATCACACAAAGAAAGCAAACAGTAAAAGGGTGGAGAAAGAATCCTTATGCATCATCAATGTTTAAGAGAAGAGTATTATACTATTATTAGCTGCTGTGGAGTTGGTATCTGACTCATGGCAACCCCATTCACAATAGACCACTGTCCAGTCCTGTGCTATACCTATGATTGATTACAGATCAGACCATAGTGTTTTTATTGGCTGGTTTTCAGAAGTAGATTGCCAGGCCTTTCTTCCTATTCCATCTTTGTCTGGAAGCTCACTGAAACCTGTTCAGCATAATAGCAACAAGCAAGCTTCCACTGACAGCTAAGTGGCGGTTGCACATGGGTTCCATAGTTCATATCTTCTATATAGAAGATAAGAATTCTACTGAACCACCACGGCCCCTTCAAGAAAAGATAGAAGAAATACAACGAAAGGAAGAATCCTTTCATTCTTTTCAGAATCAGCAACATCACATACTGAGAAAGGGTGCAGTGGTAGGGCTGTCATCTTGAGGAAGCAATAATGTTAGAAAGGGCCAGTCCAGGAAACCAGGCTTGACAAACGGACAATTGTTCTTGTTGTTATGTGCCGCCAAGTTGGACCCGACTCGTAGCTACCCTTCTTGGGTGTCCAAGGCGGTATCACTATGGAAGTAGATTGCCCAACCTTCCTTTTGAGGACTAGCTGGTGGGTTTGAACCGCCAGCCTTCTCGTTAGCAGTCAAGTGCCTTACACACTATGCTACCAGAGCTCCCAAAAGTAAGCACCCTAAAAATCACTTCCTATTACCTCATAAGGAGTTCCTAGATGGTGAGAAAGGAACTCTAATGGTGCAGTGGTTAAGGTAGTTGGCTGTTAACCAAAAGGCTGGTGATTCAAATCCACCATCCACTCCATGGAAGAAAAGATGAAGTAGTCAGCTTCCGTAAAGTTTACAGCCTTGAAACTCAATGGAGATAGGAGCTCTGTGCCTAAGGCATTTTACTACTAACCAGAAGGCTGGTGGTTCAAACCCACCAGCCACTCCTTGGAAGTAATGTTGGGCAATCTACTTCCATAGTGATACTGCCACAGAAACCCAAGGAGGGGTCACCCTGAGTCGGATCCAACTCCACAGCAGTGCATTTGCTTTGGTTTGGTATGGGTCAGAAACAACTCAGTGGCAGTGAGTTTGGTTTTCATTTGAGGTGGTAAAAAACAGGTAAGCACTGGACTGCTAGCTCACACAAGGGCACTTGTGAAGAAAGGCCTAATGATGTGCTTCAAAAGGTATAGCTGTGAAAACCCTATGGAGAACAGTGCTACTCTGAAAAACAGAGGGCCACTATGAGTCAGAATTGACTTGATGGCAACTGATTTTGGTTTGCTTTCATTAACTCGTATGTTGACATCATTTTTTCAGAGATACACAACTTTCCCAAATCTTCCCCAAACAGTAGGCCCTTCCGTTATCTCTTCCACTAATGATTTTTAATGGGACCCATCTCCCCCAATCATCCCCAACCAACTTTTAAAACAATTAGAGGCTACTCTCATTTTCTTTTGATTTTTCTGTGTCAAAAAGTAACATTTTCTTAAATGGTATACAAAGTCTAAGATAAATCTTTGACGTCAGTGCCCCTTTCTAACATGATTGCTTTAATATTTAAATTGTTTTCACAACTAATTTTAATTTGCTTCTCCTTGCTATCCCCTCTTACCACCACCTCTACTCACTTTTTATTAGCCATTCCTTTCATTCAGACATTTTAAGTGGTAAGGAAAT
>NW_006921634.1:14857582-14858777 GCF_000298275.1 Orycteropus afer afer | reverse complement strand
TTGTATCAGATTAATTAACCAAATCGGGTAAAGCAATAACATGAACAATAATGTCATGTGTCTAAATACCATTAAGAATGGAAACTTTTACTACAGAATCTAAAATTCTGAACTGAAAAAAAAAAAATATGATGACTATTTATCCAAGAGGTTTTTTTTTTTAATGTATCTTGAAAGAAATTATCTCAAACAAAAGGCTAAAAGTTTTAGAAAATTGAGGCTTAATCTTCTTCTTTTATGCATATGACTTAAAAAAAGGAAATAAATTGTGGGGGGGAAAATCCCAGCACGTAAAAAGAAACTATTCACTTTCTGAGTCAAATCACAATTCCTCCACAGTGCTTATATGTGTTTCTTCAGCATTATATTTGGATTCTTGATAATAAAATCAGAATACTGCAGATATGTAGAATGGAGTTCTCTGATTAACCAAATAGTTCAGTTGCATGTAATCTTATAAAGAAGTCTTCACAGTACCAGAAGTATCTGTGAGAAAGCTTAAATTAATTTACCTGGCCCAATGCAGACATTCCTGGTTGGCACAAACTGTAAATATGCTGAGCTGATAACTGAAAGGTTGGCAGTTCAAGTCTACCCAGAGGCACCTCAGAGGTAAGGGCTGGAGATCTGGCTCCAAAAAACCAGCCATTGAAAACCCATAGAGCACAGTTCTACTTGACACACACAGAGGCACTATCAATTAGAATCAACTTGATAACAACTGGTAGTGGTGCTGGTAGCCAAAGTCAATATTGTTAAAATAATTACACTTCTATTGACTGTCCTATTATCATCATGCCCTTTTCCCTCTACTTCAAGGGCCATTAAGATGACAAATATTACCTACCACCTAAATTGCTGTGCTTATACAAAGGACTATATGTAGTCTTTTGCCACTATAACTCAGATTATGGCAACTACTAAAGATGGCACTTATACTAGAAAACCAGATGCTCAGCAAGTGGTTTTGACATTCAGGATGAATATCAACAAGAAGCAGTAGCCAGGTTCTTGGTTGATAAGGACCAATCCATTGGGGGATATACTATAATATATCCATGGATTATTAGATGCTGGGCAGAGGTTCAGAAGGCTGCAGGAAAACGGAAGACTGGCAGAACTCCAAAGCTGAAACTAGTAGGCAACAGGTAGGATCATGGGAGGGAGACACCTTTCTAGAAGGCTAGAATGAGCA
>NW_006921634.1:14856085-14857142 GCF_000298275.1 Orycteropus afer afer | reverse complement strand
ACAATATTCAATGTAAGCTTAATTATTACTCTTATATAATCAGAATAATGCTTAAGCATCATTAACACTACTAAATAAATGACTTGTTGTTGTTGTTGTTATGTGCCATCGAGTCGGACCCGACTCATAGCAACCCCTCCTTGGGTTTCCAAGGCAATACCACTACAGAAGTAGATTGTCCAACCTTCCTTCCAAGAAGTGGCTGGTGGGTTTGAACCACCAGCCTCCTGGTTCGTAGTCAAGCACCTCAGGCATGATGCTACCAGAGCTCCCAATAAATAACTAAATATATATCAATAATAAATGAAAGGATATTTGTTAAAGCAACTTTTTGGTGACTTAGTGATTACCTGAATTTTCCGTATTCTCAGAGTACATGGATTATAAATGCAATAGAAGGCAGTGTATAAGGTAGTTATTTCTAAACCAGTCTTCTCCACCCGACAGAAATGGTTTTCTGTTCCCCTGTAACTCATTCCCTGACCTTCTAACACTAGACAGCCCCTCAATTACTACCTGCTAAAAAAAGGAAATCTGGGGGAGATAAAGATACTGTTGAAGGGCTCCAATTAACCTCATGGTAGAACATGGGAAGAGAGGTAAATGGGAGTAATCAGCCAGAGCAATTTAATCCCACTTTGATGAGTGCCAAGACTCCCATTAAATTAACATAAATGTAACTGCTTTTACTTGTAGCAAGGTTCTGAAGCAGAATCTTAAAGCACTATATTCCTAATCTACCAGTTCCTAAAATTAATTACAGTTCATTTGAAAGATGCAGTTACTTCTGCTCATTTAACTCAAATTCTAATGACTATAAGAACCAAATGAATGGCTGGGGTAATTGCAATCCACACCTTTGACTGAGCTGCCCAACTAAACAAGCAAAATGACTTCCTGGAATAAGCAGCAGTGAAGTAAGTCTTGGAAAATAAACAACAATCTTATCAAGAATACACAAATAAGAAACAAAATAAAATCTAGGTACAAATTTAAAAACCAAAAATGGCAAAAAAAACAATAGCAATTCTCACTAAAAACTAAAAAAATGATCAAG
>NW_006921634.1:14847974-14855452 GCF_000298275.1 Orycteropus afer afer | reverse complement strand
GTCTCTCTGTGCATACACAGCCCTTCTATTCTCCCATGATTGATCTCTTCAAGGAGTGTATTTCCCTAATGGAAATGTTCAGCTCATAGCCTGTCTTTTCTTTGGCTGGAAGCCTCAAGAATGGATTCAATTCCAGACCTGAAGGGCAGCTAGGGGCCATAGTCTCAGAAATTTCACCAGGGTCTGTCTGACCAGCAAACCTGGTCACTTTTTTTTTATGATTTTGAGTTTTGTTCCATATTGTTCTCTGACTCAGTCCAGATCTCCTACATAGCTCACCCCTTGACAGTGGTGGCTGAGCACCATCTAGTACTTGTGGTCTTATAGTCATAAAAGCTCAGGATCGCATGGCTAACACACCCTTTTAACCTGCAACTGAAGCCACTCCCAGAGGTGAACTTTCAACCAAATAATAGATATTGGCCTATAAAATAAATAGCATCCATGAGGAATGTTCTCCTTAAAACAATCAACTATGATACCAGTGATAACAAACATTAATCTACACGTAAACAGATGGGTAGACAGGCTGAACTATCAGGTATATCTAGGCAAAGGGAATATACCCATGATCATATATAAGGTTGGCAGACATATTCCTACATATGTATTTGTATATGCTATAGGAATGTTTAGAAGCCCTGGTGGCATAGTGTCTAAGGCATTTGACTGCTAACCAGAAGGCTGGTGGTTCAAACCCACCAGCCATTCCTCAGAAGGAAGATTGGGCAATCTATTTCCATAGTGACACCGCCTCAGAAACCCAAAGATGTGTCATTATGAGTAGGATCTGACTTGACAGCATTGACTTTGGTTTGGAGTTTTTATAGGAATATATACATGTAAAGAGAGAGAGATAATAGAGCTAAAAAGGGGCAAAGTAATGATAACTTCTTGGCTGTAGCTAGCCACCCTGAGGGAGTAAGTAGTTGGACCTGTGGGCTCAGGACCATGATTGCAGGATGATATCAAGCTCAACTGCCATAACATACTACACAAAAACACCGCTGCTCTACATCCTACTTTGCTGAGTAGTAATTAGGGTCTTAGAAGCTTGCAAAAAACCATCTAGATGCAACAATGGGTCTCTCCTCATCCAGAGCAAAGAAGCATGAAGAAAACCAAAGAGACACATTGAAACAATTAGTCCAGGGGACTAGTGGACCACACCAACCTCAGCCTATATGACAATGAGATGAGAAGAACTAGGTAGTGCCCAGCTACCACTGTCAACCACTCAGAAAGGGATCAGTACAAGAGATCCTGGAAAAAGTAGGAGAACAATATGGAACAAAACTCAAAATCACAAAAGAGACCAGGTTTACTGGTCTGATAGAGCCTGGTGAGATCCCTGAGACTATGGCTCCTAGTTACCCTTCAGGTCTGGAATTGAATTCACTCCCGTGGCTTCCAGCCAAACAACAGATAGGCATATAGGGTGAATATTTACATATTTACATCAGGTAGATAGACTCCTGGGAGCTCTGGTAGCTTAGTGCCTAAGGCACTTGACTGCTAACCAGAAGGCTGCAGTTCAAACTCACCAGCCAGTCTTCAGAAGGATGGTTGGGCAATCTACTTCCATAGTGATACTGCCTTGGAACCCAAGGGGGGAAGCTATGAGTCAGGTCCAACTCAATGGCACATAACAACAACAACAGATACACTCCTTAAAACGATCAGTCATGGGAAAATGGAAGGGCAATATTTGCACAGGGATATATCTCGGGGGTAAGAATGCATAGAAAAGAAGACAGGGAACAGGTAACTACAGGGAGGAAGTGGAAAGAGAGCTGTTAATTGTGGGAATTGCAGTAAATGTCATGAAACAACATGTATTAACTGCTATATAGAAAATGAATTTGCTCTGTAAACTTTCACCCAAATCTCACACACACGCACGCACACACACACAAAAAAAATCAATTATGAGACCAAATGGGCAACATTTACTCAAAATCAAAGATGAGAAGTTAAGGAGGGACAGAGAAATGGGAGGGATGGAAATGGGGAAGGCAGGGAGGAAATGGGGAGAGTGCTGACACATTGCAGGGATAGCAACCATTGTCATGGCAAAATCTATGTATACATTTTTTGAAAGGAAAACTAATTTGCAGTGTAAACTTTCACTAAAATCATAGAATATTAAAAAAACAACAAACAACAACAACAAAAAAAAAACTCTATGCAGCACAGTTCCACTCTGACACACATGAGTCACCAGTCAGAGTCAACTGGACAGCAACTGATATGCATATTATGTGCCACCAGAAACTCTAGTAGCAAACTGGATCCTGAATATACACACAAAAACACTGTGATAGTTATGTTTGTGTGCCAACTTGGCTGAGCCTGGCTGAGTGGCTGGGCAGCTCGTGGTAGTTATTCCCCATGATAAGACTGGCAATCAACTCCATGGTGGAATCTACCACAAGCAGCTGAGTAGATGCCTTTGGGATATGGTCTGCTTCCTGTATATAAGGAGAAGCCTTGGGGATAGTCGCTAGCTTATGGCACGCTTGGACCCTGCATGTAGCTGTGTCATAGTTCAGCAGCCTGCCATGTTCTGCTGACCTTGAGACTTACAATGGAGTTAAGTTAATGACCTGCCGAGTGGTTTGGTAACATCAGGAATGTGCCATTTTATTTGTCAACCTTGGGCTTATTAGCCTCAACAGCCAGTAGCTGCCTGAGTGAAGAGATGCCTCTAGCTTCAGTGGGCCAGGAGCAAGAGGCATAGCTGAAGCCCAAGGTCGAGGGGCTTTCACACAGCCCCTAGAGTCTGGCACTTTGAACTTGGACTAAAAGCCTCCAAACTGTAAGAGAATAAACTACTGCTTGTTAAGGCCATCCCATTTGTGGTATATTCTTGTCAGAGTGGCACTAGGTAACCAGAACAGAATATGGCACCGAGAGAGTGGGGTGCTGCTCTGACCCCTAAAATGTAGAAACAGGAGTGGAGTGCATCCTTGACCAGAGACCCTGGCAGAGAGACCCCATCATACGGCATGAGAAACGGCAGGAGCAGAGCCAAGAGACTGGCAGAGAGATACCGGCAGAGAGACCAGCATGAAAGACGGCAGTAGCAGAGCCCAGAGACTGGCATTAAACAGAAACAGGCTTACCAGCCCACAGAGGAGAAAGCCAGGTGCCATTGGGTAGGCGGTTTCCTGGCCTACCCAGGTGGGTTGGTTTCAGGCATTAATTGGTGAAGAGACTGGAATAAAATGGAGTAGCAGGTTGGCTGGCCCATGGAGCAAGAAAGCTGAGTGCTTTTTGGGCAGGAAGATTTCTGGTAGAGTGGGTTGCCTTCAGCATTAATCGGCAGAAGTAGAGAGACCAAGGAAACAGGAAGCAGAACTGCCTCAGCCTTAAGGGTAGGACCATGGTCTTTGGGGGTGGAACCACCAAAGCCCCCTAGGTTTCAAAGAACCAGACCTTCACCAACTTGGTTCTGGAATGTGGGGCTGCTCGTTCATGTGAGCCAGTGGGATGCAGCCATAGCTGCTGCCCAAGAGAGAGGGGGTAGAGTTGCCATGCCCAAGAGGGAGAGGAATGGGGCCTGCCAGGCCAAGGGAGTGAGGTCACCACTCAGGAACTAGGGGACTGGAGTCACCCAATGGAGGAGACTGGTACAGATACTATCCATTGAAGATCCATACAGGTGCCAAGTTGACAGGGGGTGGAATTGTGATAGTTCAGTTTGTATGTCAACTTGGCTGGGCGTGGTTGAGTGGCTGGGCAGCTGGATGTAGTATTCCCCATGATGAGACTGGCAATCAACTCCATGGTGGAATCTACCACAAGCAGCTGAGTAGCTGCCTTTAGGATGTGGTCTGCTTCCCGTATATAAGCAGAAGCCTTGGGGATAGTCTCTAGCTTATGGCACGCTTGGACCCTGCACGTAGCCATGTCATTGTTAGCAGCCTGCCATATTCTGCCGACCTTGGGACTTACAATAGACTTAAATTAATGGCCTGCCATGTGGTTTGGTAACATCGAGAGTGTGCCTTTTTACATGTCAACCTTGGGTTTGTCAGCCTCAGCAGCCAGCAGCCGTCTGAGTGAAGAAATACATTTAGCTCCAGTGGGCCAGAAGCAGGAGGCAGAGCTGAAGCCCAAGGTTGAGGGGCTTTCACCCAGCCCATAGAGCCTGGCACTTTGAACTTGGACTTCTAGCCTCCTGAACTGTAGGAGAATAAACTCCTGTTTGTTAAGGCCATCCCGTTTGTGGTATATTTCTGTCAGAGTGGCAATAGGTAACCAGAACAAACACAGACCTGTTTAAAATGAAAAAACAAGTGAGACAAAGCTAAGGTGAAATTTATGAAACAACAAATGGAAGGTAGAGATACCTTACCTTTCTAAGAAACTTCAATGTGATGTTTGCATTTAGTTTTCTTTCACTATAAACATCTACTCAACCCCCAGATCACTAATGCATCACCACAGTGTACTCCAAACTGAGTTCTATGGACATTGGCAGTAGACAACTTTGAAAAATTTTGTGCTTCCTTCTTGATAATGTGTGCATATTCTGAATCATCTGCCTACAGCAACCAACTTGATTCGGTTTCCTTTTTTGTGTCATGGATCACTAGCGCCAGGAATTACTGCTTCAAGAACAAGGGCAAAAGGCTTGGGATAGAGGGAAGGTAATTAAGGAAAGAAGATTGTGAAGAAATGCAGTTCCAATAGAAAATATTAGTGAGAAATGAATCAAAAGCCCACAAGATAGAATCAGCATTCTTTGTGTGAGGGGAAATTTGGTTTCAGAAAAATGCAGTTGACAAGTTTTAATTATTCTGTTGTTTTGTTAGGTACCATTGAGTAGACTGCATCTCACAGGGACCCTATGCACAACAAAACTAAACATTGCCAGGTCCAGTGCTACCCTCATAATCGCTGCTATGTTTGAGCCAACAGTCGCAGCCGCTGTGTCAATCCATTTCACTGAGAGTCTTCCTCTATTTTGCTGACTCTCTACTTTACCAGGTATGATGTTCTTCTCCAGGGACTGATTCCCCCTGATAACAGTCCAAAGTATATAAGATGGAATCTTGCCGTTCTTGCTTCTAAAGAACATTCTGGCTGTCCTTCTTCCGAGACATATTTGTTCATTCTTCTATGTTCACATACACTTTGCCTCAAGACATTGACTGCAATCTTCTGGCAGTCCATGACATATTCAACATTCACCAACACCATAATTCAAAGTCTTCTCAAGTCTTAATTCTCAAGTCATAATTCTCAAGTCTTCCTTATTTATTGTCCAACCTTCGCATGCATATGAGGAAACCGAAAATACCATGGCTTAAGTCAGACATAGCACCTTAGTTCTCAAAGTGATATCTTTGCTCTTTAACACTTTAAAGTGGTCTTTTGCAACAAATTTGCCCAAGCCGGCATGTAGGGTTTTTTGTGTGTGTGTGTTTTTTTTTTTCAAATAACTTTTTATTATGATTTGGGTGAAAATTTACAGAGCAAATTGGTTTGCCATTCAACAATTCATACATTTTGTTATGTGACACTGAATACGATACCAACAATGAGATTTCTTGACTACTATTTCCATGGATGTTGACTGTGACTCAAAAACAATCCATGACAACTTCAATATTTTCTGTTTTCAATGGTGTTGTTTATTGGTCCAGTTGTGAGGATTTTTGTTTTCTGTACTCTGAAGTGTAACCCACACCAAAGGCTGTAATCTTTCATCTTCATCAGTAAGTGCTTCAAGTCCTTTTTCATTTCAGAAAGCAAGGCTGTATTACCTGCATATCACAGTTTGTTAGTCTTCCTTCAATCCTGACATGTGTTTTTCTTCCCATAGTGCAGATTCTCAGATTATTTGCTCAGCAAACGGATTACTTTAGTTTTACAAGATTAGTTTTACAGTATTGTTGATAGTTAATTAGTAAGCTGGTTTGGTTTTAAGATTGTATAAATGTTATTAACATAAAAATAATGCAGCTGCATGCTTTTATATAGTTATTTAACCTATCACAACAAATAACTAAATTTATATTAGAATTCATGAACATTCTTTTTTCCTTTAAAAGTTTGAGAAACACTATCTTAACGATTATGAAAAAGGCTGTAATCTACTTCTGAAAATCAGTCAATGAAAACCCTATGAATCACAACAGTGATCCTATGAATCTAAATTCATAGGATCCTATTATCCTATGAATCAGCAACTGATCATGAGGATGGTGCAGGACCGGGTAGCATTTCATTCTTTTGTGTATGGGGTTACCCTAAGTCATAGACTGATGACAACAACATCTTAAACATCTTAAGTTAAAGGCAGACTAAATACAGGTAGTCCCTGACTTACAATAAGATTGCATTCTGACTACATCGTAAGCGGTTCTGACATAAACCGAATACTTCTGTTTTTTCACAAGTCTTGCCATTTATTATCAGTATCTTAATAAACTGAATCTTTATTTGTCCTTGGGTTGGCATGACAATAACATCAGCAAATTATAGGCTGCAATGTCATATGTAGTGCATATTACTAACAACACAATATACCAGAAAAAAAGATAGCTGTAACTGAAGAAAGTCGTAAATTGAGGACTACCTGTAGCTGAGCAGTCCCACTCTAAGGAAAAGACGAAGGAAATAGCAATAAGAAGGAAGGGCCGAGGTGCTACAAGGCAGGCTAGGGGAAAAAATTTTGATATCCTCTCCCCACCCAATCAACCTAGTTCAGTGAGTACAGTTCTGCTCTTTTTGGAATTTTCTTTCTTTGTCTGTTTTTCTACTCTTGCAAGAAAAAAAGCTCATTCTACTTGAAGTTGGGTCTTTGGATTCAAAAGTACAAAAAGAGAAAGTAAACAGGAAATTACATGAGAAACCCATTTCAAAACAATTTTCTTTAGAACATGTGCATGTGATATAAAAAAAGAAAGAAATTAATAAGCAAAGATAGTCTATGATTTCACAACTCAGATTTTAAGATTGGTGCCTCTTACATTTCCATTGTGAATAATGAGAATTCCAGAGCACTTAATTGTGCTCATGAAGAACCTGTACATAGAACAAGAGGCAGTTATTCAAACAGAACAGGAAGATGCTGCATGGTTTAGAATCAGGAAGGTGTGTGTCAGGGTAGCATCCATTCACTGCAGTTATGCAAGCTGTATGCTGAGCAAATAATCTGAGAAGCTGGACTGTATGAAGAAGAACTTAGGATCAGGACTGGAGAAAATGTCATTAACAATCTGCGATACGCAGATGATACAGACTTGCTTGCTGAAAGTAAAGAGTACTTGAAGAATTTACTAATGAAGATCAAAGACTACAGCCTTTAGTATGGATTACACCTCAGAATAAAGAAAACAAATATTCTCACAACTGGAACAATAAGCAACATCTTGAAACATGAAATAAAGATTGAAGTTGTCAAAGATTTCACTTTACTTGTATCCACAATCAATGCCCGTGGAAGCAGCAGTTCAGAAATCAAA
>NW_006921634.1:14846577-14847599 GCF_000298275.1 Orycteropus afer afer | reverse complement strand
CTTCAATGAAACAGACTAAAAAAGTGTCTACAACTATGGAATCAAACATAGTAATGGTTGTGAGGATGGAACAGAACAAGGCACTATTTCATTCTGTTGTACTATAAGGTCACTATGAGTCAGAATCAACTTGATAGCATCTAACAACAACCTGTCAAGGGAACAAAGTTCATAGAATAACACTTTGAATCATACAGTATGAACTAAAATTTGATTCATCAGTACCAAAAATATTCTCACTAGGATAAAATAGTGAACAAATAGTCCTAGAGGTAATTAAGATGTTTTATAGATTAAGATGATATGATGTGAGATGGAAAATAAAGGCATTGAACTCACTCAGTGAACAATAAAATAAATTTCAAAATCATTGCAATACAGAGAAAGTGCTTAAATCAGGTATCAGTGGGACTTACCACTTTTTGTGACAGGAACTTGAACGATAACTTCGTCTAAAATGACCAAAACTAACTGTACTATCTCTAAAATAATGGAAATCCATTAACAATGAAAAACTCAAGTCCTCTGGAATGGGTCCTCAAGTTGTTCAAACTAACTTTATAAATTATGGTAATTCTTGGTTTTGGTGAATCAATGCCATAACAGTTAATGACCTAGATAGACTTCCTTCAAACCAGCACCAGCCTGCCCAGCATCAGACATAAACTGGGATTAAACCTCCTCTCCACAAAAAAGAAGACCCTAGATCCTGGTGCAGCCTTCACCCAAGCATCACACCTAAATTTGGTCTCAGAACAACAGAAAATCACAAACTCAGTATAGCGGAGATAGCACTGCAAGAAACATCAAGAAGTCTGTTTTCAGGCTTAGCACTACCAGTAAATATTGTGTGAACATTAGCCTGCCTCTTACGTATCACTTAACACCCCATAGGGTGATTTCTTTATCATTAAAATAAAGATAAACAGAGGCGGGGCAAGATGGCGAACTAGGCAGAAGGATTGCACAGACCCTCTTCAACAAAGAAAAGGGAAACCAATTAACACAGACACAGAAGATAA
>NW_006921634.1:14795428-14833319 GCF_000298275.1 Orycteropus afer afer | reverse complement strand
AAAGATAAACAACAACTCCCATTTGAGGAAATGGAATACCAAACCAACATGGTAAGTTCCATATAATATTCATTTTCTACCATATGCTTAATACTTGGCCTGAAAATAATTTTCACAGAAAAGTTAGGACCCAGAAATGTTAAATTACTTGTCAGTTCTTACACAATATTGACAGTACCAAAATTAAAAGCCAGGTATAGGTCAAATCACTTAAATTAACGATCTTTTCATCTTTTTTCTCAGAGTGGTTGTGAATAGCAAATGCAACTGTTCAAATGTTTAGCATCTTACATACATTACTTAAAATTGAAGTCATTTAGTTCAATATCTTCATGTAAAAAGACTCCTCCAAAAAGTTTACTAAAGAAACCTACATCCCAAACCATCGATAGACAATTATGTGTGAATCCTACATGCATGGATTAACCAACATAGTACATGTAAAAACACCCATCAGAAAAGTTACTACCACAAGTGGAAAGAGTGTAAAATATTTAGAAAGGCATTGCTGATTGTCAGCTAAGGAAATTTATATTAAGATATTATTTAATGATTAAGAAAAATATCAGCAGAGTGCTAGAAAACAGAAATGGATAGTAGATAACCCAGTTGCCATCCAATCAATTTGATTAATAGCACCCTTCATATGTGTTAGAGTAGAATTGCCCTCCATCAGGGTTTCAATGACTGATGTCAGAAGTAGATGGTCAGGCCTTTCTTTCGAGGTGTCTCTAGGTGGACTTAAACCTCTACCTTTTGGTTAGCAGATGAGCACCTTAATCTTTTGCATCACACAGGAACTCCAGATAGTGGATACCAAATGCCTTGGGTTGATTCCAACTCATGGTGACCTCATGTGCATATGCCTATTGAAATAGTTGGTATAGTGAATAGAAAGGCTTATAGTTAGGAAAGGTAGAGGATTCCTCAGGCAGGGAGGAAAAAATAGTCAGAAGGGTCAGGTCGGGAGAAAGGAGGCTCCCTACATGAACCCGGGATAAAACTAGACAAGCTCTGAGTCCTTCAAGATATACTCCTCTCCTAGCAGCTAATCGACTTCCACAGTGATACTGCCTTGGAAACCCAAGGAGGGGTCGCTGTGAGTCGGGTCCAATTCCACGGCACATAACAACAACAACAACAACAACAGCTTTAGCCACCACTCATCTGTTAGTTTGTCATACTGTGGTGGCTTACATATTGCTGCGAGGCTAGAGGCTAATACACTGGTATTACAAATACCAGCAGGGTCACCCATGATGGACAGGTTTCAGCAGAGCTTCCAGACTAAGACTGAGAAGAAGGAAGGGGCCATCCACTTCTCAAAGAATTGGCCAGTGAAAACCTTATGAATGAAACACTGTCTGATATAACACTGCAAAATTTTATGAATAGTCCTGAACGGTATCATTAATATCATTAATGAATGATATCATTAATATCACAAGTAAGTAAACTTTTGCTGAAGATAATTCAAAGCAATTGCAGCAATATATTGTCTGAAAGCAAAAAAAATACCAGAAAGATGTTTACTTGTCTTTTACTGACTATGCAAAAGCATTAAACTATGTGGATCATTACAGGTTATAGATAACATTGTGAAGAATGGGAATTTCACAACACTTAATTATACTCATGAGGAACTTGTACATAGACCAGGAGGCTATCATTGAAACAGAATAAGAAGATACTGCATGGTTTAAAATCAGGAAGCTTGTGTGTCAGGGTTGTATCCTTTCACCATACTTAATCAATCTGTATGCTGAGCAATAATCTGAGAAACTGGACTACATACAGAAAAATATGGTATCAGGATTGGAGGAAAACTCATTAACAACAACCTGTGATATGCTGACAACACAACCTTGCTTGCTGAAAGTGAAGATGACTTGAGGCACTTACTGATGAAGAATAAAGACTACAGCCTGCAGTATGGATTACACATCAACGTAAAGACAATGAAAATCTTCACAGGTGGACTAATAAGCAGCATCACAATAGAGGAACGATTGAAGTGGTCAAAGATTTCATTTGACTTGGATCCACAATCAACACCCATGGAAGCAGCAGTCAAGAAATCAGATGTCTTATTGCACTGGACAAATATGCTGCAAAAGACCTTGTTAAAGTGTTGAAGAGCAAATATGTCACTTTTAAGACTAAGGTACACTTAACCCAAGCTAAAGTATTTTTAATCACTTCATATGCATGTTAGGTTAGATGCCATTGAGTCGATCCAACTCATAGCGACTGTGTATGTATGTGAAAGTTAGACAAAGAATAATGAAGACCGATGAAGAGGAGATGGTTTTGAATTATGGTGCTGGCGAAGAATACCATGGGCTGCCATATGAATACCACATGGAACATACCATGGACTGCCAGAAGAATGAACAAATCTTTCCTGGAAGAAGTGCAGAATGAATGCTCCTTGCAAACGAGAATAGCCAGCCTTCATCTCACCTACTTTGGTCATTTTGTCAGAAGGGACCATTCCCTGTAGAAGGATTTCATGTTTGGTAAATTGGAGTGTCAGCAAAAAAGGGGAAGACCCTCAACAAGATAGATTGACAAAGTGGCTGCAAGGATGGGTTCAAATATAGCAACTATTATGAGGATGGGCAGTGTTTGGTTCTGTTGTACATAGGGTTGCTATGAGTTGGAGCCAACCCGATGGCACCTAACAACAAGCAGCTTCATAGAGCAGGCATTCAGAAGCTGCAGCAGAGTTCAGAGCATACTTCCCAGGGGACAGAAGGTGTCTAGATGGGGGGAAGAGAAAATAGTGGCTCATGTGACTTCAAGAGTTCTTCTGATCCAAAATCTCTTTCATTTGGCAGCTGATTTTGAGAATTCCTTTAATGAGGAAGAAAATACAATCCTTCCACAATTAAAGAGGTAATAATCAAATGTTAATTAAAACAATATATTCTCACGACAAACCGAAGGAACAAGAAAGATGGTAACAACAAATGCAACGCACTGCCGTTGAGGTGGATCCAACTCATAATGACCCCTCCTTGGGTTTCCGAGGTGGGTGTTGTTGTTGTTATGTGCCCTTGAGTTGGACCCAACTTACAGCGACCCCTCCTTGGGTTTCTGAGGCAGTATCACTACAGAAGTAGATTACCCCATCTTCCTTCTGAGGAGTGGCTGGTATGTTTGAACCGCCAGCCTTCTGGTTAGCAGTCAAGTGCCCTAGGCACTATGCTACCAGAGCTCCCTCCGAGATGGTATACTACAGAAATAGATGGCCCAGTCTTCTTTCCGAGGAGTGGCTGGTGGGTTTGAACTGTGAGCCTTCTGGTTAGCAGTCAAATGCCTTAGACACTATGCCACCAGAACTCCTTAGATAGTAGGTTGCATATTTAAGTGCTAAGGCATTTGATTGCTAACCAGGAGGTTAGGGGTTCAAATCCACCAGCCACTCCTCAAAGGAAGGTTGGGTAATCCACTTCCCTAGTGATAATGCCTCAGAAACCCAAGGAGGGGTTGCTATGAGTCAGATTCAACTCGACGACAGTGAGTGTGGTTTTTGCTGGGGATTTTGGAAGACTAGATTAATGAAACAAGTCTACATCTTCAAGAATCTTACCCTTTCAAGATTTCTTCACTTATAAATGGAAGAACAAACCTATCAAAATGGGAATTATCTGACTTCTATTATGATTAAAAATCATAATGCAATATGTAATATTACTAGTAAGATAATGTACAACTCATCATATTTATCACAGCTACTTTAAACTTTTAAAACAAGGGAAAAAAAATAAAAACCAGCAGGATATTCTACAAACAATTTGATAACCAATATGTTCCTATCCCAGGGCATTTCTGAGGGCAGAAGAAAGAGGCAATTTGTTCATAACTCTTATATATTCACATTTAAACTCTCTGGACAAAGAGCTTTTTTATGTCACACGTTCCAAGGTGACAATTTTGACCTAAGGGTCAAATGTAAATTGGAAAGACTAAAGGACAGAAATGAGAAATAAATAATCTCCTCATGTAAATTTGTAGGAAGAGAGGGAGAGAGTCACTCATTAACCAAGTCACTTAACTTCTCTGGGCCTCAATTTGCCAAACTATAAAATGATTGTGAATAGTGATGTATTAGTTCTACTGTTGTACAGAAACCTAAGTAGTTAACATTGATCTCAAGTAGAACGCAGAGAAAACCTAGTGTGCAGAACACCTGGTACTTTTAGCAAGTATTTACTTGGTGTTTAGCACTTTTGGATGAGGCATCATGCTCTAAAGGTGAGTCTAGCAACCTCAACCAAGGCTTACAAACCAGAAGAAAGAAGAGTTCATATCTGTGTAAACACAGGGTGGAAAGAATTATTGATAAGCCATATTTTTCACAAATCACAGTAAACACTATTACCAGCAGCAGCTTCAAATTCAGAAATTAAGTGTATATGGGTATAGAACATATTTTCTTTACCCTGGTTAAGTAACATATGTGATAAAAGCATTGGGGATAAATAAAATGTAAAAGGATTTGGGAGCACATTGATTTTCTACTCTGTAAGACATTCAGCTAAACGCAATCATTGCCATTGAAACATACTTCAAAATACAGATCAGATGCTAGGGCTGTCTCAGTTTCAGACACACACATGCCCCCCATGTCGTTACTGACTTTGCACTTGACATGTACAAAGGTGATGCCCTTACATACACCCTTAGGACTGATAACCCAAGGCCTTTCCATTTTTAAAAAATACCTCACTCAATCCGTTATCCAACACCATTACCATTGATTAGATTCTGATTCATGGCGACCCTGTAGGACAGAGTAGAACTGCCGCCTAGAGTTTCCAAGGCAGGAATCTTTACAGAAGCACTGCTACATTTTCTCCCACTGAGCAACCAGTGAGTTCAAAGCACCGGCCTTTCAGTTAGCAGCAGAGTTCTTTAACCACTGTGCCACCAGGGCTCCTTTGCTCACTTATCAGAGCCCAGAAATTCCATGGCTTCATTTCACAGTCTAAAGCATTCAGAAGCCTTTATTAAAATGCAAGTACCTCTCAGGAAAAGTAACAAGTTACACCTTATCATGTTGTCACTTAATACTAAGAGAAACTTTGAGTTTCAGATACTGCTTTAGGTTTTTACTAACTCAAAGAGAAGATAAGATCCTGAAAGCACTAGAGGGAGGAAAGTAAAGCTAGTCAGGAAGTGTATGGAAAAGGAGACAGAAGAAGCCCTTAAGGGCAGTCTTTGCCTTCAGTAAGTCAAGAGAAATTCTGATTTGCCTTAAACCACTGAAGTCCCATCTCTACAAATAAAAATGCCCAGAAAACTTGCCAAGAGATCAAATCTACTGGTCCCATGCTGTTCAGTCATGTTACTGAATGTCAAAACTGCAAATGTATCCTTACATTAAAAAAAAAAAAGCCAACTCAATGATATAGCCAATGAAGAGTCACTAATATACTTAAGAAATTAGTATTTTCTTTCTAAAATAAACTAGCCTAATTTCATTCCAAGACTTAAACTCTTGAACTCCTCTAACAGACTTTTTTAGTGTTAAAATAAGCACAACAAATTGACCAAAAAAAAAAAAAAAAAAGATAAATAGTTCATAACATATTTCCAGAAGTGTTATTCAAAAAGATGACTTTAAAGGATGTCTCCTCAGTGGAGAAGATACTTCAGTGCCCATTGGGAGAACTCTCCCTTCTCTGTAGATACAGAAGTACAGTAAATAAGCAAAGAACACCTAAGAACAAACTTTGCTGGCCACCAGCAGGGGAGCTCTTCAGCTTTTGTCCCCAAACCCATTCAAACAAAAGAAGCTCCTCCGCTCCACCCCTTGGACTCGCACCCCGCGGGGACCCTCCGGACCCCCGCTCCTTCCCGGCTCCGCCAGCCCTACTTACTCCTCAGAGCCCCGATGAGCAGAGAGCCGTCCTTAATGAGCTCCTTAATGAACTTGTTGGTTCGTTCGAGCTCAATCTCGTGACACTGCAGGCGCTCTCTGAAATCCGGGCTATCCAAGTAGGAATCGCTGAATTCCAGAGTAGGCAGCCCCATGGCCGAGCCACTGCCAGCGGCGGCCGGAGACACGTCCCGGCCAGCGATCAGGGCGAGGGCAGCCGGCGACAGCGGCTGGCGCTGGGGACGCGCGATCGCTGGGAAACTCGAGGGGAGCAAAAGAAATGGGCCCCCGCGCGCCCCGCCGCACCGCGCCGCCTGCGCCGAGCTCCAGCGGCGCGCGGACACCTCCGAACTCAGTCTTCTTCCCTCCGAGCGAGAGGAGCGAGGGCGACCGACCGAGGTTCGGGTCTGCTCAAGTCGTTGTCATCAGGACGCATCGTCGCTCCGGGCACGGAGGCTTCGAGGCTCCGGGCCGCAGCCCGAGCAGGAAAGTTTCTCTAGCGGCCCGCAGACACTTCCGGCAGCTCCACTGTGCTACTCTCTTGACAGTCGTTTGCACTGTAACCCAGAAGCGCCCAGCAGCAACTCCGCCGGGGCCCGAGAAACCCTCCCCTTCGATGGACGCAAGCTCTGAATGCTTGCAAATCGGGCCAGGGCTCGGAGACCCTCCTCCCAGTCGCTGCGCTTCCACCCTCGCCACTCCGCCCCTTCGCCCATTTACCCTCCTGCCCCCACCCACCGTCAGGCACTTTGCTCCTGGGCTCCCCGCGCTGTCGCGGCGCGTTTTCGATCCTGCCTTCGCCTGGGGCGTTAACAATGTCCACCTCTTGGCGCCCGGCTCCAAGTCACCCACAGTGACACTTCGGGGTACTCCGCTCCGCCTCAGTAAACCCTCCACCCCATCACCCAATCCCTAGGAATTGGCTGGGAAAGAAAGCAGAGTTAACTTTCCCTAAGGTTTGGAATGTCATTTTGAAGCCTGGAAGGAAGATCCTGCCCTCTAAGCGTAGTTTACTTTGCTTCACACGTCTCCACTGAAGGTATATAAAGTCCAAGTTGAAAAGTTTTTCTGTCTCTTTCCCATCTCTTACTTCATATTTCACTGATTCAAGAAAGGTAAGGTTTTTATACTTCAGGAGGAAAAGCTTCATAGGCCTTGTTTTGTTCTGTTCTGTTTTCCAAGTTGCTGGGAAGGTGGGGAGATTTTAGGTCATCCTCATTCCCCAGCTATGCACCTCAGGCTTAGGTGTTTCTACTTCTGGAAGAATACCTATTTGAATCAGAAACACAAGTATCTTTTATAGGCACTGGGAGGGAATTATCCTACAAATATGAAGATTTTTAAATTATTGAATTAATCTGGAATTCTCAATGAATTTCTACCAAGAGGTTTATCCTTTCCCTCGTAGAGATTCACTTAATAAATTTGTGTTCTTTTTGAAACAATGACAGAAAAAGAAACTGCTGTCTTACATCTGCCCTGTCACACCATCTATAGGATTTCTGAGAACTCAGTTATTTTGCTTAAGGATCTGCTTTTAATTTCTATGTTTTCATTGCTTTGTCCATTTGAACCATCTGTTAAAAAGCTCTATTCAACACGGCATGGGAAAAATTCCATTAAAGTGCTTTACATTTTTCCCAGTAAATTTCAGGGATTGTCAAGATTTTAGTTTCAAATGGTTAAAATATATATATATACATTAAAAGTAACATGTAAATAGTGAACTAAGATAAAATAATTTTAATAGTATATTTGATGACTTGATTTAAATTCTTTTGGGCCAGAGATTGGACTTAAAAACCTTCCCTCCATATTTGCATCATTATGGTAGCGTTGTGGCTAGGGCATTTGACTGCTAATCAGAAGGCTGGTGGTTCAAACCCACCAGCCACTCCTCGGAAGGAAGACTGGGCAATTTACTTCTGTAGAAATAGTGCCTCGGAAACCCAAGGAGTCGCTATGGGTTGAAATCAACTCGACGGCAGTGAGTATTTCCCAACATATTGGCAGAATGGTCAATCACTAATGACACCATTGAAATCATTTTAACTTCAAATATTTATCTATGTATATCAGTTAAATACTCTTAATTTGTAGGCAATAATGCTGTTTCTTGGAAGGTAGATGGGGCAGTCTACTTCCCTAGAAGTAGCCTCAGAAACCCGATGTGGATTGCTATGAATCCGAGTCAGCTGGATGGCAGTGAGTTTGGTTTGGTTTGTTTAATGCTGTTTGTTAAAAGGAGCTCTGGTGGTGCTGTGGTTAAGGCATTGGGCTGCTAACCCCAAGACCAGTGGTTCGGGTCCACCAGCTGCTCCTCTGGAGAAAGATGAGAGATGAGGCAGCCAGCTTCCTTAAAAATTGACAGCTTTGGTAATCCTATGGGGGTTGCTGTGAGTCAGAGTTGACTCATGGCAGTAGTTAATGCTAATTGTCAGTTAATGATGCAACTTAAAAAACAATGGTGCTGTTTTTCACCTGAGGTGATTTTACATTTTTTCATTACACAGTATAAAAAACAAAAAACCAGTCAGTCCAAACAAACGGTTTTCCTTTCAACTTTTGCCATGTTGCTGTGCCAGAGAACTAAATCCGATGCCAATTGCTCAGATATGAAACAGGATAAAATATAACAATCTCTTCTTGTTTTTCATTAAATGAAGGTTCTGTGATTAATTTTTTAAAAATGCATCAGCAATCTTTGATAAGCAGTATTTAGTATGTTGGGTGTCAGTTTTCATTCTTCCTCAAAAGTCTTACATGCCAGGACAGATTTAATTGTAGATTTAAGATATGGGTGCTTGTTTACCCATTCATGTATGTAAGTACATGGTTTATGCCTACTGTCTACACGAGTAGCATCTGCATAGAGAGGTGATTTATATAGAAAGATAAATAAAGCAAAACATAGTGCCTATCCTCAAGATATTTTCAGAGTAGAAAATAAGGAAAATGAGTGCCTATCTAACACAAGGCAGAATATGCTATGTTCCACGAACCTCGCAAAGACATGATGAAAATTATGCATCGATGCCATTGTCAACATATTTCAAGTCAAGTCCATCACTATATTTACATGGAATTGGGTTTCTTCCTCTTACTTTCCACCTAGAGTCCTCAAAGTCTTGTATGTTGTAATGGACTCTTTTCTTGTAGGTGAATTCACGGTTACTCATGACTTATTTCTGTGATTCATACTTTAATTATACCTGCTAGTCAGGCTTTCTCTTACGCTATAATAAACCAGGTACTTGAGACACACCAGAAATGATTTTGCTTTAAGGTAGATTTACAGTCAGTTTTGTACTATTGTTTTCATGTATTATTCTCCCCACCATGATTAAATGAACCAGATTCTTTCTAAGAGAATAGACTTTTTAAATAAAACATTGTCTATGCCTGCAAGTTTGTTTTCATAGGAAATTTCAATGAACTGAAATGCAGCCTTTCCAAAAAATTTCCACTTCACAATACGTGCCCCTGTCAGCTGCATGGTGAGCTGAACAAATATTACGGGCTGACACAGTGTTTGGCATGATTACTGGCACAGAAAGATGGCTCTGTTTGTTTTCTAAATTCCCAAATGGGATGTGTGGGGCCTTGTTTGTTTATTTATATGTAAGAACATAAAAGGTAGTTGCAGATAGTAAACTAATATATAGTATTTGAAATCTGCTGGAAACTTTTTTTCTGGACCTACATCAGGTCTGGCACTTAAATCTGGCACTAATATACTCAATAAATGTTTTTTGTTGATTTGTTATTATTTCTCAATTCATTACACAGACTTAAGCTTCCCAGACTTGGAAGCTCTAAGGCCAAGTTTATGCCTGGTAAGAAATGACTCAATTGAAAGCAAGTGTACCTACAAAGACTGATGATGCTTTTCAGCCTTTCCTGTGGTGAGAATGCAGTAGCATTCCCACTTGAGTATTTTTTCTCAAAGTGTGTTCTTTGAGGATAGATTATGTATCTTTATAGGTCAACCTTACATAGTATCTAGAATAACAGTATTGCACCCAAATCAGTGGCATCACTAGGGTTGGTGTCACCCAGTGTGGTAACTTGTGGTATCACCAGCCCATGGACCTCCTCCCATACCAGACAGACCATATAGAATCCTTAGTTATGTCTATTACCAGTTTTAATCATAGGATAATATGTGATATAGTTGCAAATTGCTTTAATGTAATATTTCTTAGGTTATATGAATACTAACAACAAAATGGCAGCATTAGTAGTAACTGAGTAGAAGCCTTTTTTATTATTATTTTTCCTGTTCTTTTCCTTACTACTTCTTTCTCAAGAAAGCTATTGATACAAGTTCACGAATACCAATTACCACAGTATTGTAGCTATAACACCAGAAAATTTGACAAAATATAAAAACACTGACAACAAAACAACAGCACATGCTTGTAATGTGTGCAGACAAAACCATGTAATATGAATTCTTACTGTAATTCTTACTGTAATTGGATAATAATAATAGCATTAGAAGGTTTAAAAAGTAAATTAGCATAGAGTATTAGCTTTGTACTTATAGTGATACATGTAAACTAGCCTTTTGAAAAATGTTTTGTTGTTATAACTAATTACAGGGATATTTTTAAAAAAATAATAAATTTCTGCTGAAAAACTGCGAAAAAATTAACTTTTTATTGTTATTTGGGTGAAAGTTTATAGGGCTAATTGATTTTCCGTTCAATAATTCATACACGTTTTGTTTGGTGGCATTGATTTCAGTCTCCACAGTGCAACAGCACTCTTCCCACTTTTCCTGTGTTTAACATTTGCACAAAAATTTTACAGACATTGAAGTGACACCCCCTTTGACAGTGTCACCCAGGTGATCTGCATCCCACTGCTACCCACATTCCCCTAGTGACACCTCTACCCAAATAAACAAAATACATGATTCAATTATTAATAAGAGAAATGTGGAAGATACAAGAATCAAATTTATTTCTGAAACCATTTAAATCTGCATAAATGTTTAAACAACAGAGTTTCTAAGATATTTTCTGTCAGCAGAAAAAGAAAGTTCAGATTAAACACTTTGATAGCAGGAATTATTTATTCTGCCTTAGTAAAAGTATTTCTTATTTTCTTCCAAACAAGCTTCTAACATCACTATTTCTTAAGAGAGGAGTTGATACATGATATTGCATTTTCTGAGGGACAAAATGTACGTGTCATTAGTGACAACATCCTACGTAACATGGTAACATTATCTTTTACAGTTAAAAATGTTAACACAAACTGTAGCCACCCCATATGATGGAATAGAACTGCCCCATAGGATTTTACAGGCTACAATCTTTACAGGAAGGGAGCTCTGGTGGTACAGTAGTTAAGGCATTTGGCTGCTAAACAAAAGATTGATGATTCAAACCCACCAGCCAGTGCATGGGAGAAAGATGAAGCAGTCTGATTCTGTAAAGATTTACAGCCTTGGAAACCCTACAGGGCAGTTCTACTCTGCCCTATAGAGTCATCGTGAGTCTGAATTGACTGGATGGCAGTGCTTTATTGTTGTTGTTGTTGCTGTTGTAGTTTCACTTTTATAGGAGCAGATTGCCAGGTCTTTCTCCTGCAGAGAGGCACTGGGTGGGTTCTAATCTCCAGCCTTTCAGTTAGCAGCTGAATGCTTAACTATTGTGCTGCCGGGACTCCTTTCAACTATAAAGCTCCTCTAAAATGGATACAATTCTCCCTCTAACACTGTCATGAAACAGACTAGAGAGGTAAGTAGATAAGAGAACAGGGAAGACATGGGCAGCTGTTGTTGTTAGGTGCTGTTGTTAGGTGCCGTCGAGTCAGTTTCATCTCATAGTGATCCTCTGTACAGCAGAATGGAACACTGCCTGGTCCTGCAGCATCTTCACAATTGTTGCCATGCCCACTGTTGCAGCCACAGTGTCAATTCACCTCACTGAGAGTCTTCCCCATTTTTGCTGACTCTCTACTCTGGTGGCATAGTGCCTAAGGCATTTGACTGCAAACCAGAAGGCTGGAGGTTCAACCCCACCAGCCACTCCTCTGAATGAAGGTTGGGCGATCTACTACCATAGTGATACTGCTTTGGAAACCCAATGAGGGGTCGCTATGAGTCGGGTTCAACTCAACACCAATAAGTTTGGTTTTGGTATACATCAGGCTCACTTTAGTCTACAAAGTGACATTTTTGCTCTTTAACACTTTAAAGAGTTTTTGTGCAGCAGATTTGCCCATTGCAGTAAGTCATTTGATTTCTTGATTGCTGCTTCTGTGGGTGTTAATTGTGGATCCAGCTATAATGAAGTCCTTGAGAACTTCAATCTTTTCTCCATTTATCATTATGTTCCTTATCAGTCCAGTTCTGAGGATTTTTGTTTTCTGTATGTTGAGGTATACTCCATACTGAAGACTGTAGTCTTTAATCTTCATCAGTAAGTGCTTCAAGTCTTCTTCACTTATAGCAAATAAAGTTATGTCATCAGCATATAGCAGGTTGTTAATGAGTCTTTCTCAAATACTGATGCTGCATTCTTCATCATATAGTCCAGCTTCTCTGACTATTTTCTCAGCTGATGGATTAAGTAAGTAAATGTGGTAAAAGGATACGACCCTGACACAAACCTTTGCAAATTTTAAACCATGCAGTGTCCTCTTGTAGTAGACTTTTAGTGACCCCTCCTTGAGTTTCTGAGGCAGTATCACTATGGAAGTAGATTGCCCAACCTTCCTTCCGCAGAGTGGCTGGTGGGTTTGAACCTCCAACCTTCTGGTTAGTGGTCAAATGCCTTAGGCCCTACACCACCTGAGCTCCTAATGGGGACAGGAATCGAACATATCTCTAAGGTCTGAGCCTATATGTCTCAGAAGAATTATCTTTATAGGAGTTTAGTTTCTCATGCTAACTGTGAGATAACCAGTTGCCGTCGAGTCAATCCTCCGTGAGTGTAGGAGTAGAACTGTGCTCCACATGTTTTCAGTGACTGAGTTTTGAAAGTAGATTGTCAGGTCTTTCTTCTCAGTTGTCTCTGTGTGGACTCAAACCACCTACCTTTTGTTTAACAGTAGAACATGTTAACTGTTTGCACCACCCAGGGACTCTAAGTTTGAGGTAAAATTAGTGTAATTCAGAGTCTCTGAAGGAGAGAAGTGCAGCTCAAGAGTGTTGGGATTAGTTTAATAGAGAGGCCGTAGAAATGGTCAAGGGAGGGCAAATCTGAGTTAGCAGGAATAATGGCAGAGAGTGTAAATGTGTTCTTTGTGACAATTTAAGTCTACAGTACCTTCCAACTCTAAGATTTATGGTGGCAGATTTCTGAAGAACAGGAGGAAAGAGCAGAAATCTATACATGAAATATTCTATATTTACAACTATATTTGTAAGGTGAGGAGAAAAGAAGAGAATTAAAGAAGACATAGAATAAACAGGTAGCAAGATTAGAAGAAAAACAAAACTTTCAAATGAGCATGAAATTTAAGGAAGAGAAGTGTTTTGAGTTTTTAGGTTGAAGGAAGAGAGAAATTAGATTTAATTTAGGACAGTTTTTTTTTTTTTTTTTTAAGGCATAGATTTTGCTTTCCATTTGGTATTGCCCCCTTGTGGCAAACCATGATGTTTACTAACTTGACAGAAAACCAGAAAGGATAGAGCAAAGGGAAAAGAGACTAAAATCTAGTGAATGAATACTTCCATGTGCTGAGCATGATAGTAACAGTTTTTATAAATATTACCTCATTTAAGCTTCACCAGAGCCCTGTAAAACAGGTATTGTTTAAGTATTATTAATCCCATTTTCAACAGGTGGGGACATTAAGTCTCAAAGTGGTTAACTTGCCTAAATTTACATAGCTAGAAGGCAATAGAGTTGAGATTTCAACTCAAATCTTTTTAGCATAAAAAGTCACACTAAAAAGTGTTACTAATGAAGATCAAAGGTTACAGTCTTCAATATGGATCATACCTCAACATAAAGAAAACAGAAATCCTCAGAACTGGACCAATAAGCAACATCACGATAAATGGAAGAAGACTGAAGCTGTCAAAGATTTCATTTTACTGGATAGACAATGTCCACTGAAGCAGCAGTCAAGAACTCAAATGACATAGTGAATTGGGCACATCAACTACAAAAGATCTCTTTAAAGTGTTAATAAGGAAAGACATCACTTTGAAGACAAAGGTGTACCTGACCCAAGCCATGGTATTTTCTTTCAATGACCTCATATGAAATCTGAACAATGAATAAAGAAGACCAAAATAGAATTGATACCTTTGATTCATGTGTTGGTGAAGAATATTTAATGTACTGTGGAATGCTATAAGAACGAACAAATCTGTCTTCGAAGAAGTACAGCCAGAATGCTCCTTAGAATTGAGGATGGTGCTTTGGACATGTTATCAGGAGCAACCAGTCTCCTGATACAATGGAGAAGAATATAATGCTTCGTAAAGTAGAGTATCAGCAAAACAGAGAAAGACTCTAAATGAGATGGATTGAGATGGCTGCAACAATGGGCTCAAAACAGCAATAATTGTGAGGATGGTACAGGACCAGGGAGTGCTTTTTTCTGTTGTATATGGGGTCACTATGAGTCAGAGCCAACTCAATGACACCTAACAACGTTAACAACAACAACAACAAAGAAATGTATTTAACAAATATTCACTGAGTATCTGTTATGTGGGTGTGCTGCTAAATTAAAATTTCAGTCTAATGTGTTATGTTAAGGACATTAATCAGTAGTCACACAAAAGCCACTTATTAGCTGAGTGATTTAGGAAGATTTACTTCCCAGCATTTTCAGATTCACTAACTGTAAAATTAGAGATGATAATGACAATGGCCATCATCTATTAAGTGCTACAGTATATCAGATACTTTTACCTCTGTCGCTGAGACATTTCTGTGCTTCTGTCACACAAAATTAGGATGAGGAATCTCATTTGCACTGGTGGTGAAAGTTCATCATGGATAGAGTGTTTATGAGTTGTATTTGAAGAGGAAGTGTTGTCGCTCCCTTAACCAGTTGCTATGGAGGCAATTAGAACTCATGGTGACCCCATGTGTGTCAAAGTAGAACTATGTTCCATAGGGTTTTCAGTGATTGATTTTTTTAGAAGTAGATTGCCACTCTTTCTTCTAGGCAACCTCTGGGTGGACTTGAACCTCCAATCTTTCAGTTAGCAGCCAAGGAGTTTATTCTACCTAGGGGATCAGTATCTCCCTTACCTCTCATTGAAAACCTGATAGGTATGGCTTCCACAGGATTCCAAAGTAAACACTTGACACCCAGGAAGAAAGTAAGCATTTACTGAGCAACTACAGTGTCCACGATCCCACTAGGTCCACCAACTCTCACAGTAAGAATGGAGTTAGACATTTCATGATGAAGAAAAGGACACTGAGTTACAAACAAACAAAAGGCAGATAACTTTGCCCCAGGATAAAAATAGTACATGACAGAGCTGTCATTTTAACACACAGCCACACCAATAAATATCTCTAATGAGGATACTTTTCATACAGATTTATAATTACATTTTTATTCAGCTCTTTTCCCATATTTCACCCTTTCCTTTTAGATACTAAACTTTTAGACTTTATCTTGTTGGTCTCTGTGTCCCTTGCGCATAACACGTTATCAGTCCACAGACGATACCTAACAAATTTTGTCTGAGGTGCAGAGTGCCTTATAGTCTTCTAAAAATTACTTGGCTTCTCTGGTAGAGATGCCTGAGCAAATTTGTAGGAAAACAGAGGAAAGTTTCTCTCATTTGCCATGGTGTCTCTGCATGTTACTTGAGCTCTGCTGAGAATAAAGGCAAGTGTGGAGCTCATTATCTGTGCTTCTAGACAATGAGTGTGTCTGCACTAAAACTGCTGCCATCCAGCTCATTGTAACAGGCCATGTGAAGGCAGTGAAAAATATGATGAGAACCATAATAAGCCCAGAAACAGCCTCAGAAAGCTAACTCAAACTAATGACGCCACACTCTGCAAGAGAAGTTATAATTCAATCAGAGTGAAGCACACTAATGAATGTGATAAGAAGGATAATTGAAAAAGAACAGACCAACAGTCTCTATGATTTGAGCATTTCAGGTGAAAAAAAAGAAGAACAAATCTGAAAAACAATCTGTAACCAGTAGTCATAATGGCAACCTACTTTTTGAGAAATATAGTAAAATGCATGATATTATCCCTTAAAATGTATACTAGTGTACTAAATACCACTTGTACTAATTGATTACTTTAAAATGGTTAATTTATATTGTGTGGATTTCACCTCAGTAAATTATTTAAGATATAACTATTGAGGAGGAGATTATAAAACTTGAAGGATTGTCCACAATTAAGGTAGTGTCCCTAAGTATCTTCTTTGAAGTGTCTTACATCATTTTAAGAGACTGATTGAAACTGTAAATACATCATAGTATTTTATAGAAGAAAGATACAGGACTTCAATCACAGTATTCATATTCAAAAGAAAGATTAAGGCCCTATAACATAAGATTGGCCAATGAATGTATACTCACAAGCTTTAAATTCAAAATAAAAGGTTTATAACATTTATGCTTTTTTTAAAAAAATTATTCTAGTTTTATTTTTTTTTCCCCCAACTAACCAACTAGCAATTGGTCCCAGCTGCACCAACAAAAGGTTCCATGTGGTATCACCAAAAAAATTTTTTGTTGTTATTTCTCCTCTTTATCCACAGGTGGCACATTTGGATGAATCCCAGTGAATAAATAACCACTATGAGGGGTTATTATTATTTTCTTTTTGGATGAGAGGGTGTTGTATGAAAATTTATAATTAATAAATCTGCTACAAAATCATTTAAAATGTACATTAAATGTTGTTGTTGTTGTTGTTATGTGCCATCAAGTTGGACCCGACTCATAGCTACCCCTCCTTGGGTTTCCAAGGCAGTATCACTACGGAAGTAGATTGCCCCATCTTCCTTCCGAGGAGTGGTTGATGATAGTGTGAATTTTATTTGATAGAGGGATTAGAAAATTGTACAAAATCATTTATGGTAAGTTATATGTTATAGCGTTCTTATTTTTATTTATTAAGGAAATCTTTTGTTTTTTCAGCTTCCAGTTTATTGCAGCTTCTTTGTGAGACAGATGTGGACTACTGAGATTAATATTTAGCGTACTAGACAAAAGTAATGTAAGTAGGGCAGTCTCAATTCCACTCAATACCGCAGCACATTTTACCATTCTAATCCTTTCTTCCGTGATCTTTCGAAGAATGCCTCAAAGATTTGTGAAGGTCTTTGAACTCTGTTAAAAGAAGGGCTTTGTTCAGTATGGTGTTGAAGAGAATCACTCTGCATATAGGGAAAAGCTGGTTGTTATGAAAGATGAACATTTTTGAAGAATTATAACTCTTCCAAACATGCTTTTTCCTCAACTTTGTATTATAAAAGCTTTAAACATACAGAAAAGGTTAAAAAAAAAATAATAAAACAATGGACACCTATCTGCTCTCCCTCTAGATTCAACCAATGTCAATATTTTTCCATTTTTCTTTTATCTCTCTCTACTCACTCTTTCTGCACATTGCTGTTGGTAGTTGCCATCCAGTCAGCTTTGACTCATGGCAACCCCATGTATGCAGAGTAGAACTTCAATCCACAGAATTTTCAAGGCTGCAAACTTTCAGAAGCAGATCACCAGTCCTTTCTTCCAAGGAGACTCTGGGGGTTTGAGCCTCCATCCTTTTAGCTGCCATTCAAGATCTTAAACATGTGTGCTGCCCAGGGACTCCTTTTTCACATATGTGGATTTAATTGTGGATATGTCACTTAACTCTGATGGAGTAGTGCCTAAAGCATTGGACTGCTAACCAGAGGCTGGAGGTTCAAACCCACCAGCCACTCCTCAGAAGGAAGGTTGGACAATCTACTTCCGTAGTGATACTGCCTCGGAAACCGACTCCACAGCAGTGAGTTTGGTTTGGTTTTATGTCATGTTAGTTCATTTGACTTGCAAGCACAACTCATGAGACATTTTACTAATCTTCCTCTGGGTCTTACCTCTTATTACATCTACATTATGCTATTTTTAAAATTATATAGAGAGATGAGTTTAAGAGAATGTGAATTAGTGTGAATGCCCACTCTGGGGAAGTAAAGAGTCATCCACAGAAATCAATTTGTATGAATTTGGGGTTTAAAAGCATCAGGTGAAATCATGAGAAGCATAACAAGTAGGATTGAGGTGACTAATCCAACTTTTTCAATATAGGACAGTTTTCTCATTGAGGACTGGGGTGAGGGTGAGGAAGAACTGAGAGTCAGGAATATATTCATCACAGGAGTCAGTTTAAAGTGTCCTAAGTTGTCCTTTAAACTCAGAAAGAAGCCCACTCCAGGTGCTTACGGTGTATAATAAGGAAAAGTAGAGATCTATTTATGAAACACTGAACAATGACGGCATCTGCCACATTGTCCAGCTGGGTTCCATTTGCTCCAGAAGAGAGGCTAAGAAGGCAACTGAGGACATGGCTGGAAATAGCAGGAATTTAGATGGTGATAGGATGGGTTTCTTTCCCTCACCCACTTCCTTCACTTGGGAGGGGAATTTTGGTCAGACAGGAAAGGAAGAATCCTGATGTTAATATTAGCTTGAAAAAAGTAGGTTGGGACCTTGTCTTGTGGCTGCTTCATTTATAAGCCGAAGCATGACCTGAATGATCGGACTTTCCCTTCATACTGAGATGGGGGAAAATGCACTTTGCAGAGGAGAAGGAACTGGGATGAAAATATCAGTTTGTTTGACAAGGAGAGGGAGGACAGAGAGTAGGAATTTCCTGGCTATCCCACCATCTCTGATGGACTGCTATGACTCATAGTGACTCAATGAGAAAAATGAAGGGCTCTTTACACAATTCTTAAAAGCCATGCTCTGTTCATGTGACTCTTAGTGAGATTTTCTTCCTGTTAATAGTCTGTTTCTACCCTGCCAGCTATTAAGAAGTGGCTAAGAAGTCATATATACAAAGAAAATGACTACTAATGAGCCATCTCTAATGCAGGGAAAAAGTGTTAGCTAACATTACAGTATTGTTTTCTCCTCAAATAAGGAAAAAGATCATAGTTATTTTTTCAATTATTTCAGACCATCTTCAAAAATGGGAAAAACAATTAGTAGCTAAATCATTTCTATAACAGCATGGCCACTTTTATGAGTGTAGGAGACATTGCCTTTAGCTGTGAGAGTATGGGAAACATTATAAAATTTCAGCCAATAATGTAAAATTGAAGTAGGTATTTCATAAATTCCAAGAATCCATTTGGGTGTGTGGCTTATATGCCAAGGTAAGGTAATACTTTAAAATTCCCCATTTTCACCATAAATTATTTCCTAAGAATATTTTTACAGTTGCCTTCACTTTTACTTTTATGCTAATACTCCAAAATCTACATCTCCAGATTCTTGTATCAGCTGCCCACTGGATATCACCACACTAATATTTCAAAGGTACATATCACACGCTCAATACGTGCATGATGCTACAATTCATCCTTTTCCTAAACTTGCTCTCCAAATTAAGAAGCTCTGATGGCACAGTGCCAAATTTCATTCCCTATGCCAATTGTCTAGAAAGAAACTTGACATCTAATCAGTCACCAAGTCATTTCCTTGACATCTTTGGCATCCACCTCCTCCTCTCCAGCCCCAGCTTTGGTGCTAGGTCAGTGCTCATTGGTTGGGCTATTAAAATAAACCTTTAGCCAGTCTCCATGGCTCCAGTCAGATGTTCTCTAATCCATGCTTGCAGCCAGAGAGATCATTCTAAAAAAGCAAATCTCATCATTCTCCCCAGGGCTGAAAATCTTTCAGCGGCTCCTCATTGATTTACAGATAAGGTCCAAACTCCTTAATTTGACAAACCAGTATCTGCTAATTCTCCAACCTTATTGATTGTCATATGTTTTTCCTGTGGAATTAGGCTTGAGTCATGCTGAATCTGTTTTAAGTTTGTTTAACTGAATAGTAATAGGAATCATTGTGAGTTCAAGAATTCTCTATAAGAAGTATCTATTCTATGTTAATATTGATGATTATCTTAAAAATTAATTTAAGCATATTTTGAATCATTTAGATCATGCTTTCAAACTTTTATTAGCTGGATATCTTGTTAAAAGATCTTGTTAAAAGGCAGACTCTGATTCAGTCAGGCTTGTGTGGCTGGAGACTGTATTTCTAATAAGCTGCCAGGTGATGCCAGTGCTGATGGTCTGTGGATCACATATTGAGTAATAAGGGTGCAGCATCGTGACTTCTTTCTAATTGAATTGCTGTTATATACCATCAAGTCAATTTTTGATTTAAATGACCACATGTGACAGGGTAGGAATGCCCCCATGGGATTTTGTAGCCTGTAATCTTTATGTGAACTGATCATCAGGACTTTCTCTTCTGGGTGGGTTCGAATCACCAACCTTTCAGTTAGGAGCCCAGTAGTACTTAAATATTGCACCACCAAGGGTCCTTTCTAATTGAGTATTACCATGAAATTACCTCATCATATGAACTAGTGAAGAAAGAAGAGACATAGCCTTAATATTTAAATGATACATTCATTACAAATAAGGACCAAGTGATGTTACAGCTTACGGTAATGATAAAAATCTGATCTGGCAATTGTTCTAGTAAAACAACAACAAAAAAAAGGAGGTCAAGAAAGAACTGTGTCTTCATTAAACACAATGTGGTATTGTGGTTGTTGTCGTTAGGTGCTATCGAGTCAGCTCCAACTTATAGTGACCCTATGCACAACAAAAGGAAATACCGCCATGTCCTGTGCCAGCCTCACAATATTTACTATACCTGAGCCCATCATTTCAGCCACTGTGTCAATCCATCTCATTGAGGGTCTTCCCCTTTTCACTGACCCTCCACTTTCCCAAGCATGATATCCTTTTCTAGGATATGGTCCCTTCTGACAACATGACTAAAGTAGATGAGATGAAGTCTGACATTCTCTCTTTCAAGGAGCATTTTGGCTGCACTTCCTCCAGGACAGAGCTGTTCATTCTGCTGGTACTTCCAGTATTGTTCGTCAACACCACAACTCAAAAGCACCAACTCTTCTTCAGTCTTCCTTATTCATTGCCCAGCTTTCACATGCATAAGAGGCGATTGAAGATAACCGTGGCTTGGGTCAGGCACACCTTAGTCTTCAAAGAGACATCTTTGCTCTTCAACACTTTAAAGAGGTCTTTTGCAGCAGATTTGCACAGTGCAATATGGCAGCTGATTTCTTGACTACTGTTTCTATTGGTGTTGATTGTGGCACCAAGTAATATGAAATCTTTAACAACTTTAAACTTTTCTCCATTTATCATTGTGCTGCTTATTAGTCTAGTTGTTAGGATATTTGTTTTCTTTATGCTGAGATGTAATCTCACCTGACCGCTAACTGAAAGGTCAAGTGTTCAAACCCACCAGCCACTCACAGAAGTAACATGAGCTATCTACCCAATGCAGGTCGCTATGAGTTGGAAATGACTCGATGACAGTGAGTTTTGTCTTTTTTGTTTGAGATGTAATCTATACTGCAGGTTGTAGTCTTTAGCCTTGATTGGTAAGTGCTTCAAGTCATTTTCACTTTGAGCAAGCAAGATTGTGTCGCCTGCACATTGCAGGTTGTTAATGGGTCTTCCTCCAATGCTGAAGCCATGTTCTTCTTCATATAGTCCAGCTTCTCGGATTATTTGCTCAGTATACAGATTGAAAAGTATGGTGAAAGGATACAACCGTGACACACTTCCTTCTTTCTTTTTAAGCTATGCAGTATTCCATTGTTCTGTTTAAACAACAGCCTCCATTCCTCATAAGCACAACTAAGTGTTCCAGAATTCCCATTCTTCTAAAAGTTATTTATGATTTCTTATGATCCATACAGGTGAATGCTTTTGCATAGTCAATAAGACACAAGTAAACATCCTCTGGTATTTTTTGCTTTGACCCAAGATCCATCTGACACCGGCAATGATATTCCTCATTCCATGTCCTCTTCTGAATTTAGCTTGCATTTCTGGAAGTTCCCAGTTAATATACTGTTGCAACCACTTTTGAATTATCTTCAGCCAGATTTTATTTATGTGTGATATTAATGATATTGTTTAATAATTTCTACATTCTGCTGGATCATCTTTCTTTGGAATGGGTACACATATGAATCCCTTGCAGTCAGATGGCCAGGTAGCTGTCTTCCAAACTTCTTGACATAGACAAGTAAGTGCCTCTAGCATGGTATCCGTTTTTTGAAACATCTCGATGGGTATTCCGTCAATTCCTGGACCCTTGTTTTTTGCCAATTCCTTCAGTGCAGCTTTGACTTCTTCCTTCAGTACCATTGGTTCTTGATCATATACCACCTCCTGAAATGGATGAACATTAACCAATTCTTTTTGGAACACTGACTCTGTATTTCTTCCATCTTCTTTTGATGTTTCCTGAACCATTCAATATTTTTCCATGCAATCTTTCAATATTGCAACTTGAGGCTTGATTTTTTTCTTCAATTCTTTCAGCTTGAGAAATGCTGAGCATGTATCCTTTTGGTTTTTGAACTCCAGGTCTTTACACATTTAGTTATAATAATTGGCTTTGTCTTCTCGAGCTGCCCTTTGAAATCTTCTGTTCAGCTCTTTTATTTTGTCATTTCTTCCATTTGCTTTAGGTACTCTCTGTTCAGGAGCAATTTTCAGAGTCTTTTCTGACATCTATTTTGGTCTTTTCTTCTTTTCCTGTCTTTTAAATGACTTATTCTTTCTTTATGTATGATGTTCTTGATGTTGTTGTTGTTGTTGTTAAGTGCCATCGAGTCGTTTCCAACTCATAGCGACCCCATGCACAGCAGAACAAAACACTGTGCCAGCCCAACAATCCCTGCTATACTTGAGCCCATCATCACATCCCACAATTCATCTGGTTTTTGGCCATTGATGGTTAATGCATCAAATCTATTCTTCAGATGATCTGTAAATTCAGGTGGGATATAAGCAAGGTCATATTTTGGCTCTTGTGGACTTGTTTTAGCTTCAACTTGAACTTGCATATGACCAGTTGATGGTCTATTCCACAGTTTCTGGCCTTGTTTTGGCTGAGGAAATTGAGTTCCTCCATCATCTCTTTCCACAAATGTAGTTAATTTGACTTGTATGTATTCCATCTGGTGAGGTCCATGTGTATAGCTGCCATTTATGTTGTTAAAAAAATGTATAGTTGCCATTTATGTTGTTGAAAAAAAAATGTGTTTGCAGTGAATAAGTCATTGGTTTTGCAAAATTCTATCATGTGATCTCCAGCATCATTTCTATTAACAAGGCCAGATTTTTCAACTGCTGGTAGTTCTTTGTTTCCAGCTTTTGCATTCTAATCACCAATAATAAACAATACACCTTGATTACATGTTTGGTCAATTTCAGATTGCAGAAATTGGTAAAAATCTTCAATTGCTTCATCTTTGGCTTTGGTGGTTGGTGTGTAATTTTGAATAATAGTAATATTATTAACTGGTCTTCCTTGTAGGCATATGGATATTCTTCTATCACTGATAGCATTGTATTTCAGGATAGATCTTAAAACATTCTTTGTGACAATGAATGCCACACCATTCCTCTTTAGTTTGTCAGTCCTGGAGTAGTAGAACATGTGATTGTCTGATTCAAAATGGCTAAGACCAGTCCATTTCAGCTCACTAATGCCTAGCACATCTATCTTCATGCATTCCATTTCATTTTTGACAACTTCCAATTTTCCTAGATTCATACTTCATACATTCCATCTTCCAATTATTAATAGATGTTTGCAGCTGTTTCTTCCCATTTTGAGTCATGCCACATCAGCAAATGGAGGTCTCAAAGTTTTACTCCATCCACATCATTAAAGTTGACTCTACTTTGAGGAAGCAGCTCTTCCCCAGTCATATTTTGAGTGCCTTCTGATCAGAGGTGCTCATCTCCTGACACTATATCAGACAATGTTTCAGGGCTGTTCATAAAGTTTTCCAGTGATACATGAGACAGTGTTTCACTACTGTTCATTAGGTTTTCACTAGCCAATACTTTAAGAAGTGGATGGCCCTTTCCTTCTTCTGAGTTTTAGTCTGGAAGCTCTGCTGAAACCTGTCCACCATGGGTGACCCTGCTGGTATTTGAAATACCAGTGGCATAGCCTTCAGCCTCACAGCAACACACAAGCCACCACAGTATGACAAACTGATGGATGAGTGGTGGACAAAGTAGTATAGGCATTTTAATCTCAAAAGCTTTGTAGCAATCAAAACAATACTGTTTTAGTAAAACATATCATTCTTATTGCTAAATTAGTATTTTTATTTGGAATGATATTTGGTTTGTGATTTTCTTTCTAATTAATTTGCCTGTCTCTTTTGCTTTTTATAGTTACCTAAAATAGTTACAGCTCTGGTAGCATAGTGCCTAAGGCACTTGACTGCTAACCAGAAGGCTGGCGGTTCAAACCCACCGGCCACTCCTGGGAAGGAATGTTGGGCAATCTACTTCCGTAGTGATATCGCCTCAGAAACCCAAGGAGGGGTCACTATGAGTCGGGTCCAACTAGACGGCACATAACAACAACAACGTAATAGCTACAAGCATTAGGGTTTATATCTAGCATTATTTTTGTACATAGTGGAAAGAAACACATTTAAATGTACTCTGGGGTACATGAGAAATGTATTGCTTTATAAAAGGTCCAATTACTACCCTAGTCTAAGAAACACTACACAAGTCTCTTTCATGCCTCCTGGCCTTTGGTCTTTTTGTGACCTCTGCCCGGCATACCCTTCCTTAATATCTTACTAGTTTCAGCACTCTGCCTCTCATCTTGTCCAGTTAGCAAGCATCTACTCTTCCCTAATCAAGCATCTATGGCTCCTTTTCTGAGACTCATGATCAACTTTATACTATATATGTATCCTATCCTAATTTCTTTCATAATGTCTATGTGTAATAGTTTACTGCATATGTTTGCTTCCTTTTCTCTCTCTTCTATCCCAAGAATGAAGACCTTTGGAGAGGGAGATTTAAGACACATATTTTGGCTCCTAAACTAGTGTTGCTCTTGCTTCTCTTATTTCTATCTGTTGAGTGCTTAGCTCATCATACCCACTCAATAAATGTTTTCTGAATGAATGAATAAGGTAAAACTTGTCTTGCTCCTCCCTATGACTGAAAGGAACACACAACTTGGCTTCACATTATATATATAATAATTTTAATGTTTTTCTACATGTCATTTGTTTTAAAATGGTAATTCAAACACCTGACACGTCTCCTACAGACTCTGCTGAAAAGTGTGTGTTTTCCCTAATTTCCCAGAGATCTATTTGTTGAGGTTAAAGCTTGGAGAGTTCCCAAATAATATGAAAAGAACATTGTGATTATATTTTAGTTGATGCATCATCAGAGCTAAAAATAGATTGGAAAGATTGAAAATCTTTACTTGAAACCTCCAGCCAAAGTATGGTTAAACATTTTGGGTAATCTGGAATTGTGGCTAACTTTCTACTTTGAGTTGAGCCGGATGAATTCTACAGCCTGGATCGTCTGCTGGCCCAAGTCCCAAGTGCCTTGGCTTTGTCATTCCATTTTTTGTTTGTACCTTCACTGGTGTTGGAAGAGGCAGTGAAGCCGAGTTTTGGCTTTTAGAACAGGGCAAAACATAAAATACAATATTTGGCTTTATTTGATAATGAGACTGATTTTATGGCTTATATTGAGAAAGTAGGCTTTTTGAAAATCTGATAAGAAAGACTCTCTCTGGATTAACCAGGATGATGGGTTATATAGCTTGGAGTGAGGAGCTGGAGACCCAAAACTGGTTCCAGCCAATTCTGTCTCTGATGTACAAATATGATTGTAGTCCTATGCAAATAACTCTGAGAGAATGGCTTTGGTGGAACAAAGCAGGGCTGGCAAAAGACAGATCTAGATTTTTATTATACATTCAAAACTGCTGCTGTTTCATTATCAGTACAAGATTCTCTTGACCATAGAAGTCCTAGAAACTTGTACACTTCGCTGGCTGTGAATAATAACTAATTAATTCATGGCTTTAACTGAGCATTTCTCTCCTTAAAAATAGAATATATGATCCAAGAAGGGAATTTCTCCTTCAACCCCTTCAGAGTTTCTTCTTTTTGTCTCCAGCAATATGGATCTGACTCCAAACTCAAGATTTTTTTTTTTTTTTTTTTTTTTTTTAATCTCTGGGCTCCTCTTCCTGGAATTCCATCACCATCCAAGGTAAAAACATTTTTTTCAAAATCCTATCTACCTACTTATTATGTCCTTCAGAAAGCTTTCCAGTCATCCCCAGGGAAAGTTACTTTCTCTTTGGAGCCAGGTTTGTGGTTTGCATGGGTTTCATAGGAGGTAATACATAACATAGTATTTGTAAACCTGATCTCAACGGAGAATAAACAGATAAAGGTAGACATTTGGAATCTTAAATCTGTGACACAGTGGAAGGAGCCCTTGACTGGGAGCTGGTGGGTGTCGCTTAAATCTCCCTCTCCATAAGGTCAACCAGAGAAATTTCTCTTTTATACATCTTATGCGTTGGATTTCCACATTTGTACTCGTTGTGAAAAGAATATTAATCGGCTTCTATGCCCACTCTCTCACCTAGTCCCTGTCGCTCAGTATGTGCTCAAATGCTTATTATCTTGCACTACATTAAAAGTGGCATTCTCATTATAGCACCAGCACAGCCTTCTGTGTTTCACATGCAGATCCTTTGTCCAAAATTGCAGGCCCTTTTCCAGTTTGTAAAGCGGAAACCACACAGACTAAAAACAGATTTGCACTATTTATTTTCTGATGTGTCAGAAAATTGTCCCAACTCACATGTCAAAGAGTGAAGGTTATTTAACATCCCTGAGTATTTTATTATCTTACATTACACATATAAAGAAATTGAGCCAGAATTCCAGGTTTTACTTATCCTTAATGTCTTTGCTCTACCTGTGTCCTGTGTTCATTTCTAAATGGATTTCCATGTTGGGATTCCCATTTTTGAGATAGACATCTAAACCACAATCTGCATTCTCATCATCTTGATGCCTACGCACTAACCGCAGCTGTTTATTTATCCCTTGTGTCAACAGAGACAAATACAGTCACTAAATTTTGCCTTTTAAGGTAATAATACAATTTAATACAGAGGGGGTGGGGATACATCATAGTCATGTTGTTATTGTGATAGAAGGAACAAAATATACAAAATATCCCAGTAGTCAGTGTTCTTTGAACATTCACAAAGATGAAAGAAAGTTTATATACTACTGTTTAAAGGAGCAGGGGCAAGTCTGTAGTAGATAGTATTTCTAAGTCACTGCATTTTTATACAGTTTTGGGAACTTTATTGTGTATAATGACTTATGAGTCCATTTTGTATTATCTTTGTATGTTATTGCACAGAAATTCAAGGTACTCTCTAGGAAGGAAATGACACCATTATTTTGGTTATGGGATGTAACTGGAGGTTATGCCATCAGTAGAGTCATATTTATCTAATGACCCCACATAGCATAGTTCTGACTATATTACTCTGACACCAATATCTACTCATGATAATTTTTGATAGTGATAGTTACATCTAATGTTTACACAGATTATTATAAAATGGTAATTCAAACACATGAAGAATTCACGTTCTTTGTCTCATTTAACCTTGAGTATTTTTCAGAACACTTTCAGTTGCAAGTGAAAAACCCAACTTAAACAAGATATTTTTAGAGGGAAGGAGCTGACATCATTGAAAACTTCAGGTGTAGATCTGACTTTAACCATGGTGGAATTAAGGTGTTCTTTATCTCTGCATCTCCAATTCTCAGCTATCTCTTCCTTTGATCATTGGCGTGAGAATAAAACCAACTAGCTTTGAATTTTCTATCCAGGAAAAGGAGAGGTTCTTTTTCTGTGTTCATAGATCACATCTCAAAGGACTCCAATTGGCCTTTTGAGGGTCATATGCACATCTCTGGGACCAATCACTGTAGAGAGAGTATTGGGGAACTCTGATTGGATGGATATATGTAACTTGCTAAACCTTGTGGCCATGAAACTGATGGAGTGGTCTGATTTAACAATTGTATCAGAGATATGTAGTGTAGACAGGTATAGTTCCTTGAGAGGAAAAAGGGATTCTGGAAAGTTGACAAAAGATGTCTATTCTGTTGCCATAAATGCTAGGAGAGATATTATTTTTCTTGTTTTAGAGGCTCTGAGAAATTAAATGACTTGTTAAAATGCACACATCTAGTCAATAGCTAAACTGAATCTTCTAATCTAGTGTTCCTTTCACTGATCTACAAATATGAGACCACATTAATCACTTAAAGTTTCCATTGTTGTGGGAAGGACATATGGATAGGCATGTAAAGCAAGCATCTCAAAGTAAAAGAGAGATTTGGTGCACTATATAAAGTGGGAAGAAATCTGTAATATTTTGTAAGTCATTGTAAACAACAACAAAATGTAATTTTAAATTGGATACAGAAAAATGTGCTTTTAAAATGACTGCCTCATTGATTTTACCTTCTCTTAAATAGTCTTCTGGGATATCTGGACATGGTGGCAGAGATAGTTCAGCAAAAATTACATAGAGAAAAGGAAATACCAGGTAAAGAGAAGAGTATATGAGTTAAATAAAGTAACTTTTTGTTTAAAAGGTAACTTTATGCAGGATTGTATCAGGAAAAGCTGGAAGGTTAAGTGATCAGAGGCCAAAAGTAACAAAGGTTAAGCAGTGTCTGGTCAAAAAGCTAAGTTTGCAAATCTAATTTGTCCACTCCTAGAAACAAGAAGGAATCTAGTGGACAATTCTTTCTCAAATCCCAAAATTTCCAAAGCCTAATTACTAAGCAATCTTTATTCAAATTCAACACATTGTTGTATAATTTCATCATTAACTTTTCTTGCTTTAAACAGTTTACTAACAGGCATTAGAAGGATTAAGTGATCATCTCAAGAAATTTAAAAGAAAATTAAAATCTGAACACATTCAAGACTCATTGGGATAAACAAATAAAAACATCATATTAAATTGGACTCAGGGAAAAAAATACAACTCTCTGAAGTGGTTTACAATGTTGATTGTAGAGAAAAATAAGTTAGACTTTATGGAAAACCTTATTAAATAAACAAACCAAGAGAAATTGTAAGCATGTAGTTTTAGGGAAACCAGTTCATGTATCATATATCTTGAGGTCTGACTGAGAAAAAAAAAATGACCCAACTTAGAAATATTGCATAAGCAATAAAACTTTGTAACCACATAATTAAGAGGCTTCTCATAAAGATAGCTTGGTACTTAAAATAGTCTTGAGGCATTTTATTGTGAAGGTGGACAATATTTTTTGGTGTTGAGGAAAATGGCATGTGAGAATTTAAAAATGCAGCACATGTTTAAAGTAAACTAACGATAACAATATTTTCAAATATGAGACTATCACTGACTCTATGTTGTCTGTAGAGATTTGACAATGTTCTGCAGAGAGACTGAAACAACTTGACAGCAGTGAGTTTTTTTTTTTTTTTTTTTTAATAGCTTCACAATGAACAATCAATAACAGATGTTTTGGTTTGGGCATCTTCAAATTCTCCATGAAGATGTCTTAACTTTAAATAGAGAGACATTTTATACTAATTTTGTTTATTTCATCTTGTGATAGTTGGAGCTGTGTGTCAACTTGGCTGGATCACAATTCTGTGTAGTTTAAGCAGTTGTGACGTGGTTATTCCCATGATGAGATCTGATGTATATGTTTTGAGCAGCCAATCCGTTAAAAGGGAGTTTCCCTAGGGGTTTGGCCTGCTTCCAATGTATTTATGGACATCTTGGGAAAAGAGACACTCTTCTGTGGATCGGGATCCTGTTGTGCTGCCTGCAACTGTCCGTGAGTGAACAATCCACCATTCGGCCTGGAGATCTTGGATTCGTCATTCATTGGAGTCAACAGCAGGTATACTGCCTGCCAACCTTGAGCTCGTCAATCCCTGCAGCTGCATGAGTCAGGAAAAGCCTCCATCTTGACATTTGATCCAAGAACTTGGGACTTGACAGATTCTATAAGTGTGTGAGCCATTTTCTTAAGATAAATTTCTCTTTCTCCATATGTATATATAAGATTTACTGGTTTTGCTTCTCTAGAGAACCCAGCCTAACACACATCTGTTATCAGTCTTTCCAAAATTTTTCTGAATTGTCTTATTTTGTGAGCCCTGGTGGTACAGTGGTTAAAGAGCTTGGCTGCTAACTGAAAGTCAACAGTTTGAGCCCACCAGAAACTCCACAGGAGAAAGTTGTGGCAGTCTGCTTCCGTAAAGATTACAGCCTTGGAAGCTCTGAGGTGCAGTTCTATCCTGACACATGGGCTTGCTATGAGTTGGAATCAACTTGATGACAGTGAGTTTGGTTTTGGTTTAATGATAGTCTATGCCAGCTCTTCTTTGGTAAATCAGATCAATGTTTCTTTTCAAACTCGGAAAGGAGAAAAAGCAACAGTGCTTGGGCAGTTCATTATCTCACTCTTGGATTCTTATATCCTGCTACATCTGAGAAGGTGCTCGGTGGTGCAGTGCCTAAGACATTTGACTGATAACCAGCAGGTTGGCAATTCAGACCACCCGTGGCTCTATGGAAATCTACTTCTGTAAAGATTTACCGCCTTGGAAACCCAATGGGGGGCCACTGTGAGTCAGAATCGACTTTGATGGCAATGAGTTTAGTTTGGTTACAGCTGAGAGTTATTGTTGCCCGCAGCCATTCTGTTCAGTCAGGCAACCAGGTACTGGCTGACAAATACAGAGAGTGGTGCACCTAGACAGGCCCTAAGGTAATAGCATTGGCAGAAGCATTCTGACAAATAACTCTCATCTGCTGCTCAGGTCTTCACCTCTACATATAAACTTCAACTCCTCAATTTTCATAGATTCAAAAAAGAGATCCCCAGCCCCTACCCAAACATGATGTTAGCTATCATCTGCATACATCTCTATGGACCAACAAAAGGTAATGCAAAGACCTCTTGATATTTCACCTATTTGGTAATAGAAGAGCTTCTCTGTTTTCTGAGGAAAGCAGAGAGAAGAGCAGATGTGTTCTAAGGATCATATTGCAAATGGAGCCTTTTCTCATGGTGCAGCAATCACACCATCTTGATTCATCCTATAAACCATCTTAGATTACACTGAAAAGAGTATATTTAATCTTATAAAACTGAAAAAGAAACCTTTCAAGCTTATAGCTCATAGGTGAACCTGCTGACACTCTATTGGTTTCATACTTAGATGGAAACTTAGGTGAAAATTCACAGTGAATCCTTTGGCAGTAGAAATTGCTATTTTAAGAATAAGGGCCTATGTGGGCTTGGGACCATAGTCACAGGGAACATCAAGCTCAATTGGCATAACATACTATACAAAGCATTTTTCCACCTCCTACTTTGGCGAGTAGTGACTGGGATCTTAAAAGCTTGCAAGCAGCCATCTAGATGTAATGATGGGTCTCTCCTCGTCCAGAGCAAAGAAGAATGAAGAAAACCAAAATTCATGGAAACAATTAGTCCTAGCAACTGGCACACCATGCACTCCTCAGCCTATACAACTATGAGACCAGAAGAACTAGATGGTGCCCAGCTACCACTGTCAACCACTCAGAGGGGGATCTATGTAGAAGATCCTGGACAGAGTGGGAGAACAATGTGGAAAAAAACTCAAAATCATTTGAAAAAAAGGGGGGGGACCAGGTTTGCTGGTCTGATATAGTCTTGTGGAACCGTTGAGACTATGGATCCTAGCTGCCCTTCAGGTCTGGAATTGAACCCACACCTGTGGCTTCTAGCCAAACAAAAGACAGGCATATGAGTTGCACATTTACCTGAGGTAGATACACTCCTTGGAGAGAACAATCATGGGAGAAAGAAGGGTTGGTTATGCACAGGGAGACAGTTCAGGGGGCAGGAGTGCATGGAGGCATGGACACAAGGAAGAGGTAACTATCAGGAGGAAGTGGGCCGGGAGCTGTTGCATTGTGGTAAATTGTAGTCGATGTCATGAGACAAAGTGTCTGTGAACTGCTGTATGGAAAGTGAATTTGCTCTGTAAATTTTCACCCAAATCACAATTAAAAAAAAAAAAGAATAAGGGCCTAATAGTTTTTGCAAAGAAAATGTATGTGTAATACCCTTAACTTGACCTTATGACAGCTACAAACCTGTTTCTTTATTTCCTTGTTTGGTAGGGAAATCTTGCCTCAATTATGATTCTGTAGTCATTGCTCCAGATTGTAATAAAGACTGGGATCAAGAAAAATGATGCTTTGTTTTTAGCTTTACTCTGTATCTCTTTGTTCTTCCATCTCCACAACCATAAACACATTTTAATTTATCATGGCAGTTAACCAATTTCATACCTCTTTGAAGGCTAAGACTAAAGAATCTACACATATTTTAAAAATTTCTTTTATGTGCATTGCCAGTTGGTACTTTTCAAAAATTTTAACAATTTTCATGAGAGTTTAAATGTAATAATGCATTTCATGTAAAAATAACACTTATTTATTATTATCTCCTATCAAATGATCTCATGGTTGTTTGTTTATAAACACTAGTTAATTGAGATTTACAAAATCCTATGAAGTTCCAAGTATGATAGCCATGGGACATTTACCTAGTCATTTCTCTAAGTGCTGCTTTGAACTCTTTTAATATTTAACTAGTGATTATAACTCATGTTATTATCTGGAAAACTTGAAGTAGACTCATTTTTATGTTATTCCCATGGTTTTCAAATAAAGTTTTTATGCATAATTTCTGGAAGATGCCAGAAAGGAATTTGACTAAGTAATTTTGATTTAGGGTCGTTGAAACTACATTCTTATAAAAATTCAGATGCATAAGAAAACTCTGTTAACATCTTCAGTGTGCCAAGAATTATAGTAGTTATATACTTTGTTATTTTTACTATAATATTCTCTATACAGCTTATAAACTGTGGCCCATACATGCACTGATCTCACAAGTATTTTATCATGAACTTAGCTCCTTCTTTTCACACTTCCTCTGATTCTCTCTTATGACTTTCTGCCCTATCTTATAGCAGCTCTGGTGGAGTAGTGCTTAAGGCATTTGACTGCTGGTGGTTCGAACCCACCAGCCACTCCTCAGAAGGAAGGTTGGGCAATCTACTTCTGTAGTGATACCACCTTGGAAATCTTAAAGTATAGAATGTGTTATAATGGAAGAGAACTATGGATTGGTAATATCTAGAGACCTAGACTCTTCCAGGTATGTGACTTTGGCAATTAATTTTGTCTTTTAAAAATTATTTTCTGTATATAAAAAGCAAACCCACTGCCATCCAGTTGATTCTGACTCATTGAGAGTCTAGGACAAAGTAGAATTGTCCCATAAGGTTAATATAGGCAAAAGGATGCCTGCTCTATTTCTCAACATTGTGGCCATTATAAAGTGAGATAACATACATAGTTGTTAACTTTTGGGGTCCTTATTTGGTTTATATCCACTTCATTCATTCAGCAAATATTTATTGAGTATCTATTATGTGTCAGAGATCTCTGGTAGCTTAGTGCCTAAGGCATTTGACTGCTAACCAGAGGCTGGCGGTTCAAACCCACCAGCCACTCCTCAGGTGGAAGACAGGGCAATCTACACCCGTAGAGATACCTCCTCAGAAACCCAAGGAGGTGTTGTTATAAGTCAAATTGATTTGAGGGCAGTGAGTTTGGTTTGGATTTTTTATTATGTGTCAGGTTTAAAGGTCTGAGAATAAAGCAGTAAATTAAAAATAAATTTTGCTCTCATGGAGCTTATATTTTAATGGGTAAAATAAATGAGTAAAAATACATAATATGTTATATGATGAGAAGTATTATTGAGAATCTAGGTTTAACACAGGCTCTTATGAGCTATGTGACCTTGGGCAAATTATTTGATCTCATTATACCTCAGTTTTCTAATTTAGGAAGTGGGAAAAATAATTCCACTTACATTTTATGATTGTTTTAAGAATTTATACCTATCTTTTCACAAGTGGTTCTATTGTTCTGCCTAGTTAAGATTTAGTGAATTTTGAGTTATATATAAATCACTATATGAACAAAAAAGCAAAGAAACTTCCAATAACACACAGCTAGTAATTCTTATAAATGAGATTTGAATCCAGGCAGTCTGACTGAAGGCATGAGCTCTTACTGGTCTACTTTACCTCACACCGATAATAATAGCTAAAAGCTTCATATACGTAATCTCATTTAATCCACATAAGAATTCTAGAAAATAAAAAAAACATTACTACTGTATTTCAATTTTTTAGATAAGAAAACAAAAACGAGATCAAACAACTAACTATGAATAAGAGTTGGACTTCAAATTTACAGTGTCTAGTTCCTTAGTTCATATTCTTAATCACTTTTTACATAATATATTGTAGATATTTTTTCATGTTAGGTTAGTGTCTGGTTAAAGCATCTTGTGATGCTTTAACAGCAATATCACCAGTGGATGGCTTTAACAAACAGATTAATTTTGTCACCGTTTAGGAGGTTAGGCCTCTGACTTCAGAGTGCCAGCTCTAGGGGGAGGCTTTCTCTCTCTGTTGGCTCTGCAGGAAGGCCCTTGTCTTTTCAGCTTCTGCTTCCTGGTTCCTTGGAGATTTCCATGTCCTGACATCTATCTTACCCAATCTTTCTTCTCTCACCTCTGCTTTGCTCACTTTTTAAATCTCTCTGTATCCCTTGCCATATAGGAGCTCTGGTGGTGGAGTGATGAAAGCATTTGACTGCTGACAGAAAGGCAATGTTTGGAATCCACCTGCCACTCCACAGCAGAAAGCTGGGGCAGTCTGCTTCTGTAAAGATTTGGAAACCCTATGATGCAGTTCTATCCTGCCCTAAAGGATCAGTGTGAGTCAGAATTGACTTGGTTACAGTTTTTTTGTCTGTTTGTTTGTTTTTTGTATCCCTTGTCATTAAGGTGATAGGGCCTCCAACAATGACCATCTATATGTTGCAGCAGGATCCTCCTTACTTTTTTCATTTCTCCAGTGTCTCAGAAGAGATTGACTCAAGATACACTCTACACTAATCCAGCCTCATTAACATACCAAAGACAGCCCATTCCCAAATGGAGTTATAACTATAGGCATAGAGGTTAGGATTTACAGCACATGTTTTGGGAGGACATAATTCAATCTTAAGAGTCCGGGAGCTTTACACCTACATAAGTTATTAAGCTCAAGCTCCACCTTTCTCTATTCTGCTGATGCTGGAGTTGGACTCTGCAAACTGGTTTTTCCTTTGCCCACTCTTTTTCTGTTAGCTTACACTATTATGGGGCAGTAGAGTAGGGAGGTGACAAAGAAGGGAAGAGGTAGAAAAAGGAATTCCTACTTTAGCAAAGACAGTCCCAATCTCTAGTTTTCTTAAGGTACTTCTAGAACCATCTTCTTGGGGCCCTTTTGGAAGTAACAGCAGACATCCTCTCTTCAGAGGTCTGAGTTCCCACTGGGATCCTCTTTTGAGCTCTTGTGGCACCTGTCTCCAGTTGGACAGCATTTTCTCTGAGACCTGAGTCACAGCTCTATAGTGTCTTTTCTCCAAGCTTGTGGTATTAACAACCCTAAACTTTTCTCTTTTTATACTTTGCCATTGAAGTGATAGGACTTGTAATAATAGCTGTATCTATGTTAACTAAGGGTTGTCTTTTCACTTTTTCAGTTCTCCAATAACCAATTTAATCAATTTATTTCAATAAAATTTCTCTGTTGAAATACCTATGATAGTTTTCTTTTTCTTGCTTCAATTCTGTGTTTGTTAACAGAAGTCCTGGATGTTTAGTCATCTCTTTGATCTTCAATACAGTGCTAAGTTTCTTGCCAATGGGAAGTGGAGTAGAAGTAATCCATTGTATAGAGTGGCATCACAATTAATTAAATTATCCTCTGTAGTTGATTGTGATGAAATGATAACTCAAGAAAATGCCCAACCTTTTACCAACTTTGTAATAAGTAGTCCATTGTGTAGATGATACATAATTTATTTAAGCAGTCCCATATAGATGGTACAGTTTACATTTTTGCACTATTATGATCCTACAAAGGAGTCCCTGGGTTTCACAAACAGTTAAATACTTGACTACGAGCTGAAAGGTAGGTGGTTGAAGCTCACCAAGAGGCAACTTGGGAGATAAGCCTGGTAATCTCTTTCTAAGCAATTTTACTTTGCACACATCAGGTTGCTAAGAGTCAAAATTGACTCAGGGACAACTAACAACAACATAATACTGCAATAAGCACATTAGTGATGTTTGTGAGCATATAAAACCCACTGCCATTGACTTAATTCCAACTCATAGCAAGCCTATAGGACAGAGTAGAACTGTCCCATAGGGATTCCCAGGCTGTAAACCTTTATGGAAGCAGATTGCCTCCCCTTTCTTCCATGGAGTGGCTGGTAGGTTTAACCACCAATCTTTTGGTTAGCAGCCAAATGTTTTAACCACTGTGCTATTCTTTCAAGTATCTTCTTAAGATAAAATATTAAAAATTAATGATTAAAACTTTGAGGGAGACCATCTGAGATGCAACAATTGGTCTCTTGCCCAGAGAAAAGAACATTGAAGAAAGATCAGTGGAAACTATTAGTCTAAGGGACCAATGGATCACAGGAATCTCAGCCTACATCACCCTGAAACCAGAAGAACTAGATGGTGCCTGGCTACCAATGCCAACCACTTGGAAAGGAATCAAAATTGGAGGTCCTGGATAGAGTTAGGGAAAAAAAAATTGTGTGGAACAAAATTCAAACACAAAAAAATCAGGATTACTGGTGAAACCCCCAAGATTATGGCCCTGAGTCATCCTTTGGTCCTGGAATTGGAGTCACTCTTGTGACTCAACTCTCAGCCAAACAATAGACAAGGCTACAAGCTGAAAAACTGCACCAGGGAGATGCACTCTTTAGAACAATCAATCAATAAAGAAAAGAGAAAAATATCGAGGGGAATTATCTCTAGCAGTGAAATTATGGGTGATCTTAATATTTTTCTTTATAATATTTCATATTTTCTTATTTTTTAATGATCATTTTTCACTTTTGTAATAAGAAAAATTGAAGTTTACTTCCCATTGACTAAAGATTATTAATTTTGCTACTCTCATACATGAGTGTAGTTTGTTATGATTTAATGAGATTTACTGCAACTCTGCCAGCTGTACAATAGAATGAATTATAAGGTCAGCTAAATTGAATACTTTGGTTCTTTGTTCAATCAGTTCCTATCAGGAGTGAAAGTAATTTTCAGCTAATCTGAAAATAACTCAAAATAACTCAGGAAATCATAAAATCTCTAGGTTGGAAGAGACTATAAATGTCTCAAAAGATTGTTTAACTAAATCCACCATTTAGAGCCAGACACAGACATTTAAGTATATATGAAAATGCGTGTGTAGTAAATTACCTGGTATGGCTTTTCTATCCATAAGTCTTCATAAACTCCATGGTGGAATTTGCCTTGAAAAACCAAGTAGCTCCTGATTGTTAGTTATCCACCTGGGGTATTTCGGTTGGGAACAGCTCAAAGTAATTTTCTGGGAGTTTCATTCACTCTCTGTTGCATAGAATTCTGATGTTGGGATTGGTTAGTGGTCATTCTGTCAGGCTCAAAAGGAGCACTTCTAGAGGCAGAAAAGGTCTCTCTGACTGTCAGCTGAGAAAGATGTGCTGCTGAGAGAAACATGTTCCTAGAGACAAGCATTGCTGAGAGAGAGAGACACAAAAGACACACATTGCTGAGAGAGACAAGCTCTGCTGGGAAAGAGACTATGAGAGACTGTTGGCTGAGAGACAGCAGGCTGAGAGAAACTGAGAATGTTCCTGAACTTCAATTGTAGCCTGCTGCTTCCCTAATAAACCCCATAATCTGTGAG
>NW_006921634.1:14771438-14792942 GCF_000298275.1 Orycteropus afer afer | reverse complement strand
GACTTCGTCTCACCTATTTTGGTCATGTTGTCAGAAGGGACCATTCCCTGGAGAAGGATGTCATGCTTGGTAGGGTGGAGGGTCGGCGAAAGAGGGGGAGGCCTTCAACGAGATGGATTGAGAGGTGGCTGCAATGATGGGCTCAAGTATAGCAGGGATTGTGGGGCTGGCACGAGATCGGGAAGTGTTTCGTTCTGCTGTGCATGGGGTCGCTATGAGTTGGAAACGACTCGACAGCACTTAACAACAACAACAACAATCCATACTGCAGACTGTATTCTTCAACCTTCATCAGTAGATGACTTACAGCAGAGTTCTGTTCAAATAACTCCATTATATGTAGGTTCTGCTGCATATCAAAGATCAAATAAATACCTTTTTTTTTTCTTTAATTGTCATTATTATTGTCTTTTATTATCAGTATCTTTATAAATCATTTGATTTTTATTTGTTTTTGGGGGCTGGAAACATTACGTTTAACATCTGTGAGTGAACATCTTAGAATGATATCAGCAAATTACACACCGCAACACTGTATGTAGTTCATACCACTAATGATAAGATGTACAAAAACAACAATGACAAAAAAAAACCCAAACAGTTGATCATAAGTGTGCTTTGTTATAATGCATGTATATCATAAATCAGGGACTATCTGTACGTTAAATATTGAGAGATTCTCAAGATCCTCTAGTCTTTTTATTCCATTCTTTTTTTCTAGGCAAACTCATGAAACAAAAACTTTAATTACCAACTATAAAACTGGTATCACATAACATTTTATCTGTTCCCCAGACTTCTACTCTGATCTCCAGATATTTTTGAAAAATCAAGAATAAATATCTGGATTGGAGAAAGCAGGGCACATGTTTTATATAATAGAATCAGATCAAGAATAGAGGCAGAAATACAGCACTACGTGTTCAGCCCTTGCAGCACTAGAGTATGTTGTAAACAGGATGGTCTTTTACCCTTAAATATTCCAATCATTATATCTTGGAATCAAGGTATTCTTTCACATAAAAGCAGTACATTCACAAAATCAGGAAGTTAACATTGATACAATATTATAATCTCATCCACAGACTTTATTCAGATTTCATCCAAGGACCTAATAATATCCTTTTAAAAAGGAAATTCAAGATCATGCACTGCCTTCAGTTGTCATTTCTCTTTAGTCAACTCTAATCTGGAATACTTCTGAGTCTTTCTTTGTATTTCATGACATTAACATTTTTGAAGATTATAGACAAGATATCTTATAGACTGTCCTTCAGTTTGGGTTATCTGATATTTACTCATGATTAGCTTCTGGTTACACACTTTTATCAGGAATGTCACAGAGGTGACATTGGGTTCTTTTCAGTGCTGTTGATTACTTTATTTCTGATGATGTTAATGTGGATCATTTAGTTAAGGTGATGTCTACCAGGTTTTTGGAGTCATTGACAACTCATTTTATTTCTTCCTCCATTTCCAATTCATAATCTCATTGTGTAGATTTTACTCTCTAAAAATTTCTTAAATCCACTTGGTTTTCTTCCCTGTGTTGAATCTGGCCTTCCTGGCCTTTCACTGCTCCTCCATACATGCTGTTCTCTTTGTTAGGAGCTCTCTCAGCATCTTGGCCCTCTGACTCTTACTCTTTCTTCCTATCTCAGCTTCAGCATCATATCCTCTGGGAGGCTTCTTCTGATCTTACAGAACAGCTCAGGTTCCTACTTTTACATTCTTAAAACACTGTCTACCTCTTCCCATAGCACTTACTACAGAAGTAAGTTCAGATTTGTTTGTGTGATCTTTAGGTTAACAACAATTTCCCCCACTAAATAACAAGTGCTATAGTTGAAGAATTTGTTGCCTGCCTTTGTGTCCACCACTCAGCACAATATTTGACTCATAACAGTCATTCATCAATAATAGTCTACTAACAGTGATGATAATACACTGAAACCAGTGAGAGGTGGAACTAGGTGCCCTCCTTTTCCAGGCCTTGCAAGGTTTCCAACTTTGACTGGATGCAGTGTTACCACTTTCCTACTGCTCATTTTAGTGGAAAATATTTGAGTCTTCTTTCTCTGACAGATTTTCACTTTACAGATTCCAGCTTTAGCATTTTTCATTATAATAGCTTTAATTTTGAGTATTTACTATTTTCCAGTCCCTTTGATGAATTTTCGTCATGTCTGTATTATCTCAGATAAGCAAATGTCAAAAGTATAGTTTTACCAGAAGTTTGTCACCGTTCACTGGAGCATTAAAAAGGAATGAAGTGCTGATACATGCTGCAACATGGAAGAACTTTGAAAACATTATGCTAAGTGAAAGAACTCATTCACAGAAGACCACATTTGTATGATCCCATTTATTTGAAATATCCAAAATTGTCAAAATTGTAGATACATAAAGTATATTACTGGTGGCTTAGGACTTGAGGGCAACAAAATTCATACCTACTTTGGCCATGTTGCCAAAATGGACCACTCTCTGGAGAAGGATATCATGCGTGGTAAAGTAGAGAGTCAGTGAAAAAGGGGAAGATCCTCACTAAGATATGACACAGTGGCTGCAATGAAGGACTCAAGCATAGCAAGGAATTGTGAGGATGGTGAAGGACTGGCCAGTGTTCCTTTCTGCTGTACATATGGTGGCTATGAATTGGAGCCAACTTGACAGCATCTAACAACAAGGAGTTGAGGGAGGGAAATTATGGAGAGTGTCTGCTAATGGTTATGTGGTTTCTCTTTAGAGCAATGAAAATATTCTAAAACTAGACAGTGATGAAGTTGCACAACTCTGTGAATATACTCAAACTTACAGAATTGTGCACCTTAAAAGATTGAATTTTATCTTAGTAAAACTATTGTATAAAGAACAAAATTATTGGAAACACTTCACCAATGAAGAAGAAAATGGTAGCTTGCCATAATTTACCTTCAATTAATAGTGAGATTATACTTTTTCTTTAAGTGTGCTGGTCATTTTTGTTTCTTTGGTGAATCACTTGTTATGATTTCCATTCTTCTCTTTAAAAGTATTCATCTTTTCCTTAACGATTTATAGTTTTCCTCATGAATTAAGAAAATAATACTGTTATAAATTGAATTGTGTCCCTTCAAAATACGTTAGAATTCTAGTCCCATTATCTGTGGAAAGAAGCCCTGATGGTGCAGTGGTTAAGCATTCTGCTGCTAACCGAAAGGTTGGTGGTTTGAACCCTCTAGCCACTCCACACTAGCAAGATATGGCAGTCTGCTTCTGTAAGGATTACAGCCTTGGTAATCCTACGGGGCAGTTCTACTCTGTCCTATAGGGTGCTAGAGTCAGAATTGAATCGACAGCTACTAGTTTGTTTGTTTTGTTTTTATACTTGTGGATGTTCCTCTTTGGGAATAGATTTTTCTTTGTTATATTAATAAGTCCATATTAGCATAAGTGACCTAAACCTAATCACAACTGAGTTATACGAAAAGCATATTAGATACTGAGGCACACACACGTATTGTGGAAGATAGATGTCATGACAGAACCAAGGAACCAAGGGAAGCAAGCCAAGAACCAAGGAATGCTGAGGGATGTCAACAAGGAGGGAATCGATAGTACCGAGACCCTGACTTGGACTTTTACCTTCCAAAACAATGAGGAAATACGTTTCTGATTTTTAAAGCAACTCGCTTATAGTAGCTGTGTTACAGCAGCACTAGGGAATGAAGACACCTACTTTTTGGTGTGCGTCTTTCTAAATACAAAAGTGAAAACCTTTTAAAACGCTTTTATGCTATTGTTTAAAATACAATATTCGGTCCCTTGACATCTACTTTATAGCAATGATAGATTAGAGTAGGATCTTAAATTAATTTAAATCTATAATCCTCATAATTTTAATAATTCTTTGGAAAATGAAAAGCAAAAGATATTGATTCTAGCTAAATTAGCTTCAATGTTTTAGGTGGTTGCATCCTGCAGCTAGCTACTGGCATTTGTTCAAAATACTAGTAAATGAGATGTTAACTGAAGCTCTGGGAGGAAGTCAACCTGGCATGTGCCCTACCAATAGACACCAGATCATTTACAAGCTTTGGGGGAATTCCAAAGTGCAGAAAACAAATGGTAGCATGAAATGGAAGATGTTTCATTAGTTATTTTATGACGCAGTGACATTTAATTAAATACCATAGTATAAATTAATCAAGGGCTAAGATTTCTGATTGTTCTTATTGCTCTGAAAAATATTCATTGAGCAGGAGCTCTAGCGGTGTAGTGCCTAAGGCATTTGATTGCTAATCAGAAGGGTGGAGGTTCAAACCCAGTAGGTCACCCCTCAGAAGGAAGATTGGGCAATCTACTTCTATACATATATCACCTCAGAAACCCAAGCAGGGGTTGCTATGAGTTGAATTGACTTCATGGCAGTGAGTTTGGTTTGGTTTGGAGCGTGAACAAATGGGGAAAAAGTTCACATTCTTTCAAAAATGCTATTTTGAAGCACTGAAATCCAAATTTCATACTCTATTTTAAAATTCTAAAACTTCTTTTATTGTAAGAAATACCATGAGGCTTGAAAGGAAAAAATAAACAATATTGCATACCATATATATATCAATTATAAAATTCACAATTTTAGAACTTTCAAATTATGTAAAATATGTCATTATTTGTGGGTATGTGATAATTTCATGCTTTTCATTATCAAGGTAATTGTGAGCATCTGATTGTTGGGAGACTTTGGTCCACTGAATAAATTTTAATTCTTTCATCTCTTAATATATAAAAGTTTATTTTCAGCAATGTAGCCAGAGAATGGCGCATCACACGTAAAACCAAAAACCAAATAAGTTGCCATGGAATCTACTCTGTCTCATGGTGACCCTACATCTGTCTTAGTAGAACTGTACTCTATAGGGTTTTCAATGGCTGTGATCTTAGAAAAGTTACACTTTGCCTTTCTTCCAAGATGTCATTTATTAAGTGGATTTGAACCAATAACCTTTAGGTTATTGGCCCAGCTTAAATAGTTTCTACAACCAGGGACTTCATCATATGCTAAAGAAGGTAGTAATTATGGAACAAGTAGAACTATGGAGAGCAGATTAAAATCTATATTGTGATGTTTATTGTAAATTTTATCATATGGTTAAACTAAAGCCTTCAAATTCAATCCAAGAGGTAATTAAACAGAACTCACTACTTGCAAGTCACTGTGCTAGAGCTTCTAGGGTGTTAAGTTGAAAACACTTCATTCGTTGTTTCTGTCCTCAATGAGCTTTATACAGTTTTTTTTTTTTTTCCTTTCCTTTTTTTGGGGAGTATTGAGAGAGGCTAGGAGATCAGACAAGTACAGAAGTGTGTAAGGAGGCTTCATTTCTGTGTTCTGACGGGTGGAAGAGTGGACTCTTGATAGCATGACTACAGCTGAAAAAAGCGGAGAGAGAAGCAGTAGTAAAGAAGTTTGGGAAGAAAGAACCAATAGAGTGTGAGGAGGCAAGACAGGAAGTTATTGAAAATGAAAGAGCAAAAGCTCTGGTAAGGAGATTGGGAAAGGTCAATGTGTGGACTTCTGGGTCAGTGAATGTCTGATTCACATGACAGCAGAGGCAGCCTTTGCAGTGGTAAAATGGATGATGCATCAGAGCATAAACAAACAAGCTTCTCAAACTGTGGGTCACATGTTTGAAGAGCTGTAAAACAAGAGCAGGCAGGCTCTGCAGAGAGACTTGTAGTGATGAAGGGAGTCAACTTCCTGGAGAGCAGTCAGGATTGTATACATTGTTTGTAAATACAGGCAGTTCTTAGTTCAGGCAATTCCCAAAGCTATCTTGAAGTAGAATTTGTATGTCAGTTGGAACAGTTAGGTACTGTTGATATCTAACAACAGTCAAAACCAGTTAGTCAAGGTACAGTTTATAGTATACCTTTCTATACATGAAAACGATTTAAAAAAAAAAATGACTTCCAGACACACTGAAACATACTTAATATAATACTACAGTGATAATAATGATAATAATGCTTTGATGCACATGGAAATGTAGTGCTCATTTTTTATTATGAATCACTGTATGTCCCTAGAGCTTGTAAAATGTGACTCGTTGTGACTGGCTGCTGCCAAGGTGAGCTAGATGAGATCTAAGAGATGCTGATTCTGGCGCAGCGGTGTAGCCCAGGGCGGGTGGACGTACTACTGTGCTGTCGTGACTTCCAGGCTGTGCCCAGTGAAGCCAAAAAGCCCAAGAACTGACACATACAGAACTGCTGCAGGTGAAGGGCACGGCCTGGACTCCAGACATTGCTGAGCGAGGTGTGACTAGCAGCAGTGGAGAGAGAACCTAGGTGGGTTCCCATGCCTTGCTGCCCCTGACTGATTAGCTGCCTCCCCTGAGTTTTGTCTTTGTTCTGTGTCTACAAGGCCTGGTGCTTAGTAAATGCCACTTTCTTTCTTTCCTTCCTCCTCCCTTATCAGTTCCCCAGGGGGGAGGGTGAATTAGAACTCAGAGGTAGAAATGGACAGATTTAGATATCTACCTTGTTCTTAACAGAACTCTGGCATTAGTTCATTTTAGAGATCTAGAAATCATTATTGGACGCTTTACAGGGGTTGGTTTCTAATGAGATATTCAAAACCTGGGGACTGTCGGTAAACAAAATTTCCAGGTTCACCTTAAAACATGTTTATTTAACACCTCTCATCTAAGAACCTAGGAATGTTTTACTGACATTTACATTCATGATTTGCTTGTATTCCATCAAACAGGAATAAAATTGGAATGTTTTTATGATCTGTTTCATATTCTACAGTTCCTGTGAATTTATTTCCCTCATAGAGAGATAATACGGACTCAAGAGTTAAGTTAACAATAGAGAGATAACTTTAGAAATAATGGAGCTTTCTATTCTTTTGTGACTCTCAATTGCCTACAATGTCAGAACATGAACAAACAGGTTTAGTGACTTTTAACTTAGTAATGCAAATCTAAAATAGGGAGAATAAAATTTACATATGGGGACTCCATGGGTCATGGTGAAGTTTAATAAGGTTACATTTATATTGTACTTTGCCTTTCTTGGAAGCAGTACAGGTTATTCATGCAGAATTACTACATGGATTTAGTTTTTATTAGATTAAAATGAATGTAGAATAAAGTGAGGCATTAGTCTCTAAGACCAAAATTTGGTCCATTCTCTTTGGAAACAATTTTATTCAAGAGTTCTTATATTTAAATTATCTGTTTAATTTTCATTGTAGTGCCTTATTACTTCTCAAAAGCAACTGCTTACAATTAATACAGGAGTTTCAACAAATTTCTTGTTAATTGGGATTTGAAATAAAATATTCATAGTTAACAAAGTAAGTCTGGAAGGGTATACACAAATATTTCTTTTGCTTATAGCTCTTCTGTAATATTTTTTCTGTAGCTCTTCTGTAATAAATATGTATATTTAGTCCTAATACCATAAAAACTATGAAAGAGAAAAAGAGATGGAAGGATAGAAAAATACCATCTTGGGAAAAGATGTTTCATCATTTTCTTAAATAAATGATATATCTTTCCTATGAAGTCTGTATGTATAAAAATACATTTTTGAATTACTAGGACATCTGAAAACAAGAGATGGTGCCAAAACAGTGGAAGATAACAGATGGATAGAACAGAGGGAGAGGAGGAGTAGGAAAGGGAAATATGGGAAATTCAGCAGGCAGCAGGTGAGCAGAAAGTCCTTGACCATATCCATAGAAGGCAATTGGGACATAGAACTTGACAGGATTTCAGAGACCATTGAGTTTAAAACCTTACATTTTTTTGTGGGTAAACTGCAGGCCCAAGCTCACAGAGCTTGGGCACTGGACAGAGGCAGAGTTGAGTCTTTTAATTCATAGTCTAGCAATCATGCATGTGTCAGCGCTTGGTCTTTTTGGCTTCACTGGGCACAGCCTGGAAGTCACCACAGCACAGTAGTATGTCCCATGGCCCTGGGCCATCCCACTGCACCAGCATCAGCATCTCATAGATCTCATCTAGCTCACCTTGGCAACAACCAGTCACAATCTCTTACATCCTACCAGCTCAAGGTACATACAATGATTCATAATCACAAAGGAGCACTACATTGCCATGTGCATCAAAGCATTATTATCACTGCATTATTATGTTAAAGATGTTTTAGTGTATCTACTTCATGGGGATCCCTGTCTGATCTCAGCTTGTGAGAAAAGTCCTTCTCCCATTTGCATTAAACAGCAATCCTGAACTATGCTCCTTTCTTTTTCTAGAACAACTGGGAAGAACCACAAGGAAAAATCCAACTACCTGCCATTGAGTTGATTCTGACTTATCACGACCCTTTAGGACAGAGTAGAACTGCCCCATAGGGTTTCCAAGGCTGTAAAGCTTTATAGGAGACTGCCTCATCTTTCTCCTGCAGTTGCAGCTGGTGGGTTTGACTGTTGACCTTTTGGTTAGCAGTCAAATGCTTTAACCACCACACCACCAGAGCTCTCAAAAAAATCCAAGAAATCTGCAGATGACAAAAATCCCAAAGATGGAGTATAAACCTCTTATACAACTTCATCTTCTACTATTCATCTTGTGCTTGATGCTCTAGCCCCTTAAAAGTCTCTCATTTCTTTATCTAATTGTTCTTACAGTAGGAAAAAGCATTAAACTGTGCTTCAGTGTATGGACTCTTATCATCTGAATTTGAATCCTGAGTTTGATACTTTACATACCTGACCTCGAGCTAGTTACTAAATATCTTTGTGCCTCAATCTTTCCATCAGTGAAAAATCAGGATGATAAAATATTAGTGATAACCCATGGCTGTTGAGAGGATTAAATGGTTTTAACTCAAATAAATGATTAGAACAGGGTCTGACACTTGGAGTGTTCAATGAATATGTGTTATGTTGTTGTTATGTGCCATCGAGTTGGACCTGACTCATAGTGACCCCTTCTTGGGTTTCCGAGGCAGTATCGTTACAGAAGTAGATTGTCCCATCTTCCTTCCAAGGAGTGGCTGGTGGGTTTGAACCACCAGCCTTCTAGTTAGCAGTCAAGTGCCTTAGGCACTACACTACCAGAGCTCCCAGCAATTACTATTATTATTTAATCCTCTAATTCTTTGAATTCTGTTCCCTCTGCCACATATGGCCGATTCATCTTTTATATCTCAGCTCTTCTGAGTATTTTTTCAGACTTTGGCAAACCAATTTGGATAACTTTTATGCTCCTTTTGAACTTGTACATACATTCATTACAACAGTTCCTTCCATCCTTAATTATTATTTGAAAAAAAAAATATTAACTAATGTACCACTTGGACATATATTTAAAAATAGTACTGCAGTGCAGGGAATTACTTAGTACGGCTCTTCTAGTCATGGTCTTTTTGGTGCCCACCAGATGACTGGGTGGGACTGTGAAATATGAGGTCCAATCCACCAAGGGGATTGGATAACCTACTAATAATGTAAATAAGGCACATGGCACCGTTGTCGGGGTGGGACCACAGAAATAAGTTGCATGGAACCCTAATGTGGGGATTTGTTGGTTTTACCATCCCGCTAGGCTTAAAATGAGCTGTCCAAGAGGAGGAAAGGAGATACTCAATACCATCAAGACAGAAGAACCAGGAGTGGAGCGTGACCTTGGACCCGAGGTGCCTGCACTAGATCTACTTGCCAGAGACATGGGAAAGAAACTGCAGCAGCAGAAGCAGCAGAAACAGGAGCTCAGCATGTGACTCAGTGGTGGGCTTCCCAGCCCATGGAGCGAAAAAGCTGAGTACCTTCGGGCAAGAGGCTTGCTGGGAGAAGTGGACAGCACTGAAGGGCAGAGCTGAAAGAGCTTTGTAATATTTTCTTGAGCAGGCCAGAGGTCAGAGGCTAGAGAGAAGCATGCCAGTGGCACAGCTCAGAAGCTGTTCTTAGAAGAACTGCGTCCTGAATTGTTTCTGATCCTGAATTGTAACCTGTTACTTCACTAATATACTCCATAATAGTATTGTCTGCAAGTTCTCTGTGGCTATTGCAACAAATTACCAAACTCAATAAGGCACTTAACTGCTAACCAGAAAGCTGGCAGTTCAAACCCACTAGCCACTCCTCAGAAGGAAGGTTGGGCAATCTACTTCTGTAGTGATACTGGCTCGGAAACCCAAGGAGGGGTCACTGTGAGTTGGGTCCGACTCGATGGCACACAACAACAACAACAACAAAAACAGAGAAGTAGAGTGCTGTGGGTGGGATGGTTATTGTCGGAATTTGCAAAAAGTTTAGAGTCTGGCGGCTTGTCTGTCCTCTGCCTCACAGGAATCAGCCTTGGGCTGATGCTGCTAATGGTGATTCTGTCACCTCCTTGTGAAGTTAAAAGAGATCAGAGGATGCTGTCCTATACCTTTTTTTCTCGACTGCTAACCAGAAGTCTGGCGGTTCAAACCCACCAGCCACTCCTCTGAAGGAAGGTGGGGCAATCTACTTCCGTAGTGATACTGCCTCGGAAACCCAAGGAGGGGTCGCTATGAGTCTGGGCTGACTCGACGGCATATAACAACAACAACAACAGGCTTAAAATAAAAATCAATAGCCTCCCTCCAAGTTGCTTTCTATATTTCAGTTCTACTCCATAAATGTAATCATTTTTTTTTTACTCTTTGTTTCTTTTAGTATTCGTCTCCATATTTCTAAATATTTTTATAGCTAATTCTAGATTTTTTAAAAAAAGCAATATCTGATTGTGTCCTACTATGACAAATGAGAGTTTGGCTCTTATAATCTCCCTACTTCTTGAGCCTCAGCTTCTCAATATAGTTTCTCAGTGTTCCTTTTTTTCTGTGCTTTTTGGCCACTCTTTTTTCATGTTGGAACTTGACTCCAGCTGTTAAAGACCAGTGTCATGTGTTTTTTGATGATCAGCCTTAGGTGCCCCTTGTGTAAATTTAGTGCAGGCTACTGTCTTCTCTTCTGAATACCATTGTCCCTGCTTAGACAGCAACATTGTCCTCAGTGTCAATTCACTTGTCTGGGGTCCTGGAAAGATGCCAAGCTCTGGGCTGACCCCTAATCTGAACCCTACCCATCTGAACAACTGCTAGTTCTGGCTAGGGTCCAGTTTCCAACAGACTCTGATGCTCTGTTACTTCAATTGGTCTCATTGCCAAGAGATGTCTGTTGCTGTGGTCCAGTCTCAGAATGAATCCCCATGGATACGGACAATAGATAGAATCAAGGACAAGTTTAGTAGGCCTTTTTGTAGCCTGTAATTACGTTTATTGCTTATTCAACCTTCAGATCCTTAGTACTTTCTGCCTCCCCTCTGGGTCATGACACTGAAGTGACAAAATGACTCATAACTAAGACTGTCTATGTTATAACAGGGCAGTCTCTGTAGTAAAGCCAAGCCAAACCAAAACAAGTCAAAAAATAAAACAAAATACTTTATTTTTTTCAGAGATCTAGGGAGTAAAATTGAGAACTTGGGCTAGACTTGGGAGAGAAAAATAAGTATTGATAACACAACATTGTTCTCTGAAGACTGGGCTCCTGCAGAAAACAGCTAAAAGGAATAGGACTGAAACAGGCAATAGCTAGAGGAAAAAAATGTGCAGAAGTTCTATATTTGAATCTTTGCTCTAACCTCCGTGAACCTCCGTTTTCTCCATCAAAGAATGATCATAATAACATCTGTCATACTTTCATCACAGCATTACTATGAGGAACAAATTAAATGATCCTTGTGAAAGTATTGTAGCAGCTCCCAAATGTCAGGGGGCATGAGATGCAACTTTATTTTTCCATTGCAAACTCCACTTTCACGAATATTAGTCAGTTTGGGTTTATCCTGCTTTTCTCTTGGCTGCACCTGACCTGCTTGGGACTTATATAATGAAATGCATTAAGTGTAAGGTATATTTGGTTTACTTAACAAGTATCTTAGGACTTATCATGTGTACAGCACTTAAGTAAATAAACAAAAACATTTATTCTCTTCCACAAGGAAATACATAGTCTGCTTTTTTTGACTTTACCTTGAATTTTTCATGGTTCATTAAGATATCTAACTTTCCCTTGTGGAAAATTCCACATGGTTCGTATTGCAGGCTGTGCATTTCATAATTCTGCCACATAGACTGTGATGTGAATGGTGTGCCAGACTTGTGAATCACTATATGTTTTGGATTTTTTTTAGATGATTTTTTATTTTAGTATTAATTATATCCTTTATGCATCCCAATAGAGAGATGTGATCTTTGGGCATATAAAATAACTTCACAAATATATTGGTTCATTATTAAGTCTTCCATTACAGAGAAAGGAATACACACAAGCAAACAAATAAAAAAATAATAAAATAAAGCCATGTGGAGTACTATTTCCAGGCGTTTCTCTAATTAGCCATTTTCTGTGGCTAGTTAGTGACTTGTGTTCTTGGGGGTGACATGGAAAGCTCAATAAATGTACATAATGTGCATGCATGAATGAAAGTATAAGGGTAATAAGAGAGGTAATGTGGAATTTATATTGGTTAATTTTGTTATTTGGTGCTTTGGCAGCAATCACTGGTTAACACTAGTGATGCTTCATCCTGTCTTGCTCCCTCTCTCCTACCTCCACCACTAATGAAAAGTTGGCTCTATTCCAGAGTATCTGCTCTGGGTTTACTGTCTGAGACACAGTAATATCCTCTTCCTCTTCTGATCTGTTCTCCAGGCTAGGCCACCTGCTTGGAACACCTTTCTGGTGTTCTCCTTCCCAGACTGCTTGTTCACATTCTTCAGAAAACTCTTGAAAGTGCACTGCTTAGTGGATGAAACAAGAAAGGGGTGGGCTCTGGGGAGAGGCCAGAAGTTGTTAATATAATGCCTGAGGTGAATAGAAAGAGGCACCCTGGGGATTTGAAAGGACTATAGAGTGTGGAGCAAGTCAATGAAAGTCCTTAAGCAGAACAAGATGCCCTATAATTTAGCCCAAAGGGGACTTGGAATTTCCTGTAAATAGTTCATGAAAACCACCTTGTTATGTGGGTTATTGTTAGCCTCCCCTCTCACATATGAGAAACAGCAGCCCATTTAGAGCTGCTCTCTCTTTCTTATTTATTACCTAATTTGTATATATGTCGCTATCTTGCTAGAAACATTTCTACTAGCCCATCATTTCCTAACGGCTATATTTGGTATTTGTTCAGGGCCCTCCTGAGTCTGGTCATTCCCAATCAGTGTGTCTTTATCTTTCTACAGGAACATGTGTGCGCTGCTAATTTCCAGAGTGATCTGTTGGTCTGCCAGGCCAAACTCTAACTCCTTGCCTTTGTTCATGCTGTTCAAAAATACTGAAAATGGTCTTGCCTCACTTCCTCATTTGCTAGGTTTTACCCTCTTTTAAAATTCTCTCTTAACCTTGATCTCCTCCCCAAATCTTGCTAGTCTGTTTCTTAGGTAGGGTGTCTCAAAACACCTTCAATTAAACAATTCTGGCACCTAATGTGCTTCATTACTAACATCTATTGTACTGGTTCCCAACATTTGTGGGTAAAGAGTTACATTTTTCCCCCTCTTGTAACAAGAATAACACATGCTCAGTGTCTTAGTTCTCTATTGCTGCTATAACAGAAATACTGTAAGTGTATGGCCTTAACAAATAGGAATTTATTCTCTTACAGTTTGTTGTTGTTATTTGCTGTCAAGTTGGACCCGACTCATAGTGACCCCTCCTTGCATTTCCGAGGCTGTATCACTACAGAAGTATATTGCCCAACCTTCCTTCCAAAGAGTGGCTGGTGGGTTTGAACCGCCAGCCTTCTGGTTAGCATTTAAGTGCCTTAGGCAGTACACTACCAGGAGGAGAGAAATCTGAGTTCAGGATACTGACTCTAGGGGCTGGGTGGAGGCCCCTTGACCTTGGGCTTCAATTCTGCATCTTGCTCCAGGCCCACTGGAGCTAGAGACATCTTCTAACTCAGGAAACTGCTGGCTGCTGAGGCTGACAAAGCCATGATCTGCAGGTAAAATGGCATAATCTCAAGATCAGCTGGCAACATAGCAGCCCACTGGTTCAAATCCAGGAACAGGAGATGAAGATTGAACCAAATGCAGAATCCTTTTTATATATGCTGGAAGCAGGCCACACCCCAAAGGCAACTCCTTCAACTGACTGCTCACACCAGATTCCAACATGGAGGTGATTACACAATATTCAATTTCATCATGAGGAATAACCACATCTGTCTGCCAAGCTGCTCAAAACTAAAGCCCAGCCAAGTTAACACACAATCTTAACTACCACACTTAACTTAGAAAAATTAGAAAATATTCATAAACAAAAAGAAGGGAATTGAAATCACCTTTAATTTTATCATTTCATCCTTCTCACATAAAAACATTTTCATGGGTTCCCCCTGTTTTAGTTGTGCTTTTAATATCTTGATTGAAAAAAATACATAATACACACAAAACTACTATGATATCAATAATGCTTTTAAATAAATTTATACTTTATTATCTTGATGGTGTTGAATATTGTCTTGATAGTATTACCATATTTGAAAAATTACATATATGTACATATATGACATAATATCTTGATTGAGTTGCATTTTAATTTCTAGGTCCTCTGTGTAGCCTGTTTTTTTTTTTTTTTTTTTTTTTGAGGAATAAGGCATTAAGCTAGAGATTTGTAAACTCTAAAGAACTAGGCAGTAAGTATACACATCTATACAACATTTGCATAGTTGTGCATATTTTTGCAAACATTTTATGGTCAATGTAATGTATATTATAAAGGAGCTGTGGCGGTATAGTGGCTAAGGTATTTGACGACTAACCAGAAGATTGGCAGTTCAAACCCACCAGCCACTGAGAGGTAGAAAGACTAGGTAATCTACTTATGTAAAGATTTACTGCCTCAGAAACCCCAAAAGGGGTTGCTATGAGTTGGAATTGACTCGAAGGCAGAGAGTTTGGTTTTTTAATGTATATTATATATGTCATATGTATGTAATCTCTATAAAAATTGTGTGGCTGAATTTGTCAGAGAAGGCCAGAGTTTCTCAGCTGGCTGTTGGATGCATCATATTTGCACAGTTACTGATACTCTTTTGACTTCTTAAAATATCTAACAATAGAATAGAAGAAGACTGCTTTTCTTGAAAAAAAAAAAGTATATATTTTTGTGCAAGGAACATCTTGCATGCTAAAAGGTATTTATTCTTTTCTCTTTGTTTTTGTCAGGCTGTGCAGTACTGTCTAAAATGCTCTTTTTTGGGAGAAACTTGGGCCTATAGCCAACATGTGTTTTTTCATGGCAACTCTTTGTGGGCAGCTTGGCCAAGAGACAGCTGCACCCATCCATCAGGTCCATTTGACATGCCCAGCAGAGTTGAGATGCAAGAAAACAAGCATTTTGGCTCCAATCCTTCTCCTTGGAGTGATGGAGGACACTAGGGAAATTGCAAAGATGAGGCTTCAGTGAAAGCTCAAACCAAGCTTTGATTTTGAGGTATCCTGGCCATACTACCAAACAATTTTATACTATCTCCAATCCCCTCCTTTGTTTGACTTTTGGGAATTAATATAGATTATTTTGAATGCCAGCAATAATGGAACAGAAAAAGAAAAGAAAAGCCTGCTATAATAGCAACCTAACACCTTCTCTCTTAGTGCCTGCTGGGTTATAGATGACAGTAAAAGTAAGCAAGTGAGAACATCACAGAGATGAATGCAAAGCAGTGATCCTGGCTCCTGGAAGGTAATCTGTTAAGTAGATAATAGAGAGTTTAGTCTAATCCCTTATGGAGCTGGTTTCTTTCAGATTTTCCCATTACATAAATTGCTCAACAGATTAAACTAAGCACTTTTAAAGTTCCATTAACATACTCAATCTGTGAAGTGACTATTAATGTTTTAAGGGATAACATGCTAAATAGTATTATAAAAATGAAGCTATAAAAGCCCTTAACATTCTAATAAGTGGCATACATACACTTGAGTGATCCTTTTAATCAATGACAATTTATCTTCTCTAATAGAAATAATTTTGGTTTTGCGAGACAAGGAGGAAACCAAACACAAGTTATTCTGTCCTCCAGAAAATTCTCTCTTCTCTCTCTTGGATAACATATTATTTTGGTTTTTCTGAGTAACTCAGCATTTTCAAGAACTTGTCCACAGAACATTATCTATAATTTTTTTTTTTTTTTTAATTTCCTTAATCAAGTAAGTTTGAGAAGTACTTTGTGGTAAATCACTCTCTTGGAAATTCCTAATACACATGAGCATGTTAATAACCTTAAAAATTTCATCATTAAAGAAATTTGTTTGCATACATAGAGACCAAAGTTTACTAGTGGTTACCAAGGACACGTGGGAGGGGAAAATGTGGAGGTATTGCTTCAGGGCTACTGCATTTCTGTTAAGAGTGAGGAAAAAACTGAAAACAGATAATAGAGATGGTTATAAACAGGGAGCTTAAATAATGTGTCACTGAATTGTACACATAAAAATAGTTGAAATGGCAAATATTTTGTTTATTTCATCATCATAATAAAAAATGAAATATGTTTAATCTTCTTTAGTAGTTCTTTTCTAAAACTTTGGTAATGGGCTAATTTTAAACAGTGTATTTTTATATATTTTTCCATGCCTGTAAATACTGTTTCTCTGAGATCTCTATCTTTTAAAGCCATTGTATTTGGTGCTTCAGGGGAAAGGTAGTGCAAACTAGAATAATCTTGAACAGCAAGCTTTGTTGAAAGTCGAGATCACTATAGGTACAGAAAGTAGCCCTGATGGTGCAAACATTAACCAAAAGTTGATACTTTGGACCCACTCAGCAGCTCTGTGGAGAAACACCTGGCAATTTGCTCTGTAAATATTATGGCCTGGAAAACCCTATGGGGCAGTTTTATTCACTCACATGGGGTCAACATGAATCAAAATTAACTTGACAACAACACCTACAATAACACAGATAGAGAGACTTATGAGATGAAAGGAGTTCTGGTTGTGTACTGCTTAGGCACTCAGCTGCTAACCAAAATCTCAGTGGTTTGAACCCCCCAGATGCTGTGGGAGAAAAGAATTGGTAATCTACTCCCATAAAGATTACAGCCTAGGAACCCTATGTGGCACTTCTGCTCTGTCATATAAGGTCACTATGAGTCAGAATACACTTGATATTCCACAACAACAACACAATAAGACAATGTAAGATGGTCCTTGCCTTAAGAAAGAATGAGAACCGGATCCTCATGGATGGTGAAGTGTGGGAAGAAGAGGATCAGAAGAAAAAGGAACAAATAGACATGTGCAATGGCTTCACCTCTAGCCTGAAATCTTATGGCAAAGGATTGCTAGATAGGTGAGGAGAAAAGTCAAAAGCAGAGGTTAATTTGGCCCATTTCTAGTTCAAAACACTGGAAGAACATGCCACACTGGCTGCACCAACTTAGAGGGGTGGTACTGTGGAGGGTAAAGATGGCAGAGTGGAATGTTTGGACCGAGAGTATAAGTTAGCAATTGTGAGCCCCTCTGAGTACTCAAAGAACATACAAATACGTGAGAGTTTTTACAACACTCATGGGAGAAGATGAACATGGTTGAGTGGACAGAAACAAGATGAATGAGGCAGGCCACTGTGGAAGATAACCCATCTCATAGCCCAAGGGAGGAAACTCTCTAGCAAGAGGTCACATGGAAAACATGATGGTGTCTCAGAGTTATATTTTCCAGTAATCGGTGAAGTGAGGCTGAGTCAGCAAGGGAAGATCCCTGGATCATGACTCAGCCAAGAAATCAGGTCTTAAGTTCACCAGCTGCGGTTATCCTCAATGGCTATTAGGTTGGTCAGTGACTAGGCAGACAAAAGTCATCTCTGAGGAGATCAGAGAACCCAGAAGTTAGTAAGAATTATTGACCACTAGTGTAAGACAAGTAAGAGTGGTGTGCTGCTAAAAATTTAATTAAAAAAAAAAAAAATTCCTGATTTATACCATATGGTAATTTCTGTGGTGTAAATACTCCCACTATGTCTGACTTCAATGTGATATCAATATGATATTACTGAACACAGAGTTAGGAATTGCTGCAAAAAATGTTTCATGCTGAGTAAACCCCACTCTTTCACATAACATGTCTGGATATCAAGTTAAGAAGGAACAGGGAGGAGAAAAAAAGTTTGAAACAAAGAGCATTTACTTGAAGCATAGATGCTATTAATAGGAAATTAAAGTTATTACTTTTTCCATTTCTACCACTTTCAAGGTACTTAGTAGGGTAGAAGCTTATAAAAAATAAATAAGAAAAATCTACACTTTCTTTGCACATCCAATGTTAAAATTTTTAACTCACTTTGTTATTTGAGTGCAGAACTTTTCCTCTTCTGGGTTATCAATTTGGAAATTTCTACTTAGCTGTTCTTTTATTGATTTTTCTTCTTCCTATAAATGTGGGCACTCCTCAAACCTCAATTTTGCTTTGCCTTCTCCCTTTATGATCTCAACCACTATGATTTCTTTGTAGATTTGTGAGTCTATTTCTCCACTCTGACACCACTCTGATTCTCAGCCACATCATCCCTTATACATTTCCTCTTGGTTTTCTGCCATCCAATCAAACCAATATAATTAGAACCAAATCCAGTATCCTCACCCCTCTCAAATCAGTTACCACTTTCTCAATTTAACTTTCCACTACTCTTGGAATCATTCTTGTTTCTTCCCTTCACACTCACTTACTTCTAAGCAATGTGTTCCTCACATTTTGCTCTGATTTTCCATTCCCATTGCCACAGCCCTAGTTCAAACATTCATGACCTCACATCTAAATAATCATAATTGACTCTTTGTGCAATGATTTTTATTTGAATAAATACATAACTTTTGTAAATAATTGAAATAGTTTATCATAAAAATAGAAAGTGTAATTAGTCAAAACCAGAAACAAATAACAGCCAAACAAATAAAACAAATCTTGAAATCTCATTATCCCTGAAAATAATCCTGTTGTTAATCTCCTGGTAAATCTTCCTCTGGATATTGTGAATGTATGCACATGTAAGTGTGTGTGCATGAGAGAAAGAAAGAATGAGAGATAGTGAGAAAGAAAATGAGAGAGAGGGCAGGGAGATTGTGCAAATATATCAATCATATATAAAATATAATACATATGTAATAATGTGGATTACATTAATGTGGATCCCTGATGTTCCATTCCAGGCACTATGTTAGGCATTCTGCACATATTATCTCCTTTAATACTTACATGATAAAATTATGTGATATAAAATGTGTTTATTCTCATGCAAATTAAGAGACTGGGACTCAGTGAGTTCTATAATGTTCCATAGCTAGTTAAGTGGAGGAACCAAGGAGGTCCAGTGAATTCCAAAGCCTGTGCCTTTATCATTATTTCATAAGGCAAACATGAGATTATTTGCAGTATCAGAGAGTTCATTAATTTTCCAAAGCTTCCAATTCTGTTTGGGCCTGCTCTTAGTATTTGTGGATTGCAGGGCAAGAGTATCTCATGTCATGAGCCTAAATATTTAAACTATATTCTTAAAGCCAAAAAAATGTTACGTTTTCTTTCCACCCTTGGCACCATCCCACTCTATGAGGTGCTTTCCATACACGTGGATAGTGTATCACAGTCATCCTACAGGTCTGAGCTCTGTTCACACCCTCTTGGGCAGACCAGGCCAGGAATACACACAATGGCATATATTAGAAGGAAAACTATGCACAATTACTTGAGGGTCCATATAAAGATATATGAAATAAGAGATTATTTAAAACTAGCAAGACAGTTTCATAAAACAAAGGCATTTACAAATCAAAACAAGAAAGAAATATCATCTCACCCCAGAAATAATAGCAAAATTCAACAAGACAGAGAGTAACAAATGCTGGAGAAGGTGCAGAGAGATTAGAATGCTCATACACTGCTGGTGGGATTGCAAAATGGTAAAAATGGTACAGCTACTGTGGAAAATGTATGGTGTTTTCTTAAAAAACTGAAAATACAAATGTCATTTGATGCAACAATTCCATTACTAGGAATATACCCTAAAAAGGTGAGAGACAGGACAGAAATAGACATACACACACCCATGTTCATCACAACACGATTCACTATAGCAAAGAGACGGAAACAACCTAACTGCCAATCAACAGATGAATGGATAACCAAATTATGGTAAATTCACACAGTGGAATACTAAGCAACATTAAAGAATAATGAAGAATACACAAATCATCTCACAATGTGCATGAATTTGGAGGACATTATTCTGAGTGAAATAAGTCAATCACAGAAAGACAAATATTTTATAAGTCCATTATAGTAAAATGTCAAGGAAAGGTTTACTCAGGGAAGGAAATTCACTTTGTTGTTTACTAAGGATGGGAGAGAAGGAAAGGGAAAATTTCAGACTAGTTGGAGGTCACATGTTGATTTGGGTAAGGGGAGGGGTAGTTTGGAAAGCGTCTGTGACCAGCATGGTGACAATGGGGAGAGGAAGGACACAGAAATGTGCACAAAAGATATAGACAACAGAGGCAAATGCTATTACATGCACAATATTGCATTACCAGTGGCACCACACACTAAGCAAGGGGTAAACGTATAGACAGGTGAGAAGATCAGGCAGGGATAGGTGAACAAGAATATACCCAAGACCAAGGATAGATTTGGCTGAAGATAATCTCACATGTGTGCTTATGCTACAAAATTATCCATATATGTTACAGAATAACAGGATTGGAGCAACTTCTCAGAGATAACAAAACACCTTGAGAGAGAAAATCAACTGGCCTGTGGGCTTGGGATCATAGTCTTGGGGGACAAGATGCTCAACATGTAAAAATCTTGTTCTACATCTTACTTTGGTGAATAGTCACTGTGGTCTTAAAAGCTTTCGAGTAACCATTTAAAATGCAACTATTGGCTTCATCTCTCCTGGAGAAAAGAAGAAAGCAGAAAATCAAAGTCATTTGGAAACAATTAGTCCAAATATATGGTAGACCATGAGGACCTCAGCCTTCACAAACCTGAGACCAGAACTAGATGGTGCCTGGCTACCAATGTCAATCACTCAGAAAGGGATCAAGATTGGAGATTCTGGTTAGAGTGGGAAGAAAAATATGGAACAGAACTCAAAACCACAAAAATAACCAGAATTACTGGTCAGATAAAGATTGGTGGAACCCCTGAGACGATGGCCCAAGGTTATCTTTCAAGTCTGGAAATGGACTCACTTCTGTGAATTGGCTCTCAACCCAACAGTAGAAAGACCTACATGCAGAACACTTACCCCAGGGAAAGGCATCCACCTACCCTAAGGAGATCCACCCCTTAGATCAATCAACCATGCATGAAACATCAGAAGGATAGCATTCATATAGAAGAAAAGCGGGACAGACAGGAAAGCATGAATAAGAGGAGCACAGGGAAGGGGTGGTCACAGGGTAGAGAATTTTTATGGTTGGGGATTGTAATTGAGGCTGTGAAATCAAATGT
>NW_006921634.1:14768649-14770779 GCF_000298275.1 Orycteropus afer afer | reverse complement strand
TTTTAATTTCCTGCTTCTGATCTTTTCCTCACAGTGTTCCCCTACAGTACTGAAATGGAAATTACTAAGACCCAGACAGTCTGTAATGAACTGTGGAAAGACAAATGGTGAATTTAATGTTGGCTCCTAGGTCTACAATCATATAGCACATAAAGCAGAGTGTTAAGAGCAATATTACCAAAGACACTTGACATCAGAAAGATGACCAGGCTTTGTTAGGAAAGAAGCCAAACAATGCCTTAATAGATATTCAATTTCAAGGAGTCTTGGGAGAAGAGTTGTTGGCAAATGTGTGTATGTGTCATTGAATGCATAGTGCACACCTTTAAATTCTGAACTGTTGGTTATAACAGTATTTAGAGAGAGGCAGGGAGCAATAGTCTCTTATAACTCTGTGTACCAAAGAGCTGACAGAGAGTAGAAGGAAAACAATAAAGGGAGTTGCCACTGGGATTTAATTTGGAGACCAGAAGAACATTATTGCATATGTACACATGGAGAAAAAATAAAGTAGTAATTATATGTTATCAGGAGGGACTAGCACCTGGAGAGAGACATCATGCTTTGTAAAGCAAAAAGTCAGTGGAAAACAGTAAGACCCTCAATGAGATAAATTGACACAGTGAGTACAACAAAGGCCTCAAAATTAGCAACAATTATGAGGATGATGCAGGACTGGGCAGAGTTTCATTCTGTTGTGCAAAGGGGCACTACCAGTTAGAATAGACTTGATGGCACCTAATAACAATAACGACAACAACAGTGATTATACAATGATAATTTAAGCATAATTGTGGTCTATAAGGAACCCTATAATCACAGTCTTTTCTGCAAAATGCATTATTTCCTGGACTACCTGTAATAGCCCCTTTGAAATCATCTGTGTAGGATTAAATCATTGATCTAATTTTGTTCTGTTGGTCACAGAACAGAGCTGTAGATTGGTGGGAGTCATTATTGACTATCAAACATGGACGGTCATATGCCATGAGGAAGCATCTAGGCATTTTTAGGGTGAAATTCAGATACTGCATACAAAGCATTTCATTTTTAAAAAGGCATGCATTTTGGGTTTGTTGTCTGTCTACTTTGTGAAATTGAGAGCAGAATTGAATGGTATTGTCTTCTCTGAAACTCTATTCTTATATTTGATGACCTAAGCAACACTATTTCCTTTTTTCTGTGCTCTAATTGTCCAGTCTTCACTCTGTCTCAGAGCTCTTCCTGCTGACCTCTTCCTCATGCCTCTCTGTCATTTATGGTTTGTCATGTTTCCTGACAAATCATAAAGGAAGACAGATAAAGCAGAAGGCTGGTAGTCAAGACCTGGGTTTTTGCTACTATCTAGCTACATAATTGGGAGCTCTGGTGGCATAATGCCTAAGGCACTTGACTGCTAACCAAAAGGCTGGCGGTTCAAACCTACCAGCCACTTCTCGGAAGGAAGGTTGGGCAATCCTACTTCCGTAGTGATACTGCCTTGGAAACCCAAGGAGGGGTCGCTATGAGTCAGGGCCGACTCGATGGCAAACAACAACAGCTACATAATTTTGAGCAAGTCCTTTTAGCTTCCTTAGACTCAGTTTCCTTTATCAGTACCAAGTGGTGTAGGGAATAGGTGACCTCCACAGTACTCTTCAACTCTAACACTTGTGACTAAAATACAAAATATAATTATTATAATGACAGTAGTAAGAGAGATAATTGAAGGAAAGCTATCTAAGAATAGGAAGTGTCTTTGTGGTAATGCTACTTTGACATCATGAAAGCTATAAAACATTCCAAGTGAATGTTTTCTTACATTTTTATGAAGCCTGTGTCTCTCCACCACCTCAAAAACTGCTTGCAAATGGAACAATTTACTATCTTTTTCATTTATTGCCACACACTACTATATTCAGATTGAAAGTTGTTTTGTCCAATAATAATATACGTTAGGATTTCTCATGGAAAGATATTCTGAGATCTAGTTGGAATTGTTGTTACTGAATCCCCATAGATGAGGTCCTAGGTAGATTTGTTTTATACTAGATTCTATTCTGGATCAAATAATGTAAGAGTTAAGAACGTTATCCAAATAGCAAACATTTAGCAAGGCTTACTACAAAGAAACTGGGATTTGGAATCAGC
>NW_006921634.1:14765827-14766424 GCF_000298275.1 Orycteropus afer afer | reverse complement strand
TTAAAGTCCTCCTGTGCTGAGGTCACCTTTTGGTGGGCATTCACATGAGACACAAATATCTTTACTCCTTTGGCCCATTCAGAGAGATCTATCCACATACCTCTTCCTCATACATCCTCATCACCAATCTTCCAATCATGCTCCTTCCAAGTTCCAGACCATCCAGCTAAGCTGTTAGCCACAGCCCATGAATCTGTATATAATTGTACATCTGGCCATTTCTCTTTCCATGCAAAGTGAACAGCCATACGTTCACACAGCTCCAACTATCACCGTATGCCTCACACAACCCATGGTATTTTCAATCACCTCATATGCATGTGAAAGATGGGCGATGAATAAAGAAGACCAAAGTAGAGTTGATGCCTTTGAATTGTGGTGTTGGTGAAGAACTTTAGCTTGCAATGAAATTATGCCGAGGTCTTGTTAAACATAGATTTCTGGGCTCTACCCCCAGAGTTTCTGATGCAACAGGTCTGGAGTACGACCAGATAATTTGCCTTTGCATAGTGCCTGAGGCATTTGACTGCTAACCAGAAGCCTGGCGGTTCAAACCCACCAGCCACTCCTTGGAAGGAAGGTTGGGCAATCTACTTC
>NW_006921634.1:14758912-14765641 GCF_000298275.1 Orycteropus afer afer | reverse complement strand
AAATAAATAAATAAATAAATAAATAGTCAGTTTGGTGATATACTCTAAAAGGATCTATGCTTAAATAGAAATTTTTCTTATTATAAAAGGACAAAAGAAATAAAGAGGTCACCAATTGTCCCATTACTATCAAAGTAAAATAAGGATATTAATACTATTGGTATCTACTCATCTGGAACGAAAGAGGTAGAAGGAAATCCAAGAGTCAGAGAAGTAACTGAATTACCAGACTAATTGTCTCCATGAACCACTGTCTCTTGTACCTTGAGACCAGAAGAACTAGATGGTGTCTGGTTACTACTACCAAATGTAGTGACACTATAGGTCAGGGACACAATAGATAGATCCTGATTAAAAGGAAAAAAATGTGGAATAACACTTCAAATCGTAAAGAATTCAGATTTACTAGATTTACTGAGGCTGGAAGAGTCTCCGAGATTATTGCCCCGAGTTACTCTTTAAACTTTGAATTTAAACTGTATCCTGAAGTCACCTTTAAACTAAGGAATAGTTTAATTCAAAAAGTAAGGATTAGCACCACTGAGTACTGCACTCTTTAAAAATATTATTTATGTAACAGCAAATGATCAACAGTTATTCTAAAGCGTAGAGAAGGTTGAGGGGCAGAGAGTTTAAGTCAATGGGAGGGAAACAAGTAGAGCAGAAGTAATGAGAATATTGACAACATATGAAGAATGTAACCAATGTCACTAATCATTATCTCCAGAAACTGTTGAATGGGAATGGATTTTTCTGTTTCCTTTCAACTAAAAATAAACTATTAAGTAAACAAGCAAAAAAGATACTGCCTGAATTAGAAGAGAAGCAAAAGAGGCAAAGATACCCATATGCATGACACAAAAAGGGGCACTATATGTTTCAGCAGATGAGTATGATTGTTGCACATACACTAAGGACATATTTATCCTTTGAAATTAACTATAGGATAACAAATTTTAAAGTTCTTTAAAGCTTTCATGATAATAAAAAGAGAAGCTGTTATATATGTTATTTCAAAAAAAAAAAAAGAAAAAGAAAGGTGAAAATAGATGGTAAATGGGGAAGCAGCAGGGCAAAGGTGTTTCGTTTTCCCTGAGATGGGAAGACCTGTGTGCGTTTGTAAGACCAGAGAAAAACAGCACAGAGCAGGCTGACTGGAAGACGCAAATGTGGTTGAGACAGTAATAAAGGGAGGGGTGGTCTGGAGCAAGCTGAGATGATGAAGTTCAGTCTCAAGAGGGGTGAGCCTTTGAAATGAAGATCACATCTACTTGATAGAATGTCAAAAAAGAGGATGAGAAGATAAGAGGGTTGTTGAAATAAAGAGAGGGGGGAAAAAAAAAAACTTCAAACACGTATTCCACTGTCAACTCCTTGTTTTCTTGCCTTTCTCCCTTCCATCTGAGGTGCAAAATTCCAATGACATATTTGCTTAGCTTCTATACATGGTCTGATGTGTGCAGCAAAATAACTAAAACTATTTCAGAATAAAGGTACTCAACCCCATATATTGCTCTTCTATTTTTTCAGATAATCTCTTTCTCACATTGCCCATGTCACACAAGCCCAATTTTCAAACCCCCTAGAGGTTCTTTGTGCTTTCTCTTTCCATCACACCTTCTCATTATTCTCAGTAGATAGCCTGGCTTCTTCTTTCAGTGTTTCATCTCTTAATTCTTTCCTTTGTTTACAGAATAATTCATTTGTTTCCTATTGTCCTTCAGTAGTGAGCATTGAAGTTTTAAAAATACCACTATTAACTTTTGGCTTTTAAAATATTTGAAATATTTTAATCCATTGAAGTTATTACTTTTTTTCATGTGTCAATTTTCCCATTTTTGGCCAGTGGAAAATGAGTCACATAGGGCCTTAGGTCTACAGGTACAATCCCACTAATTGTTGATAGTTTGTCTTGCTTTCCAGTCTGACAACAAAATTTATTCTAGGTTATGGCCATTTAACCAAGAAAAACTGTATTTGCTTTTATTATTCTTGTTGTTGTTAGGTGCCATTGAGTCTGCTCTGACTCACAGAGACCCTGTGTCCAACAGAGTGAAACACTGCCTGGTCCTTTGTCATCCTCATAATCTCTGCTATGCTTGAACCCATTGCTGCGGTCACTATGTCAATCCCTCTTGTTGAGAGTCTTCCCCTTTGTCGGTAATGCTCTACTTTACCATTATCATGATGATGTTTTCAGAGATTACAATCTGGAAATCAGGGCATTCAGAATTGCAGGGGCTGGCTCTCTGCTCAATAGTTAACAAGATGTACATGCAGACCACTCATCCCAGGGTGACACACCCACATCCTCCATGGAAATACATCCCTTGGAGCAATAGACCACGGGGCACCAGAGGGGCAACATTCACTTGGAGGTAATGCAGGACAAACAGGAGTGCATAACTATGAGGGGCACAGGGGGAGGGTTACTGGGTAGGGAGCGAAGGAGACTAGGTTAGTGTTGGGCATTGTAAATGGGGAGTGAAACTAAATGTACACATAACATTGAATGTAAAACAAACTCTTAAAATAAATAAATAAAATACCTATGCTTTTAGAAATCATACTGAATTTTCTGTTTCTGCCATGTGAGATTTGAAAATCTATGAAGAGAAATTATTTTAAAAGCTTAATTTAATAAAACCAAACCAAACCCACTGCTACCAAGTAGATTTGGACACATAGCGACCCCCACTGGGTTTCTAAGGTGGTAAATCTTTACTGAAGTAGATTGCCCCATCTTCCTTCCATGGAGCAGCTGGTGGGTTTGAAATGCCAACCTTCTGGTTAGAAGTTAAATTCCTTAAGCACTGCGCCAGCAGAGCTCCTTTAATTTAATAAACGGATGATACACACACACACACACACACAGACATACATATACATACATACTTCATCTCATCTACTTTGGTCATGTGGTCAGAATGAACCATTCCCTGGTTTGATACATCTGTCTGGTAATTAACCATACCTGAGTGGATTGACATATCATAGTTAAGTGAGGATTGATTGTACTTTTTCAGATAATTTTAATCTGCCTTAAAATTAATGACAGTTGGGATATATAAATGGCCGAAACACAAGAGTGGTGAGTGGTCTGCTACTTGAAAGAGAGAGAGAGAGAGAGAGAGGTGCTGGCCAACAGTTGGGCAGACAGAGAAGCAGAGCCATGGGAAAACTGAGCGGTTCTGAAGCAGCTATGAGCTTGGCTAGTTAGTTAGTGGTGGAGAGGCCTGATGGTGGAGAGGCAGGACAGCACGGAAGCCTGACAACAGAGAGGAAGCTACTACACTGGCTGTCAGCCTGGACAGTTAGTGGCAAAGAGGCTGATTGCTGAGAGCCAGCAGTGGAGAAGCCTGATGGCAGAGAAGCCTGATGGTACAGAGCAGGCAAAAGAACTGAGTGAGCTGCTATACTGACTGTGAGCAGTTATCAGCAGAAAGACTGATGGTGCAGAGGTCTAGTGGTAGAGAAGTTCAATGGTGCAAAGATGTGGCAGAAGAGAGCAGCTGAAGGAGCTTTCCTGATCAGAAGCTGCCCTGCACTGAAGAAGGAAGGGATGTGCTTTCTACTTCAGGAACCCTGAAAGACCTTGCCTGTATGCTTCCTGACCTGATCCCGAGTTCTTGTTACTTCAAAGTTGATTATGATACCAAGTTGCAGCCTGTTACCTCCCTTATAAACCATATACCTGTACCTCATACCTGTAAGTATGGTCTGTGAGTTCTGTGTGCCCATTGCAACAAATTATTGAACCCTGCAGAGAAGTAGAGAGTGCTGTAGGTAAAGTGGCTGGTGTCAGAAATAATAGAAAAGTGGAAGGCAGAGGTATACCAAATCTCTGCTTCACAGAAACCAGATTTGTGCAGATGCTGATTTTTTTTTTTTTTTTGTAATTGTGATTTAGGTGAAAGTTTACATATTAAACTGGTTTTCCATTCAACAATTTCTACACATTTTGTTTTGTGACATCCATTGCAATCCCATAATGTAGTAGCACTCTTCACACTTCCTCTCTGTGTTTACCATTGCCCTTCATCCTACTTTCCTATCCCTTCCTACCTTCTTAGGTTTATCTTTGGGCAAATGGTACCCTTTTAATCTTGTATGGTTGACTGCATACCTCCCTGGTATTATTGTTCACCTGATAGGTCTATCTATTGTTTGGCTGAAATTTGAACCACAAGGATGAGTTCAGTTCTATGCTTGAAGGGTCCCTAATGGCCATAGTCTCAGGCATTCCACCAGTCTCTGTCAGACCAGTAAGCTTGGTCTTTTCTTATAATTTTGAGTTTTGCTACATGTTTTTCTCCCACTCTATCCAGGACCTTCTATTGTAATCCCTCTCAGCAGTGGTAGCCAGGTGTCATCTAGTACTTCTGGTCTCAAGGTCATGGAGACTGAGGTTCATATGGTCTATTAGAATTTTGGACTGATTATTTCCTTGTGTCTTTGATTTTCTTCCTATTCATTGCTTTGGATGGAGAGAGACTAATAATTGCATCTTAGATGGCTACTCACAAGCTTTTAAGACCCCAGTTGCTAATTACCAAAGTAGGACAATGCATTATACCAAAATCCAGTTTTCAAACTTTTTCCTTCTTTATTGGATTAAATAATTTCTAATGGTTTTTCTTCAAGTTCACTGACTCTCTAGTCTCTGTTCTTGCATTCCATGTAGTTGTTATCTTCACATATTGTATTTTTATACTTTGCAATCTCCTTTTAGTTATATTTTTATAGTTTCTACTTTTCTGTTGAGAGTTCCTATCTTTCTATTCATCATGAATTTACTTTCATTTATATAATTTGAATACAATTAAAACTGTTGCTATAAAATCCCAAAATTTAGGTTATCTTGTGGTTGATCTCTATTGATTATCTTTTTCTCCTGAGAATAGGTTGCACTTTTCTGGTTCTTCACATGTCAGGTAATATTTTGGACAGTTTGAATATTATGCTGTATAAACACTGGCTTATGTTTTCTCCCTCTGATGAGTGTTGATATTTGTTTAAGTACACAATTACCTTGGTTGGACTAAAACTGAAAATTCTCTTTCCTGGGTTGTTGTTATGTTTTTGTTAGGTGCCATCGAGTTTTCTCTGACTCACAGTGACCCTATCTATGCATAGCAGAATGAAACGCTGTTCCATCACTATAGCCACCGTGTCAATCCCTTTTGTTGAGGGCCTTCCCATCCTTTGTCCACCCTCCACCTTACCAAGCCTGATATCCTTCTCCAGGGAATGGTCCCTTCTGATAACATGAGCAGAGTAAGTGAGATGAAGTCCGGCCATTCTCGCCTCCAAGGAGCATTCCGGCTTCATTTTCCCTGGGACAGATTCGTTAGTTTTTTCAGTAGTTCATGACACTTTCAGCATTCTTCACCAGCACCACAACTCAAAAGCATCAACTCTTCTTTGGTCTTCTTTATTCATTTTCCAACTCTCAACTCTCACATGCATATGAGGTGTTTGAAAATATCATAGCTTGTGTCAGGCATATCTTAGTCCTCAAGAAGACATCTTTGCTCTTCAGCACTTGAAAGAGGTCCTTTGCAACTGATTTGCCTAGTGCTGCTATACCTCATCTGATGTCCTGACTGCTGCTTCCATTGATGTTAATTGTAGAACCAAGTAATGTGAAGTCTTTGACGACTTCAATCTTTTCTCCATTTATCGTGATGCTGCTTATAGGTCTAGTTGTGAGGATTTTTGTTTTGTTTATATTGAGATGTAATCCATATTGCAGACTGTATTCACCAATCTTCATCAGTATGTGCTTCAAGTCATCCTCACTTTCAGCAAGCAAAGTTGTGTCATCAGCATATCGCAGGTTGTTAATGATTCTTCCTCCAATCCTGATGCCACATTCTTTTTCACATAGTCCAGCTTCCCGGATTATTTGCTCAGCATACAGATTGAATAAGTATGGCAAAAGGATACAATCCTCATGCACTCCCTTCTTAATTTAAACCATACAGTGTCCTCTTGTTCTGTTTGAAAGACAGCCTTCTGGTCTATGTACAGGTTCCTCATGAGTACAATTAAGTGTTCTGGAATTCCCATTCTTCTCAATGTTTCCCACAATTTATTATGATCCACACAATCAAATGCTTTTGCATAGTCAATAAAACACAAGTAAACACCTTTCTGGTAGTCTTTGTTTTAAGCCAAGATCCATCTGACATCAGCAATGATACCCGTTGTTCTACATTCTCTTCTGAATCCAGCTTGCATTTATGGAAATTCTCTGTCAATATACTGCTGTAAACATTTCTGAAATATCTTCAGTAAGAGCTTACTTGCAATGAATATTAATGATATTGTTCGATAATATCCACATTCTGTGGGATCACCTTTCTTTGGAATGGGTACAAATATGGACCTCTTCTAGTTAGTTGGCCAGCTAGCTGTCTTCCAAATCTCTTGACATAACCGAGTGACTGCCTCCAGTGGGGCATCCATTTATTGAAACATCTCAATGGGTATTTCATCAATTCCTGGAGCCTTGTTCTTCACCAGTTCTTTCATTGAGGCTTCAACTTCCTCCTTCAGTACCATTGGTTCTTGATCATATGCCACCTTCTGAAATGGATGAAGATTGGCCAGTTCTTTTTGGTATGGTGACTCTGGGTATTTCTTACATCTTCTTTTGATGCTTCCTGCATCATTCAATATTTTGCCCATGTTGTTGTTGTTGTTATGTGCCGTCGAGTCGGACCC
>NW_006921634.1:14756614-14757912 GCF_000298275.1 Orycteropus afer afer | reverse complement strand
TGTAGACATATGGATATTATCCTATCACTGACAGCATTGTACTTCAGGACAGATCTTGAAACATCCTTTGTGATGATGAATGCCACACCATTCCTCTTTAAATTCTCTTTTCCAGCATAGTGGATCATATGCTTATCTAATTCAAAATGGCCAAATCTGGTCCATTTCAGCTCACTAATGTCTATGATATCAATCTTTATGCATTCCATTTCATTTTTGACAACCTCCAATTTTCCTAGATTCATACTTCATACATTCCATGTTCTGGTTATTAATGGATGTTTACAGCTGTTTCTCCTCAATTTGAGTAGTGCCACGTCAGCAAATGGAGGTCCCAAAAGCTTTACTTTATCCACATCATTAAGGTTGGTTCTACTCTGATGATGTAGTGCTTTCCCAGTTGTATTTTGAAAGCCTTCTGACCTAAGGGGCTCGTCCTCCTGCACTGTATCGAACAATGTTTCTGGGCTGTTCATAAAGTTGCTCAATAATGTATCAGACAGTATTTCTCTGCTGTTCATAAGGTTTTCCCTGGTCAATTCTTTGAGAAGTGGGTGGCCTCTTTCTTCTTCCTCATCTGTCTCAGCCTGTAAGCTGTGTTGAAACCTGTGCACCATGTGCAACCTTGCTGGTGTTTGAAACACCAGTGGCACAATCTCAAACCTCACAGCAACGCACAAGCCATCACAGTTTGACAAACTGACAGACAAGTTCCTCTCCTTTAGCTGTTCAAAACTTCTCTCCCTCCTCTTACTTGGATTCTACCTGGATCCTGATACTTTTTCATACCCAGCATCCTCTCCTTTTCTTGCCTCTGGGGTAGGACCTGTCTCCTTTCCTAGGTAGAAAAGCAAATCTCCTTTCTATTCTTTTATTCTCAGCTGGGCTTCTTTTGACTCCACTACAGTTGCATAGTTCAGAGTTCAACCAGAGATTTGGGTGGAGTTAAAAAACAAAGCCAAACCAAAAAGGAGCTCTGGTGGTGTCATGCCTACAGCATTGGGTAGACTTAGTGCAGAGAATTTGAGTATCTCATCAGTTTATCTCTTTTGTGGAATTCTCCCACCTATTTCAGACTCTATCCTCTGGTTCTTCAGACTAGAAGAATTATGAGGTTTCCATAAAAGTTTCAGTTACCCACTAAACACTAGGTGCAGGCCCACGATAAAAGCCATGAAAATGGCAAACTCATCCTTGCAGTTTTCTTTCCATTCATGTAAATGTTGACTCTCTTCTCCTTTTATATCCTTCTCTAGTACCTCTAGTATTTTTTTAACCTCTAGTTAAAAAATTTTTCA
>NW_006921634.1:14738787-14756185 GCF_000298275.1 Orycteropus afer afer | reverse complement strand
TGACTTATTTCACTGACCATAATGTACTCCAAGTTCATCCATGTTGTGTGGTGTTTTTCAGATTTGACATTATTCTTTAGTGTTGCATAGTATTCTTTCTTCTTCTTCTTTTTTTTTTTTGCATAAGAGGTGGCCTAATATATACACTATACTGATCATTTTTTCCCTTCCACTCAAGGCTGAATTGCACATGAGAGCCCTAAATCTCATCTGTGATGCCCTCTCCTCTGCTTACTCATGCATTTGAATGGGATATGTGAGTTATGTATATATGTGTATATGGCTTAGCTATCCAAGATGTAACTTCTTTTTAAATTCAACTATAATACGGTGATTGAATGCAAAAGTGGCATATACCATTTTAGCAGTATGAAATGAAATGGATTATAAAATTTTATTGGCTATGGGATACTAAGATTTTATGCCACATTTTCTACAGAAAGTATATTCTACATATTCTACAACAAAGAAAATGAGTCAGTGAACTTTGTTGTTTCAACAATTCAAGTAAAATCCTGTTGGTCTTCTAAAATAAAAAATTGACTTTCACCAATTTTGCTTTAAACAGTTCATACTTCAATTTTGTTGCTTGTTTCATAATAAATGAACAAATGAGAAGATGTCATAAAAGAAAATTAAATGATCAGAAAACCAACATTAAATTACTATAGTTTATTTTTAGATAAATCTTTCATCTCTTACATGTTATAATTAAAAACATTTTTTTCTATTCTTTACTCCTACAAATTCTTCAATGATTTCATCACAATAAGTTTCTGAACAATGTCTACTTCTATACCTAATACGGATATTGAATTGAATCTTCCTTTAATCATTGTACAAGAGTGTTTTTGAGTCTCTTTAAGAATGAAAATGAGCATTCAGTGGTGTGATTTTTGATCATTGAAGTTAGGGATATGTGTAAAGCAATGTCAACATGGGGAAATACTCATTGTTTTTTATCTTCTGTTATGGAATTATACATGCTTACATGAGCAAAATTTATCTTTCCTGAATCTGGAAACTTTGCTCTTATATAAGAATGAAATTGGGTCACTTTTCCTAAAAAGTTTATATTTAAGACATCGAGCTAAGCTTGCACTAATTTCCTGGATGCCTTCATGTATTCTTCATCAGGTATGTCCACATTGTTAAAGAAGCAAAATCTGTTTGAAAGAACTTCACACACTTTCATCCTTTTTTTCTTGCAACATTCAAGTGTGTCAGTGATACAGTATATGGTTATATGTGGGTATATGTGTGTGTGTGTGTGTGTGTTATATAATATGTGTAACACTCAGTGATACTCCTGGATCACTTCTGTCACATCTTTCTTTTTAATGGTTCTCTTACAGTGAACTGCGTGATATTCTGTATTTGACAGTATTAATTTTAATTTTGTGTTTTCAAATTTTTCCCTTCAATTATGTAAATGACCTGTTAATAACTGGTAGAGATCCGTGCATGTCTTTAAACTTACTTCTAAATTTGGAGAGCTTGATTTGTTTGATGAAAGTGCTGCAATATATTATTCCACATAATCAACATAAACACATTAGTCTAGTGTTTGCATTTTGTTGGCAATGTTTTCAGCTTCTCTTTTGGTATTTTCTTTTATGTATCTGGTCTTCTGCGATATTTTCTAAGGCATCTAAGATTTGAGTTTATGATTCCAAGATTACACTTGTTGCTATGGCCTGTGCTTTCCAAAGTGTATTAGAAAGGCATTTTAATATTTGGTCTTTGCCTAAATATGTTTAAGAACTGCCCACTGATGAGTAGAGATGGCAAAAGTTTGTAGAATACCTGAATAGTAGGTAAAAATCAACTACTTCTGAACAGCATTCTACTATGCTACATCCTGCAAGACTAAGTGAATGCATGGCACATGGCATGAAGATGGCATATATATTGCACACAGCCATTGAGTCAATTCCCAGTCATAAGAGAACAGAACTATTTCATGGAGTTTCCAAGGCTGTAATCTTTGTGGGAGCATATTATCAGATCTTTCTCCTGCAGAGTGGCTGATGGATTTGAACCACACACTTTTCAATTAACAGCCAAATGCTTAGCCACTGTGCCACCAGGGTCCCTTGGCATATTCATTATGTTTTAAAATTTTCTTTTGCATCAGTTTATAACACTCTGCATATGGGTGGCATTGTTGTAGGACTGGCTTCTGCCCTTAGAAAAATCAATTTTGCAAGTGTCAGACAAATGACATACGTATAATGAAGTACTTTGTTTACAGTTTCTTCATTGGTCTGAATTTTTAAACTAGTAACTGTGATAAATCACTTGACAGGTTTTTTTTTTTTTTTTTTTTTTTCTGTTGGAAATATGTATCTTAAAACAGTGCCTAGCTAATCCATATGAGAAAGTTCAGGAGTAGAATCTACAGACAACTTGAAATATTAAGTTTTACTTATTTCATTAAAAATAGTTGATGATACTTCTTCACTTATTAAGTTTATTACTTCTTCACATGTTGTTTTAAAGATATACAGTGTATTGCCCTTTCCTATATTACCATATTTGAGATGTGATCTGTTACAAATGGATCAAACTGAGCAACAAGTTCAAGTAAACCCCTAAAATTTCCATTTTGTGGACACCCAAACACTTCATTTCTTCCTTGAAAAGATAATCCACATTCAGCGATTTGTTATGATGACAGCAACAAAATGGCTTTCCAATACTTATGTTCTTCATTCATTTATGTTTCCAGCTCATGAGTTAAGCCAAAACCATGTCTTTGGTTTCAATATGAAAACATAAAATCTCTCTGAATTGAACTTTTTTCATGTTTATCAGTCACATTTGAGTTGAGCTAATCGCTAAATACATCCATATAAAATCAAGGATGAAATGATTGAGGACTGAATAGTTTGTAAACAAAGCAATATACAGAGTAGACTTGAGGGAGAATATGGTAGCCATTCCCTCTTACAAAATTTTCACTGTTAACTGCATCCTAGAAATATATTCTGGCTACAGAACCTTGTTTGTTTATCATCAAATTTTTGACATGAATTTTCCAGTGGTCGACTGTGAAGCTGACAGTCACTTGGCCCTCTTTCAATGCAATAATTCACATCATTAGAAGAAACATTATTCCAGTTTTCATTTCTGTTATTTATGTGGCAATTTCAGATTCTAAAATAGTTTCACACCTATATTAATTTTTTTTCTTTGACGACAATGAAGGTTGGATGCAGAGTATGGAAGAAATTTGGTTACATATTTATGTTGTTGTTGTTATGTGCTGTAGAGTCGGACCCGACTCATAGTGATGCCTCCTTGGGTTTCTGAGGCAGTATCACTATGGAAGTAGATTGCTCCATCTTCCTTCTGAGGAGTGGCTGGTGGGTTTGAACTGCCAGCCTTCTGGTTAGCAGTCAAGTGCCTTAGGCACTACGCTAAGTGCTAGTGGTACTAGTACAATTATTTGTACCCATTTAACTTGAGCATTCAATGAAAGAATTATCTTCTGGATTATTACATTTTAAAAAGGAAGTTAATGTTGGAATTCTCTTTAGGGATTCACAAATGCTTTTCTTTTTATCTTCTGCAAGCTGTTGTTTTCGTGGTCAACTTAGTTGTTGTCATTTCATTTTTACCTGCATACAAAATTAAGTCACTTTTTAAATTTGGTTCTACTAAAGCAAATGAATCTGAATATTGAAAAGTAATAAAATCTATAAAATAAATACAGTTTATAAAATAAAATTTACATTCAAATTTAGGTGCTAACAAAAATTTATATTTGAAAATTAGTCAGTAAAAAAAATGATTTGAAGCACATAATTTTGTTTTTCAGGTTTGAGATAGTAAAAAAAAAAATAGTAGTTACAAGGAAATTTAATTTCATTCATTTGTTGAATAATGTTTGCTGGTGAGCCTTTTGCAGATCTCCATGAATTTTTTTTTCTTGAAATAATAATTGAAACTTATATACTTAATTTTCATCTGTTGATGCATCTTCATAGTTCATTGAACTATTGCTGAGGCCCGATGGTGGTAACATGGATCACAAATAGCATAGTACAAATGCTAGGATATGCACAATCTGAAGATGCATTTTGGTTCACTTTGCACAGGACAGGACCAGATACATCACGAGTCACGTGATAATAGTGCCATGGTGTGTTTTTATGTAGCAGACAAGAGAGAAATGAATGTAAAGTTCCACCCAATAAGTCCAAAATGAAAAGGAAAATATGATTGTTATCATATACAAAATTTATAAAAAGTACATTTTATTTCTTTGTGGATTTGTTCAACTCTCATATTTGGAGATATGTAAGTAATTGATGTAAGACTAATACCACTTCTGGTTGAGCAAGTTTGTTTTGCAAGTCATAACAATACCAATTTCTTAAAAGGAAGTTAGTCTGAAGGAAAATGGAAATAAAATACTTTCATGTAATTTTTATTATCTAAATATTCATTTAGTTTATTTCTGTAAGGTATTGTTCAATTTCCTTACATGGAGATAGGTAAATAATCTGATAAAATATAAATGTAAAGTTCTGATAAATGCCCTTTGTTGTTTTCTTGGAAGAAAAATTTAGAAAAACTCACTTTTGCAAAACTGGAACATATTTTGCATGATAAATAAATATTGAATTTTGTGTCCTCCAATATCTACATCTGTGCCTAATTTCTCATTTATTAGCTTATATAGAGTAATATGAAGTACTATGTCCCACACAACAGCCAATATAAGGCAAAACTAATTTTTTTTTTGCATAAATTAAAGCTTTTCATGTTAGATAAATATTAGTATTTCCAGTATTTTTTAATATTTGCTATGTTAGTATTAAATTATTATCCATGTTAGTATTACATGTATGCTAGATTGCATCCATGTGTATGACACACATTTTAAAGTTAAAGCTATAAGTACTATTGTTGGCAAAACTTGGGACATAGCTCTGTACTAAATGCTATACACTTAAATATAGTAACTTGATTGAATTAATTGTAATGGTCAGCTTATTTGAGTTCTCTTGCTTTTGTGCATCATCTGGGACTGGAGTTCCCTTTGGATGTTTACTAAGACATGCCCAAGAACATACCTTTGTGTTTGTACCATGGCATGTAACATTGTTGGCCCTCCTTGATGAAATTGCTTGATCAGCAGACATGGATGTACAAGGCAGTTCTCTCAAAATGGATCAGAGACCTCTTATCTATTAAATAATCTGTCTAGCCTATTAACCACTCGTATTGGACCTAGTTGCATATTAGGTGGATGTTGCAAGAGATAGACTTGACATCCCACCCCATCTCTTGTATTTGAGAAAGAAATTATAATACTCCCCAGAGACCCTGCAAGATAGTTTTAATTTCATGGAGGAGAGGAAGGTATTGAAGTGTTTGGGTCTTTTAGCATAAACAATCCTGCCCATGGGCACTCTTGTGACCCTACGTGTACTCTATTTCCAGCTGGCACATTTTCATGCACTGGAGCTCATATCAAAATAATTTAGAACTCTTAGTTCCTTTCTACTGTGGCACTTGCTTCCTTTGTGTCTGTCTGGTTGGGGTCGATGGGTCTTGCCTTTGGATACCTGGTGCCCCTGTTTTGTTGATGCCCTAAGTCTGTGCTTCCCTTGCTTATTGGGTAATGTGTCCCTGCCTCCACTTATTTAGTTTAGAGATTTTTCCATATCAGGGACATACAGACTTTTCTTGATTTTTTTTTTTTTAAGTAATTCCATAGAATTCTACTCTATGAATGCATTTTAATATGACAATAAAATAATGATGACATAATTTTTTAAAGGTATTTTGTAAAATGTGTTACTGAATTGTGAATTTACTTAGAAGTGACAATATATTTTTTAAATTTTTAAATAGAAGTTCTATTAGTGTTTACTTTCATTTTAATTGTGGGATGTTTGGAGAAACTTGGAGCCAGCTTCTGTGTTTTCATTCTAAACATGCTTACATCTAACATGTTTATTGTGAAGATAAAGAATATTTATCATATTTTTGATGCACATTGCATTTTCCAGATGATTTCACGAATTCCATTATTTTGACATTTCAGGAGAAAAGAAATTTGCCAAGTCTAATTACAGGAATTACGCAAGTGTCTGGGGTTTTTAATCACAAGAAAGATCTATGAAAGAAGCTTTTGGATGTTCTCTTTCCACTTGCAGAATATCGGTAAACAGTCTTTTCCCAGACTCTTGCCCTAGCACTTCTTTTTTTCTTTGTTCCAAAGACATGCCTCATGTAGCCTGAAGTCCAAATGCAGCTCATCTGAACCAGTACTGTGATTTGTCTGAGATTTTCAGCAAAAAAGTTTTACCAGATTTGCCAGCTGACGTGAATTTTCCCAGCTTAGCCACCTGATGATAATACATGCAAAGCTTCTGGCTGGAATATAGAAAGCACAGTTCAGTTGCCACAAATGGGAAATCTGTAAGGAAAGGAAAAAAAAATGCTTCAAAGTTTCTTCCGGGCTTTATTTATAGCTTCCTTTGCGCCTTTCTTGAGAACAGGCTATACTGTAATTTTTGTGTGTTAGACTTACTATCTGGTGAGACAGGAAGGAATCAAGTACCTTTTCTCCTGTTCATGTAATTGGAGGTAGCTCAATCAGCATATAAAGATTTGGTTTATTTTAATGTAGTTATCTTATTAAGTCAAATAGGGGCAAAACACAAAGTACAACAAAACAAAACAAAGCAAAAACACACAAAAAACAGCCAGTTGCTGTGGAGTTGATGCAGTCTCATGGAGACACCATTTGTATCAGAGTAGAATTGTATTCCACAGGGTTTTTTAATGGCTAATTTTTTGGCAGTAGATTATCACACCTTATTCTTATGGGCCTCTAAGTGGAGGTGAATCTTCAACGTTTGCTTAATGGTTTGTACCTTTCTCCACTTTATTTGTTTATTTTTTCTCAGGGAAGGTGATTCTACCCTCAACTCAGGGATAACCACTAATTAGTCTAACCCATTTTGCTACTGTCATTCTCTTTGCCAGTGTTGGCTTTAAGAACAGACAGGTGATACAATTTTGGCCAATTACATGAAAAGAGAGTATTCTTGGATTTTTTTGGAAAAAGTTTCCTCACATAAAGAACAAAATACAAGAAAAAAATAGGCTTTTCCTTTTGTGGACATGTGGCAGGTATCTAGACAGAAGTTGACTGATGACAAAGTCAACTCTTTGAGGATAGCAGAGTGGAAAATGGGAAGAATTCAATTCTTGATAATGTCATTGAGCCTAACACTTACCAATTTTACAGCCCTGTTATCATTTATATTACAGAATACCATCTCCTTTTGTTTAGGTCATTGTAATTTTTTTTTTTTAAATAACCAAAAACATTGTAATTACCAAGTATAAGCAGTATCTGACATTAAATAAATGCTTCTAATGTGCCAAGCACTGATTCTTATTCTTAATTTTTATCATATTGTTCTTAGATGCTGTGAAGTTGGTTTTGACTCATAGAGATCCTGTGGACAACTGAATGAAACACTGCCTGGTCCTTCACTACCCTCACAATCATTGCAATGCTTGAGGAGATCATTGAAGCCACTGTGTCAGTCCATCTCATTGAGGGTCTTCCTCTTTTTCACTGACTCTTCACCTGGCAGGATGTCCTTTTTCAGACACTGTTCCCTCCTGATAACATGTCCAGAGTACATGAGACCAAAATAAATAAATAAATAAAAGAGTATCTGAGATTATTTCATTTGTTTGTGGTCTTTTTCCCTACTAATCTGGTAGCTCCACAAGAATAATAACCTGTTTGTCTTGTTTTCACTCCACTCCCCTTCCATCCCTGGTAACCATCAAATAATTTTTTTCCTCTGTGTAAACCATTTTTTTTTAATAATAGTAGTCTCATACCATATTTATCCTTTTGTAATTGACTTATTTCAGTCAGTGTAATGTCCTACAAATTCAGCCATGTTGTAAGATGTTAAACAGATTTTGTCATTCCTTATCATGTGCAGTATTCCATGGTATGTAAGTACTACATTTTGTTTGTCTGTTCATCTGTTAATGGGCACTTAGGTTGTTTCCATCTTTTTGCTATTGTGAATAATGCAGCAATGAACATGGATGTGCATACATATATTCATGTCATGATGTTAATCATATGATCTATTTCCAGATTTTTAGGGAAGCAGCATATCATTTTCCATAGTGGTTGTGGCATAGTGCCTAAGACATTTGACTGCTAACCAGAAGGCTGGAGGTTCAAAGCCAGCAAGCACTCCTCGGAAGGAAGACTGGGCAATCTACTTCCGTAGAGATAATGCCTCTGAAATATAAGAAGGGGTGCCATTAGTATAAATCCACTCGACGACAGTGAGTTTGTTGTTTGTGTGTACCATTTTACCCCCACCAGCAGTGAATAAGTGTTCCAATCTGCCTGCAATGTCGCTAACATTTGTTAGTTTCTGTTTCATTAATTAGTGTCATTATTGTTGGAATGAGATGGTATCTCATTTTAGTTTTGATTTGCATCTCTCTAATGGCTAATTATTGTGAGCATTTCTTCATGTGTTTGTCAGTCACTTGCATGTCTTCTTTGGTAAAGTGTCTGTTCATATCCTTAGCCTTTTTTTTTTTTTTTTTCCATTTTAATTGGGTGGCTTGTCTTGTTGAGATGTTGAAGTTTTCTACAGATCTTAGAGATTAGACCCTTGTTGGCTATTTCATAAACCCAAATTTTTTTCCAGTCTTTAGGCTCTCTTCTTTGAATAGCTTTAAACAATAAAAATTGTCATGGAATATATGCACACACATACACACACATATTTCCTTATTGGAAATATTTCTATTCCTCTTTTTATTTTTGTCTTCATGGATTTCAGCCATCTTTCATAATTTGCATATCATCTCTTGGCAAATTTATATCTTTGACACCTCTACTTGAATAATACAAATATAATATTTTATATTTGTACTATTCAAGAAAATATAGTATACTATATCTAGTACAAATATAGTAATACTGTATTTTGTTTTATAGTATACTGATACTACAAATACTATAGCATACTGATACTACAAATATAGTATTTCTACAGCCAAAACTCATCATTCACGTTCCTGAAAACCATGCTTCTGTCTGATGTTTTTATTTATGTTAACATCCTTCTCACAATGATTCATAGTTAAAACTTCAGAGTTATTTGTTATTTCACCTTCTCCTTCGTCCCCAGTACATAATCAGCTGTCAAAATGTATTTTCTGCTTCAGGTAGTACTTGAAATCAATCAACCTCCAAACATTTATTACATCTTCTCCATATATTCATTACTTCTACATAGTGGGAGATGCAGAAGAAACATTATATTTGATGGAACAAAAGAAAAGATCACACCCAAATTATCTCACCAATTTTATTGTTTATCAAAATAAAAGCACCAACATTACCTTGTTCAGCAAGTAATCATTGTGCATAGAAGTGATTCCAGCTCTATTCAGTAGGGCCCAGGATTTAGATGCTTAATTTGAAAGAGAAATCTGTTGCAAGGATCCCAGCACTTTGGAAATGTACATAAAATATAGTAATAAGAAATCACTGATGAAAATATCTCACCCAGGATGATGCATTATTACATGACATACATTCTCATTTCACAGTAGAGTTTAGATCTTAGATTAAGTCCATAACCTTCTTTACTTCCCCTTAGAACATAGTCATGGGAATGAGAATGAATGATATCTCTCTGCCCTGCCATCTCTTTGAAAGAGTTTAGATGGAATGGGTGCAATGTCTTAATTTTTGCATCCAGTATAAGTAACAGACCATTATTTCACAGCCATCACTCACAAAATTCTTTTGAAATTAATTTATGATATCCTTACCAATAACTTAACACCATTGACTACCAATCTCTATGTTGTTTTTAAGTACTGTAGAGTCATTCCTGACTCATAGACACACTATATACAAAAGAATGAAACACAAACTAGTCCTGCTCCATCCTTATAATCATTGACATAATTGAGTCCATCATTGCAGCCACTGTGTAAATCCATCTTGTTTGAGGTCTCCTCTTTTTTTGCTGACCCTCCACTTTACCCAGCATGATATCCTTCTCCAGGGTCCAGAATGAGAGATGAAATTTGGCTATTATTGCTTCTAAAGAACGTTCTGGTTGTACTTCCTCCAAGACAATTTGTTAATTCTTCTAGCAGTCCATCAGTCTATGGTACCTTCAATATTCTTCACCAACACCACAATTCAAAGCATCACTTCTTCTGCAGTCTTTATAGATAATCAGAATTGAGGTAGGAGACTACTAGAATAGAAATATCCAGTGAGGTCCAGGGGAGTATACAGGATTGGCACCTACCCTTTGAGGCTCTGGGTTATAGTAGGGAGATCAAGTTAGATCATGTAGGAGAGGTAACACCTGAATTGATTCTTACAGCGCAAGTGTGAATGGATCACTCAGTTGAAAATGATTGGAGTGAGAAATTCAGGCAGAGAAAATGGAACATGCAAAACTTGCAGATATGAAGGAACACGGCTCTTTCTGAGAATTGTCCATTCAGACATGGAACATATGTACAAAGTAGGGGAGGGGAAGTATAGATGAAGCTGATCTGAATTGGGTGTCAGTGTCCAGAACATGAATGTATGATACACGTTTCTTGATATGCTATTCTCAAGAGTTTCTGAAGGCTAAAGAAATTTGTAAAGGATTTATTGAAAGCTTGAGATATAATTTTATACATATATTCTTTTTTTTTTAAACTGTACTTTGGGTGCAATTATACATATACTCTAAAGATCATTGCAGCAGCTGTAAAGATAATTGATTATTGAGACCAAAACAAGAAGTAAAGAGTGCAATTAGAAGGCTGTTGCAGTTATTTAAGTGAGGAATAATGAATTTTTTTTTAAATCACTTCAATGTCAGTAAGTATGGAGAAAATGGAAGGATTTGAGAGATATAAATGCCTTAAGATCAATAGATTTTTGGGTTCTAAGGGTTAAAAAGGAGTAAGGGAGACACCCAGGTTTCTGGCAGAGGCAGCTGAAAAAATGTTGGTGTGGTAACTCACAGTATAAAATGACTGACCAAAAGGCCCTGTGCAATTTGGCCTGGCCAGATTTTCAGAGAGGTGGTCAAGGAAAACAATGAGGTAAGACCTCTGGATTTGGTGACCACTAGAGAATTTCAAGACAATGATGTCAGTGAAGTGAGGGGTGAATGCAAGCCAAATTATAAGGGCTTCAAACAGTGAGTAAGAGTGAGGAAGAGGAAATATTGGGCCTAAAACAGTTTCAGTTTCATGAATTTGGTAGAGAGAGAAAGATGCAACTTGATGGCCATTAGAAGGTGTAATTGTTATAATTACTTTTAAAATTATAGCTGATATCTATATATCAGCTATAGACTGAGAGAAAGTGGAGAGGAAGACAGTGAAGACAAATGAGGAATTAGAACAATTAAAGAAATAGGGGAGGGAAGAGCTAGGAAGGGATGGAGGTAATAATAAAAGTAGTGGGGTTAGTCTTGGGGAAAAGACTATGGATCTGGTAGGGAAGGAAGAGATCATGTGAAAAGAATAAAAGGAATTTTGTTTTGAAAAAATGGGTTGTGTGCTATTGAGTTGGTTCCTACTCATGTTGTTGTTGTTGTTATGTGCTGTCGAGTCAGACCCGACTCACAGTGACCCCTCCTTGGGTTTCTGAGGCAGTATCACTACAGAAATAGATTGCCCCATCTATTGCCCCATCTTCCTTCCGAGGAGTGGCTGGTGGGTTTGAACCGCCAGCCTTCTGGTTAGCAGTTGGGTGCCTTAGGCACTACGCTACCAGAGCTCCCATAATACAGAGTAGAACTGCCCTATAGGGTTTCTGAAGCTGTAAATCTTTATGGGAGCAGATCATGATGTCTTTTCTCCAATAAGCCACTAGTGGCTTTGAACTGCTGACCTTTTGGTTAACAGGTGAGGGCTCAACCATTGTACCACCAGGGGTTTAAAAAAGAGGGTAGGACTACAGAAAAATTTGAGATGGATAGTTTAGAAGTCAAAATAATTTATGTGAATTGTGTCCATCATCCTGAGACCAAGACTTCATGACTGTGAAAATGGTTTGGAATAACAGTTGAGGGAAATGAGATAGGGAGTTAAGGAGTAAGGAAACAAGGTCTGACAACATTGCTGAGCATGAGCAAGATCCTTTTTGTGATACATTAGCTTGAATCCACAGAGGACCTCTCAGCAGGATTTCAAAACCTTCTTCAGGGTTCAGCTGCCTGTTGTTGTCTTTGGTAATTCCCACTGAGTTGGCTCTGATTCTTGGAGACCCCATGTACAACAGATGAAATGTTCCTGGTCTGAGCCATCTTTACGATCATTAGTATGCTCAAGCCCATTGTTGCAGCCACTGTGTATTTTAAGAGCCTTCCAACATAGGGGATCATTGTGATCTAATTCTGTTGTAATCCATAGGGTTTTCTTTGGCTTATTTTCAGAAATAGCTTGCCAGACCTTTCTTCCAATTCTAAGTCTTGAAGCTACATTGAAATCTGTTCACCACGAATGACCCTGCTGGCACAGCTCCCAGTACTGGAGCTACATGCAAGCCACCACAATATGACGAACTAACAGATGTGTGACTCTAACAAAGACAAACTGAAAGACCAAGAGATTGACCTGACCATATAGTGCCTTTACCTACCATTTCTGATATTCTGCATCTAACCTATGTCTTTGTTTCTTAACTGACTCACGTTTTCCAATTTTATCAGTTGCCCTGTCCCACTAGCTAGACAAAAATGTTTGCCAATAGACTGCATTTGTGAAAGAAATGGAGAAGCAGGTAAGTAGTAGGTGGGCCAGCATGGTGCTGGGTAATAAATCTTCTATATCTCAAACACATCAATATATGTACTGCTTTCTGGGTAGGAAACTTTTGCTTCTTCCTGTCTGTTCATACCTCCACCAGAATTTCTTTCTTTTTATCATCTGCGCCTACATTTAAGACCCAACCCAAATCTTCTCTTTTGAATGCCTTCTCTGGGCCTTTTACCTAGAATAGACTACTCTTATTTGTGATTCTCTGTAGTACTATGTATAACTTTAACAGACTTTATCACATTTTGTATTATTTTATTGGCTATCTGCATATCTATCTTTCTCATTTGGCTTGTGTGCTCCTTGGGGGATAGTAATCATATATTAAATTTCTTTGTATCTTATACTAGAGGTTGTTGTTGTTGTTATATGTCATCGAGTCAGACCCAATTCACAGTGACCCTTCCTTGGATTTCTGAGGTGGTATCACTACAGAGGTAGCTTGCCCAACCTTCCTTCCAAGGAGTGGCTAGTAAGTTTGAACTGTTAGCCTTCTGGTCATGCTCAATTACATCTGACTGAAAAAAAATAAAACAAATAATGAAGATCTTTGAAAAGTAATAGGATGGTATATAAACCATGAACGTTGAAGTTAGGCAGCAATAAATTGAAACCACATTTTATAATCAGATTACTAGTTGCATGATCATCTTAGACTAGTTACTTAACCTCTCTGAGCTTCTATTCCCTTAACTATCATATATTGTTGTTCTTAGGTGCTTTCGAGTCAATTCCAACCCATAGAGATCCAATGTAACAAAGTAAAACTGCCCCATGGATTTCCCAGACTGTAATCTGTATAGGAGTAGATAACCAGATTTTTGTCCTACAGAGCTAGTGAGTAAGTTTGAACCACCAACCTCTAAGTTAGCAGCCAAGTGCTTAGCAATTGAGCCAGTAGGGATAATAATAACTACTTTGCAGGAAGATTAGAAATAATGTAAATCATGTAGCAAAAAGCTTGGAAATAGTAAATAATAAAGAAAGAGAGTATTACTATTTTGGGGAGATCTGGTAGCATAGTACTTGACTGCTAACCAGGAGGCTCAAATCCATGAGCAACTCCTCGGAAGGAAGGTTGGGAAAACTACTTCCATACTGATACTGCCTAGGAAACCCAAGGAGGGGTCGCTATGAATTGGGTCCAATTCAACGGCACATAATAACAACAACATTACTATTTTTAACTTTATCTTCTTTTATACTTCAAAACTTAAGTAATATAGTTGCAAAGACCCAAATATGCATCATATAGCTGAAATAGTAATAAGAGGAGATAAAAATCAAACTATGGATATTCTTTTCACAGAACTGGAAGAAATCCAATAATTTCTGTTCATAATCTGGACTCAGTACCAGTAAACAACTGACCTCAATGGGTACACCAAGGGACTATTAGGTGCTCCAATCTCACTGCTCAATTCAAGTGCTCATCCAGGGGTCTTCATTGACCACTCAAAGATGGCTGTATGCACAGACGGTCTGAGCTTTACTTCATTCAGTTTGTATAGTTGGCACAGCCAATCTGTCACAGGGAATAATCCTGCCCTAACCAGATGGAAGGATTGCCTTACTATGTATTGTCTCTCCCATGTCTAATGACTATAATTACATGAAGTAATCTGTCTATCAAGCAAACATCTTTTACACTAAACATAAAGCTTGAAGTTAATCTGGAGGATTTCTTTGTCCAGGAGTTCTGAAACTGTTGTTGTGTGAGTAACAGGGAACTGAGGGCCTGCCATCCAAAGTGAAAACAGGCCAGAGTGCAATGGCAACTACTGTTGTAAGTGGATGTGCGCATTCAAGGAACCACAAGGTTGCCAAGGAGAAATGCAGTGTGAAGGACTGTTTAGAATAGAGCAAGTATTTTAGGAAGAGTAAAAAATATCCAGTTTTATTTTGCCAGACATCATTTGTAAATATCTTTCTATCCAGGGATGAAAGATTATATGCAAGCAAGTATGCCAATAACTCTTTTCAACAAACACTTGTCAAACTTGGCTAAGGAACTTAACATTGTCAGGGGAGTTGTTGCAAATGATGTGCTTCTCTTTGCTAATATCAAACAGTCCTGAGCCAGCTAAGCCATGCTCCTCAGAACCACTTTCTTGGAAGGTGGATGAGTAGGGATGTGGTTGCAGTGAGTTCTGTGACGAGATTACTGGAACACACAGATGCAGCAAATGCTGATAGTGCTGCAGATGTGTCTAAAAGATTATCTTCTAGCTTCCTTTCCCCTAAGCTCTTCACTTGACACTTCCCTTTGCATACTCATTGCCTCAGTTATGCTCAGATACTTACATATCTATAGCAGGCCGTAGTCCTTCTTTCTCCTCCAATTTTCCTCCATATATGATTTTCTCTGAACTTTGTCTCTTGGTAAATCCCAGTTTTTCTTGTAGGTTTCAGTTTTAACATATTTTCCTTTAGAAAGTCTCCCTGGGAACATCTGTCTTAGTTATCTAGTACTGCTATAGCAGAAATACCACAAGTGAATGGCTTTAAAAATTAGAAATTTCTTCTCTCACAGTTTAGGAGGCTAGAAGTCTGAATTCAGGCTACCAGCTCCAGGGGAAGTCTTTCTCTCTCTGTCAGCTCTAGGGGAAGGTGTTGTCATCAGTCTTCCCCTGGGTCTAGAATTTTCTCAGCACAGGGACCCCAGGTCCAAAGATCATGCACTGCTCCCAGATCTTCTTTCTTAGTGATACTGTGGTCCCTTTTTCTCTGATTGCTTCTCTCTGCTTTTATCTCTTGTAAGGTGGTGACTCAATATACATCCCACCCTAAACCGAGCTCATTAGCATAGCATATACTTCCAAACTGCATTAGCATGACCTAATCCTGCCTCATTAACATAATGGACAGCTCACTGCCAAATGGGTACACAACCACAGGCACAAAGGCTAGGATTTACAACACGTCACAAAATGGAAGATAATCAGATCACAAAAAGGAGGACAACCACACAATACTGGGAATTACGGCCTAGCCAAGTTGACGTGTATTTCTGAGGACTGCAGTTCAATCCATGACAGCATACTTATATGCCCTGCTCTGTTCTCTAAGGAAGTAGATTGTCCAGCCTTCCTTCTGAGTAGTGGCTGGTGGGCTTAAACCACTAGCCTTCTGGTTAGCAGTCAAATGCCTTAGGCACTACACCACCAGAGCTCCTCTGTTCTCTTTTAGCACCTGATATCTTCCAAAAACAACACTTAAAACATTATGTATGATGATTACCTGTTTATTTGTCAGCATCCCCTTTAGTCTAAAACTCCTCAGAGGCAGGTACTGAATCCTGATCATAGTTTAATCCTCAGTGCCCAACAAGTTACTTAGGACACAGTGAGTCATCAACAAATGTTTGTTGAATGGATGAATAAATTAAAAATAAGTGCACTTCCCAATAGCCTAAGAATATAAAAAATTAACTGAGATATGTTAGCAGAAATGTTACAAGAACAGTATAAAGAACTTTTTTTTTTTTGTTCTTTTCTGAGAATAATTTGACCTATCATCACTAAGCTCTTAAAAACAAGATTATTTTCCAACATGAGAGAATAGGAAAATTAACCTGGATTTAATCATCAGGCCCCATTTAAGTTTCAACAATTGTTGGACTTGAACAATAACGTTCTTATAGGAAATGGTTTATTTCAGAATCATAGTTGCATTTGGTCATCATGTCATGTCTCCTTCTATCTATAACAGCTCCTCAGGATTTCCATGACCAAATCTGTCTTGGAAGAAGTATAGCCAGTCACCCTTAGAAGCAATTTGGACATGTTATCAGGAAGGACCAGTCCCTGGAAAAGGACATTATACTTGGTAAAGTAGAAGGTCAGGGCAAAAGAGGATGAATTGACACAATGTTTGCAACAATAGGCTCAAACCTAGCAATGATTGTGTGGATGGAGAAGGACGAGGTAACATTTTGTTCCATTATACATAAACTCACCATGAGTTGGAATTGACTGGATGGCCCCTAACAATAACAACAAAATATCTCTCTTTCTGTATTTGCCAGATATGTTTTAATGATTAGGTTAATATTAGGTTGGCAAGAACGTCACAGAAGTGATATTATATTCTAGTTTTTGTATCTTAGCAGGCAGCATGTGATTTTAATTTGTTCTATGACTGGTAATGGCAGCACTGACTACTTAACGTGATGTCTGAAACACATCTTTACTATAAAATTATCATTTCTTTCCCCCTTTTGTAGTTAAAAGGTGTTTTTTGGAGAGTTATTTTAAAACTATGTGATATATTGTTTCTCAACAAGCTCTCTGTGTATGTACACATATATGGATGTGTAAGTTTTCTACTTTCTACATATGTATATATATGTATATATATGTGTGTGAATACTATATAAATATATATTTTTGTTTTGTTTGTTATGTGCCATCGAGTCGGACCCAACTCATAGCGACCCCTCCTTGGGTTTCCGAGGCGGTATAACTACGGAAGTAGTTTGCCCCATCTTCCTTCCAAGGAGTGGCTGATGGGTTTGAACCACCAGCCTTCT
>NW_006921634.1:14729087-14738601 GCF_000298275.1 Orycteropus afer afer | reverse complement strand
AAGGCTGGAGGTTCAAACCCACCAGCCACTCCTCGGAAGGAAGGTTGGGCAATCTACTTCCGTAGTGATACTGCCTCGGAAATCCGAGGAGGGGTCGCTATGAGTCGGGTCCGACTGGAAGGCACATAACAACAAGAAGTATGTATTTCCGTCAGTATAGTTGTCTATTTTCTTTAATTGGTTAAAATTCATTTCTGTTATTATTTACTCTGATGCATAAATTATCTGCCATTTAGCTAATGGGAGCCCCTTCAGGTTGAGTTTTGTGTCCTTTGACATATCCTCATCATTCTTTGAACATTTTTTACTTTTTGACGTAAAAAGATATTCCAAGTGTATGTTAGGAGTCCTGGTAGTGTATTGCCTAAGGCATTTGACTGCTAAGCAGAAGGGTGATGAATCAAACCCACTAGCCACTCCTTGGAAGGAAGATTGGGCGATCTACTTCCGTAGTGATTGGCCTGGGAAACCCAAGGAGGGGTTGCTCTGAGTTGGATCCTACTGGAAAGCAGTGAGTTTGGTTTTCTTTTCTTTTTTTTTTTGGTTAAGTGCATATTATACTTTCCCTGCTGTTGTTGTTGTTGTTATTTGCCATCGAGTCGGCCCCGACTCATAGCGACCCCTCCTTGGGTTTCCGAGGCAGTATCACTAGGGAAGTAGGAATGCCCAACCTTCCTTCCGAGGAGTGGCTGGTGGGTTTGAACCGCCAGCCTTCTGGTTAGCTGTCAAGTGCCTTAGGCACTATGCTACCAGAGCTCCTTTTCCCTGCTGCAGTCATGAAATATTAACTGTTTCTCTATGAATATCTGGTTCCTTTCGCTGGAGAATCGTATTTAAGATATTATGGTATTTATACTGTTTTTGTTGTTGTTATGTGCTGTCGAGTCGGCCCCGACTCATAGCCACCCCTCCTTGGGTTTCCGAGGCAGTGCCACTACAGGAGTAGATTGCCCCATCTTCCTCCAGAGGAGTGGCTGTTGGGTTTGAATCGCCAGCCTTCTGGTTAGCAGTCAAGTGCCTTAGGCATACTAGTGATGTTATTTTAAGGCAGCTGAGTTCATTGCCATTGTGTGTGGCTGCTCTCAAGCACTCTCAGTAGACCTTAATTTATATAAAAATAACTATAAATAAATGTAATTGCATATGTGTGTATAAATGCATTTACACCTACATTTATTTATATATCTATTTATGTGCATTCAGAAGAAAGACTGGGAAATCTACTTCTGTAAAGATTTACTGCCTCGGAAACCCAAAGGAGGTCACTATGAGTTGGAATTGACTTAATGGCAGTTTTTTTTTTTTTAATGCTTTGGAAACCATGAGTTCACAGCAACACCTCTAATTCCAATCTACTACCATAGAGTTCAATCTCATTTTCCTTATTTACATATTTGCAAATTATTTTTACAACAGAGGAATTTCTGGCACCCATTACCTTCAATGTATTTATTTATTTGATCAATTGCCTCTGTCTATAACCAAGCTCCCATCTCTATAGATACCCTTGTACTGTGCCTGGCATCTAACACTACTGCCTGGGTCGCCACTGTTGCTGACTACTGAGAAAATACTCTCTTCATTGTGTTCAGACTCTGATGCCCTGTACAAATACCCTCCCTATTTGCTGGAGCTCAGGCCCTTTGTGTAAACACTGTCTCCTGCTATTTAAGCTCCAACACATGGCACTGAGCTACTGTCCTGTGCACATGCCCTTTTTATGCTCTTGGGTTACCCTCTTTCTATAGACAACTTCCTCTCTCTAGGTGGGCTATAACTCTGTGGTGGATTGTCCCTGGTGGATTTTATCCTTCTTTGGCCATGATAGCCCATGCTAGATCACTCTCCTATGTGATGACCTCTTCTAACTTGGGCTTTGACACCCTTCATCAGACTGCTGTCACCCACCCCATGTGAATGCCATCATCATACCACAAAGGGCCCAACACTCCACACAACCTGTCCTACATTTTCCTTCCCCACAGAACAGATACACACCTTGTACTACCCCACCTAACAGTTTTAGACTGATCTCTACAAGAAGGGAAAGGAAAAGAAAGAGATAGCAGAAGATCATGTTTTACTTTTCTAAAAGTTCATTTTTTAAAAAAATTATTTTTATTTTGTTGTCGTTGAGATTATACACAGCAAAACATACACCAATTCAACACTTTGTACATTGATTACATTCTTTGAGTTGTACAACCATTCTCACCTTCCTTTTCTGAGTTGATTCTCCCCTATTAACACAAATTGACTGAGGTTTGTATCTAATCTTTCAAGTTGCTGTTGTCAATTTTATCTCATATAGGTGGTCCTTAAAAGATCACAATATTCAAAACAGATATTTTTCACTAGTTAAGCTAAACTATTGCTTGGTTTAAGATATGTTTTACTTTTTAATGGAGAGAACTGGTGGTGAAAATAGAAAATCTAACATATCCGTGTAAATATAGAATGCTCTCTGAGGTTTTATGGCAATCTGAAAAATACCAAGACTCCAAGGGCATCCAGTAAATGGAAAGAATACTGGGCATGGAACAGCAGATCTAGGCTGTACACTTGTCTCTTGTTTGCTATGTGCTTTTGCACAAGGAACTGAATTCCTAAGTCTTAGTTTTTTCATCTATTAAATGAGAATGATACTTCTCTTGAGGTATGCCACAGGGATTTGATGAGGAAAATGGTGTAGTCTATTTGGAAGCTCTCTAGAAACAGCAAAACACATGTGGAGGTCATCTTCTATGATCCCTGCATTCTGGTATTCATCCCTCATGTCATCTCCTCCCACATTGTATCAGAGTTGGTCAGGTGATTGATAGGATAATGAACAATGATGTATAGATTCCATGGCTAGATCATACAAGACCTTTGTTGTTTCTACCTCTCTCTGTTAAATTACTTGCCCTGGGGAAGGCAGCTACCACATCATAAGAAGAGATCCATGTGGCAAGTAACTTAGGCTTCCAGCCAACAGACATCTTGGAAGTGATCCCTTCAGCCCCAGTCAAATCTTCAGATGACTGTAGCCCTAGCCAACAGCTTGGCTGCAACCTTATGAGAAATTTCAGAATCATCCAGGTAAACTATTCTTGATCCTTAACTTCAGATAAATAAATTCCTATTGTTTTATGAGGCTAACTTTTGGGATCATTTCTTATCTAGAAACTGATAACTAATACGTGTTAGTAGTATGACCAAATCATCCTATTTTGCCTGAGAATTTCCCAGTTTTGAAAGTTCAGTGTTCTTGGAAACCCCTCAGTCCTGGGCACGCAATCCCTAAAGTGCATTACTCTTGAGATGACTTCTCCAGCAAAGCTAGTTTTGCAACACAGAATTGGGTAACATAAATGTAGTCATTCATAGCAAGCTAATCTCTAACCAGCAAGCCATTCCTGGAGGACTTCCAGCACAAGTAGGTTTAAGGTAAAGAACAGTCATTTCACAGCCATGGTTAAAGCAAATTGAAACAGGCTCCTTTCTTCAGCAAGAATTATTTTTATAATAATAATAATAAATTTGGGGAGAAGGGAATTATTTCAACCAGAGTTTATTCAAAAACAACCCCTTTTAAAAATATTTTTTATTATAATCAACACATTTCTGGGTTTTTCATCTAATAACAAATGGTAAATATTTGAGACATGATAACATGAAATACCTCATAAAAAGTTCAGGAACTTAATCAACAATTAAAAATAAATAAAATGAAAGAAGATTAAAAAAAGAAAATTAATTACCTTAGCTTTAGAATAAGAAGCCTGTGAACAGTTTGCCTGGGTACTGAAAGCCTAGTAAGTCTCCAAGATCTGTTGTATTGATTGCTCCTCGTTAGGTGAGGAATATCATTTTGCAAATGGAAAGTGGGTTAGACAGACATTTACAGGCTCTTAAAAAAAAACAAAAAATGCCCCTCACTAGAAATGCAACACAGCTGAGGTTGTTGTTGAAAAATATTCCTTTGCAAAGTAAAATACATGCCTACACCACCCACATTCCAATTCTCTGCTGTTGATTTCTCAAAGGTTTTGTTTACTGGTTTAATCTTGACATGATTCAGACCCTGGGGATTCCTGGTTGGCAGCTTTATTTGAAAATTTAATTTTAGTTCAGAGATGATTTGAATGAAAACAAATGGGCCGGGGCAGTTTGGTGGGCAGCATGTTTGGGTTGTCAACACTTTTAAAAGATATAGAAGGAGAAAAACACACAGGGCCATCAAGGCTCCACTAGGAAGACATTGCTGCATTTTTGGTAAAGTTTATTTAAGAGTACACTTTCTGAAGGTATTTGCCCAAAACATCTTCTGATACTGACTCAGAATAATTGTTACAGGGCACTCACAGAACAGTTTTTAAAGTTCCGAGTGGAGAGTTTAGAGATCAGAGCAGTGAAGGGGATCAAAGGACCCATCACTCAAGCCAATGCTTTCTTTCTAAAAAGGCTAAAGAATACTCCTTGGAAGTTCTAAATGAGGCAGTTTGGTTTCCCACCCAGCTGCCCAGGCCCATTTGGAATGCTGAGTAGTTGTATTAGCTTTGCACTTTTGGAAATCTGGGTGGGATGGGAGAACACAGTGGCATTTGGGGTTTGGAAAAACCTCTCAAATTATTTTTCAAACACTTTAGGTTTGGCAAAGGCAGATAGGATTTTGCCAGATGCCTTTTTCCTTACTTTGGAACTGAAGAGGACTTCAAGGAAAATGTAATCCATATGCTTCTGATTAACTTACTCTTAAGTCATCAAATTATTGTTTTGAAATAATTGATTGATGCTCAAGAAAGTCTTTTGAGCTATTTAATGACATTGTTGTAAAGTCCTCACTGTACCCTATTCCTTTCCCTTCATCCTTAGTATCAAATGCATGTGATTAAATCAAGTCAAAATTTTGGAAACGTTAACATTTTTTTGTTTCCTTTTTAGAACCTTGTGAGTATGAGGTTGTTCTAAGCTTGGCCAAAAGCATAGCCTATTGTTACTGGATAATATGATTGTGGGATCATAAGATTTTTAAGTTTAATCCTTTCCCAGTTTAAGACTCCTTTTTCCAGCCCTCTGGGCAAACAACCATCTGCCCTCCACATCAATAGGCAGCTGGTCATTGCAGCAAGTGATCCCCTTCATTGCTGGAAAGCTCTAGATTTAGGTTTTTTCTTAATTTGTGATTACGTTTCACAATAGGTGGAGAGGTTATTATCCAGGAAGACTGGGCAAAAGAATTTGGGAAATGTTAGCTCTCCCTAGAGTTATCTCTCAGTTTACCAGCAGGAAAGTTAGGAACAAGGAAACACAGAGCAGTAAGAAGGGAAGAGAAGAGTGGATCTGAGAGTTTGAGTGGCAATTTAGGCACTCTAGGAGGAGCCCTGTTGGTACAGCAGTGAAGCCGGTGGCTGCTAACCAAAAGATTGTTGGTTTAAACTCACTCTGGTAGCATAGTACCTAAGGCACTTGACTGCTAACCAGAAGGCTGGCGGTTCAAACCCACCAGCCACTCCTCGGAAGAAAGGTTGGGCAATCCTACTTCCGTAGTGATACTGCCTCGGAAACCTAAGGAGGGGTCGCTATGAGTCAGGGCTGACTTGACGGCAAATAACAACAACAACCACAAAAGCTGTTCAGAGGTAGAAAAACGAGGCAGTCTGTTTCTGTAAAGATTCACAGCTTTGGAAATGCTATGGGACAGTTCTGCTTTGTCCTATAGGGTCACTATGAGTTGGAACTTTTTTTTATTGTTGTTGCTGTTTGTTTGTTATTATTGTTAGGATTGCAGAAATGGGAGACATTTGTGAGATCGACTGGCCATGAGGTCTAGGGAGAATTCAGGTTGAGCTCCAGATGACTTAGGAGCTCTCATGAGGCTAGCTGTCAGCCTTCTATCAAGGGAAGGAGATAGCAGAGACTAGAGCATTCAGCCTTAGATGCAATTTGGTAAGTCAGGAGGTTAGTCATGCTTCAAGCTCAGCTCAAGCTTCTACTCTTCCAGGATGCTTTCTCCCACATCTCCAGGCTGTAAGCAAATACGTTGTCAGAAAAGAGTCTGCTATTATTGTGTGCCATGGGTCTGAATTGACCATTCTGACTCACACTTACTCTCTATGACCTACCCCATAGGGCTTACTAGGTTGTAATCTTTATGAAAGCAGATCAGTAGGTCTTTTCTGCCACAGAGTCATTGGTACGTTAGAACTGCCAGCCAAGGAATATGACGTGGAAATGTTATTGATCAAAAAGTAGTTCTACCTTTGGATCAACTCAGTTTCACCTTCAAGGAAGTACTCTGGACAGGACTCTTGCATCATGTCATGAGGCCACGTTGGAGCACCGTGCTCTACTGGAAACACTGCTGAGTGCACATTCAGTCCAGCCTTTTGCCTCCAGATCCGTCCAACTAAAACAACACTTTTGGCTCGGAAGGACAGTCATGTTGCCGTTCAACATTGCCACTTTAAATGAAACTAGAAAAACATCCTCAGAACAGAGGCAGGTCTTGATTCAACCTTTTCCCTGAAGGAATTAGAGTTTTAGTAACTACATCATTTCTGTCTTCCTAAATCTGATATAATAATGAAATTAAATTATTTTGGAGAATTCAAAGGTGTGATACCATACTAGCATTCTGCAACTTATTTTTTAACAGCCACCATGCACAAGTATAATGAAACATTCACTAATGTTTTTAATGATATGCTTTAAAAATGTGTCTATATGTGAAAATGGAATTTTGTTTTTGTCAGATGATTTTCTTATTTTTTATTTATTAATTTATTTTTACAGTTGAGCATCTTGAAAATATGATGGGGGAGAAGAATGGGAAATAAGTAGAATGGGAAATAAGTATTAGCTGTGATACTATATACCTAAATAATATCTTTAGTGTACACTTCATTCCGTCTCATTGTTGATTTTGTCTTGTCTCTCATTCTTTATTCCTCTGGTCCTTTCCTTGTACTCCATGGGGTGGGGAACACATTTTCTGCTTCATGGTATCCTTTTCCTATATTTTATGAAGATATAATGAGCCCTCGTTGGTGCAATGGTTAAACACTTGGCTGCTAACTGAAAGGCAATGGTTCAAAGGCATCTGCTACTCTATGGGAGAAAAGATCTTATAACCTGCTCCTGTAAATGTTACAGCTTACAAAACCTTATGGGGCATTTCTACTCTGTTGTGCAGTGTCTCTGTGAGTTGGAATTGACTCGACAGCACAAAACAAGAACATGAAATATATAATACCCCCCACCCCAAATGCTAAATAAGCACAAGTGTGGATGCGCATGTACACAATTTCAGGAGATTGATGTTCTCTACCTCCCCTCCTTCCTGGCCAATCCTATCTTTAGGCTCCCAAATCAAGTTCCCCTACTCTATAAAATAGCATTCAGTACCAAATGTCAGTCACTGTCAGTGACTGCCTCATTATCTCTGAGTCCCTGAGGTGCTTAATGCCTTACTTGGCCCAGAGAGCATCCAATCATGTTTGATGAGTTACACTGTCTAAAAGATATGATGGGTTAATTAAGGATAAGAATGAGCAATCCACTTCCATAGTGATACTGCCTCAGAAACCCAAAGATGGGTCTCTATGAGTTGGATCCAACTTGATGGGAGTGAGTTTGATTTAATTAATTAATTATTAATTAAGGATATGGAGGGGGATGGATTCAAAATGGAGTCTCATCAGTAAGCACCAAGCTACTTCCCTCTAGCTTCTAAGTGCTTGAAAAACTAGGTACAGCAGTTTGAATTCAGGATTTTGGTGCTCTGAACAGCTCACTGAATCAGAGTGCACCAAACACAGAAGAGCAGAATTAGAGGAAAGGCACAGGGAGATTATTTAAGAAAGAGCTATTTGGTGGAGGATGGTCAGGCAGCTGAGAGAGGCCATTGGAAGCTTCCCTGGGGCAGTCACTGGCTGGAGGGCAAGGGCAGCCACCTGAGATCCCCATGAGCCAAGAAGGAAGACACCCTGTATCAGCATACCAGTGACCACTCCAATATCCCAGTGGGAAGCCCTAGGAATATGCCATCAGCACCTGATTTTGTCAGTAATTTGGGTCATCTGGGTGCAGGCGGTTATGCACACCACCACTGAGACTCAAGTGGAGAGCTCACTGTTGCGTGAGGAAGGAGAGCTCCCTCCCCTCTCAGTGGTCGCTGAGTGGGCTTGGGTCAGCCTGGGAGACGTCGTGCTTATCTTTGTCATGGATATTGGGATGGCAGTTTACTGGCGGGTACTCCCCTGACTCCAACACAGCTGAAATTGTGTGCATCTTTGGCGCCACAGGTGAGTGATATCACAGACAAACTCCAGAGCCTTTAGCAGTCTGGTGGGATTGCACCAGCACCATGGGCAGATGGGGCAAGGAGAGAGAGGAAGCTGTGGCTGAGTGCAGTCCCAGGAATTTGCCTTGGATTGGCTCTTTGACCCTGAGGGGCCTCAGTAGCGGGGTCTTTGAGTGTGCCTGCGCCTGGAGGAAAGTTGTGACTCCCTAACAACAGGAATCTTTCCTGAGTTTGAGCCGGGGTCTTGTAAATAACTACGTTATCAATAATAGCCTGTGGAAAGCCCTAGAAACCGACCCTAGCAACACCAAGCTTTCCTTCTTTTGCTCACACCTTCTCCACCAATAACTTCACTCTTTCAATAGAAGAAACCATATTCAGCCAATTGCCATAAAACCCCCTGTTTCGAACTTCACTTACTGAGAAAGAGCCAGCAACTCCTTCTCCACCAAGGGGCCAATGATAAAAAACCACCAAGAAAAGCCTGAATCACCCTTAGCTGATCTTCACAAACAATTAACAGAGATCTTAATACAATACAATGATGCCTCGGAAACAACAGAGCATCACAGTCCACACAAAAAAGCAAGATAAAGTGGTAGAAACAAGAGAAAAGGATACAGACCCAGAACACATCCCTGAGGAAGAAGGAGCATTGGATCTCTTTCATAAGGAATTCAAAAGAATTATATGTAGGCATCTTCAAAAGATTGAGAGACAGACCAAAGAAAACATGGGAAAAATCCTCAGAAGAATTTTGGAAGAAAATACAAGAACAAACTGACAAAATAAATGAAAAATTAGAAATGATCCTAAGTCTACAGATAGGAATCCAGAAGATTAATACTAAATTGCTAGAAATAGATAACACATTGGAAGGCAAAGGGGTAGAACTGATACAACGGAAGACAGAATTAATGAGATTGAAAACAAATACCTGAATACTTCTTTGGAAAGGGATCAATCAGAAAAAAAAAAAAAGGCTAAGGTTCATGTGAGATATCATCAAAAGAAATAATCTACGTGTCACTGGAATTCCAGAACAGGAAGAGAAAAAAAAAAAACACTGAGAAAATTGTCCAAGATTTGCTGGAGGAGAACTTCCCTGGTATGATGAAAGAGGAGAACATATCCATTCAGGAAGTCCAACGAACCCCAAACAGGATAGACCCCAAAAGAAAATCACCGAGACATATCATCAAACTCACCAAAACCAAGGACAAAGAC
>NW_006921634.1:14704465-14724817 GCF_000298275.1 Orycteropus afer afer | reverse complement strand
ACACCCATGTTCATTGTGACACTATTTACAATAGCCAAAAGATGGAAACAACCTAGATGTCCATCAACTGAGGAATGGATATCCAAACTATGGTACATACACACAATGGAATACTATGCAACACTAAAAAATAATGTAGAATCTGCAAAACACTGCATAACATGGATGAATTTGGAGGACATTATGCTGAGCGAAATAAGTCAATCACAAAAGGACAAATACTGTATTAATCCATTATTGTAAAAGTCAAGGAAATATTTATCTTTGGAAGGACACTTTCTTTGTTGGTTACCAGAGGTGGGAGGGAAGGGGTGGTAACACTGTTAGATAGATAGAGATAAGTTTTGATTTGCGTGAAGAGAAGGGCAATGTACCAAATGTGAGTGATAAATATAGTGGCATTGAGGAAGAGAAAGACATAGAGAGGTACGTGGGAAGTACAGACAACAAAGATGAACCCTTTTGTGCATATAGTACGGCGTGGTCAGTGAAGGCAAACACGTGTATATGGGTGGATAGATGGGTGGACAAGCTGAAATATTAGGTATGTCTATGAAGTGGAGGGTGCACCCAAGAACATGTACAGTGTTGGCAGACAGTGGTCCTATAACTTTGTGTGTATGATCTGAATTACCAGGTGTATAATGGGAGTGACAATGGGCAAGGTTGTAGTCACTGCTTGGTCACAGCCAGCTACCCAAAGGGACCGAGTAGTTGAACCTGTGGGCTCAGGACCATAGCAGAGGACATCAAGCTCAATTGGCATAACATACTACACAAAACATTGTTCCATCTCCTACTGTGGTGAGTAGCCACTGGGATCTTAAAAGCTTGCAAGCTGCCATCTAGATGCAACGATGGGTCTCTCCTTGTCCAGAGCCAAGATTGAAGAAAACTAAAATTCATGGAAACAATTAGTCCTAGCAACTGGTACACTATCTGATCTGTAGCCTATATGACTATGAGACCAGAACTAGATGGTACCCGGCTACTACTGTCAACCACTTGGAAGAGGATCTATGTAGGAGATCCTGGATACACAGGGAGAATAATGTGGAACAAAACTTAAAACAATTTGGAAAAAAAAAAAAGGGGAGGGGGACCAGGTTTGCTGGCCTGATAGAGACTATGGCCCCTAGCTGCCCTTCAGGTCTAGAATTGAACGCATACCTGTGGCTTCCAGCCAAACAAAATACAGGCATATGAGTTGAACATTTATCTCAAGTAGATATACTCCTTGAAGAGAACAAGCATGGGAGAAAGAAGGGCTGCTTATGCACAGGGAGACAGCTCGGGGGCAGGTGCATGGAGGGATGGACACAGGGAAGAGGTTACTATCGGGAAGAAGTGGGAGGGGAGCTGTTGCACTGTGTAAATTTTCACCCAAATCACAATAAAAATAATAAAAAAAAGTACATGGAGGGAAGAGGCAGGAGTCTTGGGCAATGAGTTGACCATGAGTGAAAGGGGGAAGTGAAGGCTATCAGAGTAGAGGTAGGATGATTATATTTTAAAGTTTAAAAATCCTTTACTTTTCATCACCAGCCAATTAGAAAGACTTAGAAAGAAGCATTCTTCAGTTAAAGGGAAAAAGGTCTCAATCCCAAAAGTCTGAAGCTGGATCTTGCTGACCATGGGAAAAGATTACATACGATCAGAAACCAAAGAACTTCTAAACAATGATGTGGATAAAAGAAAAAAGTGTGTTGGGGTATAGATAATTGCTGCTTTATACATTTTTCCAGGTGGAGCTTGAGGAGGCACTGGTGCTTCAGTGGTAGAATCCTTGCCTTCCAGGAGGGAGACACAGATTCTATTCCTGGCCAATATACCCCACGTGGAGCTACCACCTGTCTGTCAGAGGAGGCTTGTGTGTTGGTGTGATGCTGAACTGGTTTCAGTGGAGTCTCCGGACTAAGACAGTCCAGGAAATGGTCAGGCAATCTACTCATGAACATCAGCCAATGCAATCCCTACAAATTCTCCATAGTGTTGCTATGAGTGGGTGGCTAACTCAACAGCAGCTAACAACAACAACACATGAAGCTTGACTCTTCAGTGCTTTAAAGCAGCAAGACAGTGGCTGGTGGTATTGTTCACTTGTAGGAAGGTGGCACAAGGTCATGTATCCTGTAGTCTTCTCCTGTATCCCATGAAGGAACTGAAAACATGCTGCATCTGTGTGGCTTTCTACCCAGTGTGTTTCAGCTTAATCACTGCCACAGTCAGAGAAAGCTTTGGTCTACTTTCTCTGCAGCCTGTCTTAACTGGAGCTGGTGTGCTCATCTCTTGCCAATAACAAATTCCTGTTGTAGATGACAAAAATAAAACTGCCTGTGAAAGGCTAGTTTATACATTGTGACAGAGACATAGTCTTAACTGCAATTGTATTTACAGGGAAAAAATAAACAACAGAATAAATCATCAAATAACACTCTTGTCTCTTTCTTACACACACTACTTTCTCTCCTTTTTGTGCTCAAACCCAATCACTTTGTGAGTAGTTTATTTTACCAAAGAAACAGTTTGATCAACTTGGCATATATTAACTGAAAACAAATTGATTTCATCAGGAGTGTCGAGAAACTTTGGTCTCTAATCTGGAAAAATGGGGCCTGGGTGGATTCAAGGAGCTCTGGTGTTACAGTGCCTAAGGCAGTTGACTGCCAACCTCCTGGCACTCTGTGGAATGAATTGAATGCCAACCCACCAGACACTCTGTGGAAGGAAGATGGGACAGTCTACTTCCATAAAGATTTATCAATTCAGAAACCGATTGGGGTCACTATGAGCTGAAAACAACTTAATAGCAGTGGGTTTAGTTTGGGTTTGGGATAGATTCACTGTGGGGACAGAGTAAAGACAATCATAACTTTAAGGTCTTTACTTGACTTTCACTTAAAAGATGTCAACACCTCATCTCCACACTAGCTGAAGTACAAAAATCACTACAATTTTTTTTCTGCTTTCCCAAATACAGCTTAGATACGTTAGTTGACAAAAGAAGGTCACACCTTCCTATATGTCCTTTCCGCCAGAAGATTCTGGAGGAATCTTTTTTGTGCCTATAGTTAGGCAGAGGACGCTTGATACTGATTTATCAAAGCAGACAATTTGAAAGCTCAGAAGAAAATAGCTGTAACTTCCCCACCTGTATTTGTTGGATTGATTTATCATTCATCATAATATAAACATCTGTCCGTGATGCTAGAGAATGAAAGCTGGTCTGACATACTCTTATCAAAATATGTACTCAGCATTATTAGATCATAGATTGATAAAATATGATCTAAATAGTTGTTATTGATCAGGAGTTAACTTTCCTTTGACTTAGATTCTCCCATCTGGTTTTGGTTTTGGGTTGTCTTTCCAGCTCTGAGGAAATGTAGTAATAAAGAAGATTAAGAAAATAAAAACAGTTTTGATTTGTGAGTCTTAGCTAGCCCAACACTTTAAATAAATTGATTTTTTTTTTTTAGGAAAGTCTAACTGAGGTATGATATTATGCTAAAAACTCATGCATTAAATACTCAAGTCATTGCACAGACAAAATGAACATGAAAAGAATTATTTTTCTTTTTAAAAAAATGGTGTTGTGGTTTGAGTGAAGGTTTACAGAGCAAATTCATTTTCCATACAGCAGTTCATACATATTTCGCTTCGTGACATTGACTGCAATTCCCCACAGTGTAACAGCTCTCTTCCCACTTCCTCCCTGCAGTTACCTTTTCCCTAAGTCCTTCTATCCTGCATCCTATGTCCTTCATTCCTGCCCCATGAGTTATCTCCCTGTGCAAATACTGCTTTCTGTTCTCCCATGATTGATCGCTCTAAGGAGTATATCTACCTGATCTAAATGTTCACCCTTATATCCCTGTTTGTTGTTTGGCTGGAAGCCAGGGGAGTGAGTTCAATTCCAGACCTAAAAGGTAACTAGGGGCCATAATCTCAGAGGTCTTGCCAGGCTCTGTCAGACCAGTAAACCTGGTCTTTTTTTTTTTTTTTTTTTTTTTTATGATTTTTTGAGTTTTGTTCCACAGTGTTCTTTCACTCTATCCAGGATTTCCTGCACTGATCCCTTTCCAAGTGGTTGACAGTGGTAGCCAGGCACGATCTGGTTCCAGTCTCATAGTCATAGAGGCTGAGGTTCACATCATCCACTAGTCCCTTGGACTAATTGTTTCCATTGGTCTTTGTTTCTCTTCATTCTTCTTTGCTCTGAACAGGGAGAGACTCATTGTTGCATCTAGATGGCCGCTCCCAAGCTTTTAAGACCCTAGTCACTACTCACCACAGTAGGATGTAGAACAATGTTTTTGCACAGTATGTTGTGCCAATTGAGCTTGATGTCCCCTGCAACCATGGTCCTGAGCCCATAGGTCCAACAACTCACTCCATCAGGGTGGTTGACTGTGCCTAAGAAGTTTTTATAACTTGGGCCCCTGTTAAGTTTAGTTATATGGACATTCCAGCAGCGCATACAAATACATATGCAGAAATATCATCTGCCAACCTTATATACAGTCATGGGTATATTCCCTTTTGCCTAGACATACCTGATCATTCAGCCTGTCTACCTACCTATTCACCATAGATTAATGTTTGTTATCACTGATAACTCAGTATTGCATATGTAAAATGATTTATTTATTGTCTATACCTCTTGTGCACCTCTCCATGTCTTCCTTTTCCTTAGAGTTATTGGGTTGGTCACTTGTTTTTGATATATTGCCTCTCCCTTCACCCAGATCAATACTTGTCTCTATCTATCTAGCAGTGTTTCTTCCCCTCCCCTCCCATCCCTGGTAACTAACAAAGAAAATGTCCTTCCATATATAAACCCTTCCTTGACCTTTTACAATAAATCAAAACCAAACTCACTGCCATGGAGTCAGATCTGACTCATAGCAACCCCTCCTTGGGTTTCTGAGGCAGTATCAACCATGGAAGTAGATTGCCCAATCTTCCTTGCAAGGAACAGTGGGACAGTGGGTGGGTTTGAACCGCCAGCCTTCTGGTTAGCAGTCAAATGCCTTAGGCACTATGCCACCAGAGCTGTGATTGATTATTTAATTCAGCATAATGTCCTCCAAGTTCATCCATGTTATGCAGTGTTTTGCAGATTCTGCATTATTCTTCAGTGTTGCATAGTATTCCATTGTGTGTATTGTACATACCATAGTTTGGTTATCCATTCTTCTGTTGATGAGTGTTTAGGTTGTCTCCATCTCTTTGCTATTGTGAAAACTGCTGTGATTTACATAGATGTGCATATATCTGTCTGAGTCATGGCTCTCACTTTGGTAGGATATATACCTAGCAATGTGATTGCTCGATCAACTGGTATTTCTAATCCCAATTTTTAAAGGAATCACCCTAGAAAGTAATTCTTAAATGCCATATTCAAAAGAGAAAAAAGGATTATTCCACCCCATCCTAATACTCTGTTACAGCATCTACAACAAACAGAAAGAAAGGATGGAAGAAAGTAATCCTCCAATGAGGAAATGCACAAAAATTAATTGGAATAATCAATAGATTGGAGTCAAGCCTTTGCAGGTAACCTTCCATCCTCCTCACATGCCAGGTGTAGTAGTTATGTTGTGTGTGTGTGTGTGTGTGTGTGTGTCTACTTGACTGGACAGCTGCATGTAGTTATTCCCCATGATGAGACTGGTAATCAACTCCATAGTGGAATCTACTGGAGCAGCTGAGTGACTGCCTTAGGGATGTGATCTGCTTCCAATATATAAGAAGAAGCGTTGAGAAAGGTCTCTGCAGCTTTTAGGCATGCTTGAACACTGTATGTAGCTGAGTCTTCATTCAGCAGCCTGCTGTGTTTCCTGCCGATCTTGGGATTATCTCTAGACTTGAACTAGTGGCCTACCATGTTGTTTGGTAATCTTGTGACTTACCATATTATTAATTGACTTTTGGTTTGTCAGCCACAACAGTCAGCAGCTGCCAGAGTTAAGAGAAGCCTTTGGCTTCAGTGGGCCAGGAGCAAGAGGCAGAGCTGAGGTCCAAGGTCCAGGGTCTTTCACCCAGCCCCTAGAGCTGGCATTTTGAACTCGGACTTCTAGCCTCCTAAACTGTAAGAGAATACATCCTTGTTTGTTAAAACCACTCATTTGTGGTATTTTCTGTTAGAGCCCAAACACCAGGCAATCAACATTTTCTCCTCTGCCAGATCTCATCTTGCTGTTATTGTTAGGTGCTGTTGAGTCAGTTCCAACACATAGTGTCCCAAGTACAACAGAATGAAACACTGCCCAGTCCTGCACCATCCTCACTATTGTTGCTATGTCTGGCTGTGTTGCTGCAACCACTGTTAAAAATCTATCTCATTGAGGCTCTTCCTCTTTTTCACTTACCCTCCACCTTACGAAGCATGATGTCCTTCTCCAGGTACTAGTCTCTCTTGATAATATGGTCAAAAAGTACAACAGATTAAGTCTCACCATCCCGGCTACTAAGGAACATTCTGTCTGTATTTCTTTCCCAATACAGATTTGTTTGTTCTTCTGGCAGTCCATGGTGTATATCCAATATTCCTTGCCAACACCATAACTCAAAGGCATCAATTCTTCTTTAGTTTTCCTTGTTCATTGTGCAGCTTTCACATGCACATGAGGTGACTGAAAATACCATACTTGGGTCAGGCACACCTTCATCTTCAAAGGGATATCTTTGCTCTTTAACACTTTTAAAGGTCTTTTGCAGCAGATTTACCCAATGCAAAATGTCCTTTGATTCACTGGGTGCTGCTTTGATAGATGTTGATTCTTGATTTAAGTAAACTGTAATTGATGACAGTTTCTTTTTTCTGTTTTCCTGTTTATTATGATGTTGCTTATTGGTCCATTTGCAAGGATTTTTTTTCCCTTATGTTGAGGTGTTATGCATAGTGAAGGCTGTAGCCTTTGATTTTCATCAGTCAGTGCTTCAAGTCCTCTTCACTTTCAGCAAGCAACATTGTGTCTTCTGCATATCCCAGGTTGTTCTTCTCCATAAAATCCAGTTTCTTTTGCTCAACATACAGACTGAATAACTATGGTGAAAAGTATAACCCTGACACACACCTTTCCTGATTTTCAACCATACAGTGTCTCCTTGTTCTGTTTGAATGACTGCCTCTTGGTCTATGTACAGATTCCATGTGAGTACAATTAAGTGTTCTGGAATTTCCATTCTTTTCACGATTATCCATAATTTGTTATGATCCACACAGTCAAGTACCTTTGCATAGTCAATAAAAATCAGGTAATTATCTTTTTGGTGGCTTAGTGCCTAAGTCATTTGACTGCTAACCAGAAGCGTGGTAGTTCAAACCCACTGGCCACTCGTTGAAAGGAAGTGGCACTAGGGGTGTGGTCTGCTTCCAATATATTTATGGACATCCTGGGAAAGTGAGACACTGTTCTGTGGATTTGGATCCTGTTGTGCTGCCTACAATTGTCCGTGAGGGAACAATCCACCATTTGGCCTGGTGATCTTGGATTTGTCATTTGTTGGAGTCAACAGCTGGTATACTGCCTGCCAACCTTGAGCTCATCAACCCCTGCACCTGCATGAGTCAGGAAAACCTCCAGCATGATGTTTGATCCAAGAACTTGGGACTTGCCAGATTCTATAAGTGTGTGTGAGCCATTTTCTTAAGATAATTTTTTTTTCTTTCTCTATAAGCTTAACTGGTTTTGCTTCTGTAGAGAACCTAGCCTAACACACTCAATATTTTGTCCACAGAATCCTTCAATATTGCAACTGGAGGCCTGGATTTTTTCTTCTGTGATTTCAAGAGAAGATCTCATCTACTCTTATACAATCAAAGCAAAAGTTTCTATGCCATCTTGGTTACCTCCATCTTGGGATCGCAAAGTCTGTTCTAGGTCTATTTGTTATAACATTAAAGTAAAAATAGTAATAATGAAAGCTAACATATACTGTGTGGCAGCTATTGCATTAAGTACATTATAGACATTATCTTGTGTTCTCATAGCAACCCTCTGTGGTATGCTGTAATATCACTACTGTGTTATCAGGAGGAAATCAAAGCTTGGAGAAGCTAAATACCTTGCCTTAAGTCACAGAGTTAGTAAGTAGGTGGAACAGGATTTGAAACTATGCTTGTATGTCAGCACTAATCCTTTCTCCTGTATCTTTTGGGCCAGTCCAAGACATGCAAGCATGGAAGAAGGAACTATCTTGGAAGGACAAAAGCTCCCCCTTCTTATTCTGATTCCCACCTTTTGCTGTGTGTACCCCTTCGGAGCACTAATTATTAGTCTGTTTCTCTGTCTCTCTGCTTGTCTATTTCCTTCAATAAACTGGAGCTCCTTCATAGTGAATGCATAAGACTTTTAGTGTGTGATATACAGTAGGTGCTTAATGTGTGGTTGTTGAGTGACATGTCCTAAAAATTATTACGTACTGGGGATTTATAACAATTATGACCATGGTCTTTCCTAGCTGATTTTGCTTTCTTTTTCAGATGTTCAATAGTTTGTTTGTAATTGCACACTAACTTTTAAAATGTAGGCAGGTGCAAATACAATTTGATGCATAATTGCCATTATTATACTTGGCATTTGCAAATTGAACTATAATTATAGAATTAGCTGTTGTATTGTATTGAAAAGAAATGGAAATGTTTTAATTTAACATTTTAATAGGAAGTGTATGCGTATTTACTAATTTCAATATAAAACTATCATTAAGTGAGTTTTGAATATCTATATCACAAAACACAATTAACATTTTTAGCGGAAGATGCAGTTTTGTTTTGCTTATTTTACCTACAGCACTGCATTGTACTTAGTTCAGTCCTCAGATGCCCTCTTGTGGTGATAAACAGTAAGTAAATAATAACGTAGGTGAAAATAAAATGAATTTATCTAGCTATGATCCTTTCAAAATCAGTAACCATATCTGTTTTGACTTATCAGAAGAACAGATATAATAAAGAAAGATTACAGAATATTTGCTTGGTTCTTCCCAAGTTAATGTAAATCCTTTAAAAAATTTCATAACAATTAAAATGACTATAAAATGAGTATAAAAGGATACATACACAAATATACATACTTCTTGTGACACAGACATACATAATAAATGTATAAGATAGAGAGACAAATTACACAAATTTAGTTTCATAGAGAAGAAAATATAAATACAAAAGAAAAAGAGATTTCCAGCTCTTTTTGTTTGATTTCAATGGACATCGTCTTTCCATGATGTCATACTACTTCCCAAGAAGCAACATAAGAAAACTGATCGCTGTGTGAATAAAATGAGCTCTCAGCCACATTCACAAACATACTCCTGCCAGCTGATCAAGCCAGGACCTTGTAATGACAAAAAAAGAAAGAAAACAATAAAAGGATCTATAATGCCTTTCAAATAGTAAAAACTTGATAAATAATTGGTTACTTATTTTGTATTCAGTAAATCCTCTTCTGTAATAAGTCTTGATTGTCTGAATCCTTTTAAATCTATCCTGGGGAAACAGGAGTTTTTATCTTGTTGAAAATTACTACTATCTGTTTATTTACAAATTAAATTATTTCAAAATCATTGTCAGAAAAAATAGTTTCAGTCAAATTTAAAAAAATGGAATTAATGATAACTATTTTAAAAATCTGCTGGTTTAAATCTCTTAAGTATTGCTATCAGGATCACTTTCTCACAGCCCTATCAGTATAGCATATTTATGATTCTGAAATTTTTCAACATAGTATAGGAAATTGATATGAAACCTTCTTATCTTGAATTCGTATGGTACTAAATTTGTTTCAGTAGTCAACATGTCTGATTCAGTTCTGACTTAGCTGATAGGACAAATATTATGAAAAAATTAAAATAGAATATTTGCTCAGTTCTGCCAAAGTTAATGTAACAACTTTTAGAAATATCTCACAGTGTCTTAAAAAAAAATGTAGAAGAATATGCACACTTACACACACACGCACACACACCCTGAGACATGGGCAATTCAGATTCTGATGATAGTTTCTACTTTGTATACTGAAAAAATTCATTTTGAAACACTTAGAAGCATATAGATTAAATGCTTTTCCCACAAGATGTCACTATGATACCAATGAAATATCATCACAGATGCATTTATCAGACTGTGACCATATTTTTTAAAAAAGAAACAATCAAAAAAGATTCATATGTAGGCACATGATTATAAACTTAAGCACATATGAAATTAAGCACATATATGAAACAAGTGAATTTGTTGTTGTTATGTGCCATCCAGTTGGACCTGACTCATAGCAACCCCTCCTTGGGTTTCCAAGGCAGTATCACTACGGAAGTAGATTGCCCCATCTTCCTTCTGAAGTGAATTTGTAGATATCCAATATTTACTATATATATATATGTATGAACATAAATATATTTATTTTGATATATATTGATAGCTTAATTACATGCCTTCAAAGTACCAAACCAAACCAAACCCACCTCCATTGAGTTGATTCCAACTCATAGCAACCTTATTAGACAGAGTTGTACAGACCCATAGAGTTTCCAAGGCTGTAAATCTTTAAGGAGGCAGAATGCCTCATCTTTCTCCCACAGAGTGGCTGATGGGTTCAAACTGCTGACCTTTTGGTTAGCAGCCAAATCTTTAACCACAGCACCACCAAAGCTATTTATATGCGTCCAAATGGAGGTATAAAATCGATAGTATAAAAATCCATGTAAGTTAGCTGTTGTTGTTAGGCGTCATGGAGTCAGTCCCAACTCATAGCAACCCAATGTACAACAGAACGAAACACTACCAAATCCTGCACCATTCTCATAACTGATGTCATGCTTGAGTCCATTGTTGGGCTCATGAGATCTGTTAATGAGATGTGTTAATCCATCTCATTGAGGGTCTTCCCCTTTTTCACTGACCTTCCACTTTAGCCAGCATAATATCCTTCCCTAGGGACTGACCCTTTCTAACAACGTGACCAAAGTATGAGAGAAGTCTGGACATTCTTACTTCTAAAGAACATTCTGGCTGTACTTCCTCCAGGACAGATTTATTCATTCTTCTAGCAGTCCATGATATCATCAATATTTTTTCTGCCTTGTGAAATTGACCAAATATGCAACCAAGATGTATTGATAATTGCTGGTGATTGTAATGAAAAAGTTAGAAACAATAAAGAAGTATTGATAGTTGGAAAATATGATATTAGTAATAGAAATGATGCAGGAGTTTGCATGATAGAATTTTGCATGACCAATGACTTATTCATTGAAAACATCTTTTTAAAACAACATAAATGGTGACTCTGTAAAGGTAGTAGTTGTGATTATCCATTCTTAGAGAAATACTCTTAAAGTATATGGTATGCCACTCACCAACTATGTGATACACTTATGGCTTATGGGTGGTTGCAGATTGAGTCCACATATTTAATTGCATGTGCAATGGCTAAAGGACACATTTGGAGTAATTTGAGTGATGAGCAACCAGCAAATTCATGTCTGTTCTTTGTGTCTGTTTAAGTAAACCTAAGGATAAGAGTCAAGAAGTCAGACAGAAAGTCCAAAATCTGGCTCAGCTACTTGTATAACTTCTGGCAAGTTAATTAACCTCAATGCTCCTACTTCTTTGTCTATAAAATAGGGATAGAAATCTCTACCTCATAGGGTTGCTATGAGGGTAAATTGAGACAATGAATGTGAAGCACCTGACACAGAAGAGACACTCAATATAATAATAGTAATTACTATTAAGGAGCTCTAGTGGCACAGTAGTTAAAGCATTCACTGCTAGCCAAAAGGTCAGTGGTTCCAACCCACCAACCACTTCCAGAGGAAAGACAAGGCAATCAGTTTTCATAAAGATTTATAGCTTTGAATAGCCTATGGGAGGTTCTGTTCCATCTTATAGAGTTGCGATGAGTTGGAATTGACTCAACAGCAGTGGGTGGGAATTATTATTGATTCCAATAGGGAAATTTTAATTAGAATCACATTTTATTCTTTGATCACATATGAAAGGCCTGCATTTGATTCACAGAGGGAGAATTCTTGAGTAATAAAATTTAAACATATCTATACAAATTTAAATGCTTGCAGTAACTGATACTCCATATGGCCTCTAATTAAGGTTTTGTTTGCTAAACTCAGATATTTGTTTGAAGAGTAAACACAGGCTTTGGCCTTGCTTCTTGGAATGATTCTCTTCTGCTTGTGACAGTAAGTGAAATTTGCCTTAAGTATGGCAGCTGCACATAGTTAAACATCATTTGGTCAATTGTTAGGCCAACTGTGTGATTATTTTTCATCCTCTTCTGTTAATTCTGCTATATATTAATCTTCCATTTTTAAGCTTTCAATAGCTCCCCAAGGCTCTCAGGATAAAAGACAAACATGGAAGACATCTGCAACTTGCCAGATCAGCTGGAATCAGCCCCAGACTGATGTTCTCACTACCCCTCATCAAATGAATGCTAAGTGATAAAGCCATGTGACAGAGCTAGGATTAGGATCCAAATTTTCTTACTCATTGGCAAGCATGCTGTGTGAGGCGAACTCCTCAGCCGATCAGAACCAGGATTACCTTCTTTAACCCAAAGGCTGCAAAGGCCTAGACCAAGTAGGGATGGAGAACTGAATTGCAGGGTATTTGCTTGTCCAAAGTAGTTCCACGTTACCAAACACTTAGAAAATTTCCAAGCACCACAAGAAGTATGTTTATTTGTTTTTTTGTTAGATATCTCTCAATTTTTATTTGGTGGTGTAGTGATTAAGGCATTTTGCTGTTAATCAAAAGGTTGGTGGTTTGAACCCACTAGCCAATCTGTGGAAAAAGGATGAAGAACTCTGCTTCGGTAAAGATTTACAACTTTGGAGACCCAATGGGGAGTCATCTTGATGGCAGTGAGTTTGGTTTTCGGTTTAGTAATTACAATAAGATAAAACAATATTGCCAATTATTTCTGCAGGCTAATTTGGCCTAGCAGCCACTCTCACACTGGTGGGAACTGAGGGCTACACTAGAAGCTGCAAGAATATGTTGCATTACGCTCTTCCTTCTCAAAAATGTGTGGTCTGTGTGCCAGTAGCACCCAAGAGCTTGACTAAAATGTGAAAGCCCAGGCCCCACTCCAGACCTTCTGAATTGAAATCAGCATTATAAACAAGATTCCCAGATGATTAGTGTTCTAGTTACCTAGTGTCACTGTGACAGGAATATACTGCAAAAGGCATGACCTTAACAAACAGGAGTTTATTCTTACAATTTGGAGGCTTTAAGTCCAAGTTTGAAGTGCCAGGCTCTAGGGGCTGGGCGAAAGCCCCTCAACCTTGGGGTCCAGCTCTGCCTCTGCTCCCGGCGCACTGGAGCTAGAGGCATTTCTTTACTCAGACAGCTGCTGGCTGCTGAGGCTGAGAAGCCCCAAGGTTGACAAGTCAAAAGGCATAGTCCCGATGTTACCAAACCACACAGCAGGCTATTAATTTAAGTCCATTGTAAGTCCCAAGGTCGGCAGAGCATAGCAGACTGCTGAGCAATGACATGGCTACGTGCAGGGTCTAAGCATGCCATAGGCTAGAGACCATTCTCAAAACTTCTCCTTATATACAGGAAGCAGACCACATACCCAAAGGCAGCTACTCAGCTGCTCCCAGTAGATTCCACCATGGAGTTGATTACCAGTCTCATCATGGGGAATACTATATCCAGCTGCCCAGCCATTCAACCAGGCCCAGCCAAGTTGACATACAAACATAACCATCACAACTAGTATATACACTAAAGTTTGAGATGCAATGTCATAAGCACTGTATGAAAGAGGCTCACTGAAACAGTCTGTCTAGATTCCTTCCTCATGCTCAGCCTTGTTTTACCCAAGGGAAAAATGTATGAAATCCTTGGCATAGATGTCGACAATTATTTTTTGTTGCTGTTTTTAGGTGCCATCAGTCAGCTCCGACTTATAATGACCCTATGTATAACAGAGTGAAGCACTGCCTGGTCCTGCATCAGCCTCACAGTCTTTGCTACACTGGAGCTCATCATTGCAGCCACTGTATCAATCCATCTCACGGAGGGACTTCCCCATTTTTGTTCACCCTCCACTTTCCTAAGCATGATATCCTTCTCTAGGGAATGGTCCCTTCTGAAAACATGACCAAAGTAAGTGATACAAAGTCTGCCTATTCTAGCTTCCAAGGAGCATTCGGGCTGCACTTCCTCCAGAACAGATTTGTTAGTCCTTTTAGCAGACCATGGTACTCTTAGCATCCTTCTCCAATACCACAACTCAAAAACTTAAATTCTTCTTTGATTTTCCTTACTCATTGTCCAGCTCTGACATGCATATGAGACGACTGAAAATACCATGGCTTGGGTCAGGTGCATCTTACTCTTCAGAGAGACATCTTTGCTCTTCAGTACTTTCAAGAGGTCTTTTGCAGTCGATTTGCCCAGTACAGTACATTAATGTCTTGACTGCTGCTTCCATTGGTGTTGATTGTAGAACCAAGTAATATTAAATCTTTGACAACTTCAATCTTTTCTCCATTTATCATGATGATGCTTATTGAGCCAGTTGTGAGGATTTCCATTTTCTTAATGTTGAGATGTAATCCATACTGCAGACTGTAGTCTTTAATCTTCATCAGTAAATGCTTCAAATCATACTCATTTTAAGCAAGCAAAGTTGTGTCATCTGTGTATTGCAGGTTGTTAATGATTCTTCCTCCAATCCTGATGTCATGCTCTTCTTCATATAGTCCAGCTTCTTGGAGTATTTGCTCAGCATACAAATTGAAAAAGTATGGTGAAAACATACAACCCTGATACACTCCCTTCCTGATTTTAAACCATGCAGTATCCCCTTGTTCTGTTTGAACAACAGCCAGCCTCTTGATCTACGTCCAGGTTCCTGATGAGCACAATTAAGTGTTCTATAAGTCTCATTCTTCTCAATGTTATCCATAATATGTTATGATCCACACAATCGAATGCTTTTGCATTGTCAATAAAACACAAGTCAACATCTTTCTGGTATTCTTTGCTTTGAGCCAAGCTCCCTCTGACATCAGCAATGAAAGAATTCATTCCACACCCTCTTCAGAATCCAGCTTGCATTCCCGGAAGTACTCTCAATATACTAGTGCAACCGTTTTTTTTTAAATTATCTTCCGCAAGATTTTACTTGAGTGTGATATTAATGATATTGTTTGTTATTTTCCACATTCTGTGGGATCACCTTTCTTTGGAATGAGTACAAATATGGATCTTTTCCAGTCAGTTGTCAAGGTAGCTGTCTTTCAAATTTCTTGGCATAAAAAAGTGAGTGCCTGCAGTACAGCATCCGTTTGTTGAAACATCTCAGTAGGTAGTCCATCAATTCCTGGAGCCTTGTTTTTCACCAGTTTCTTCAGTGCAGCTTCAACTTCTTCCTTCAATGCCATTGATTCTTGATGATATGGCACCTCCTGACATGGATGAACATCAAACAATGCTTTCTGGTACAGTGACTCTGTGCATTTCTTTCATCATCTTTTAATGTTTCCTGCATCATTCAATATTTTGCCCATTGAATCTTTCAATATTGCAATTTGAAGCTTAATTTTTTTTCTTCAGTTCTTGCAGCTTGAGAAATGCTGACCATGTTCTTGTCTTTTGGTTTTCTAACTCCAAGTCTTTGCACATTTCATTATAATAATTGATTTTTTCTTCTTGAGCTGATCTTTGAAATTTTCTGTTCAGTTCTTTTATCTTGTCATTTCTTCCATTTGCTTTAGCTACTCTCCATTCAAAGGCAAGTTTCAGAGTCTCTACTGACATCCATTTTGGTCTTTTCTTTCTTTCCTGTCTTGTTAATGACTTTTTGGTTTCTTCATGGATGATGTTCTTGATGTCATCCCACAATTCCTCTGGTTCTTTATCGTTGGTGTTCAATGCATCAAATCTATTCTTTAGATGGTTTCTGAATTCAGGAGGGATATAATCAGGTCATATTTTGGCTTTTGTGGACTTATTTTAATTGTCTTTAGCTTCAATTTGAACTTATATATGATCAGTTGATGGTCTGCTCCACAGTCAGCTACTTGCATTGTTTTGACTGAAGATATTGAGTTTCTCTATCACCTCTTTGCACAGGTGTAGTTAATCTGATTCCTGTGTACTGTATCTGGCAAAGTCAATGAGTATAGTCACCATTTAGACTGTTGAAAAAAGTATTTGCAATGAATAAGTCATCGGTCTTGCAAAATTCTATCATGTGATCTCCATAAATTATAGCTTTCTTCTCCTTTCTTGGATTTATTGACTTTAACTTGTCTGACAAAAGAATTATTATTATTATTTTTAAAACTGGGCAAAAATTTCTGACTTTATTATTATTATTATTAATTATGAGAGGAATGTATATTCATTAGAGAAAACTTGGATGACACATATAGAAAGAAGATGAAAATAAATACTTGTCAATAGAGTGATGACTACTCTTATCATCTTGGTGTATTGCTTTCCAGGTTTACATATACATACACACACATATATAAACACATACATATATATAAATAATATTTTGAATAAGTAGTGCATTCACGTTGTATAAAAATATGCATATAAAAGGGCAATTAGTGAAAGTCTTTTTCCGTATCTGTATCCTATCTATCTAGCTCTATCCCATCTCCAACAGGCTACTACTTATATTGTTTGTGTATCTTTCCAGAGATATTTTCAAGCATAATCAAGAAAATATGAATATGTATTTATTCTTTTTCCATTTTGACACAAATGATAGCTTATTCTGCAGTTTTACACTTGATGCACATGTTTTTATAGTTATGAAAACAGTCCGTACTTTTGATACATTTTGTAAATTGTGTTTTCACTTTATATTTTACCATAAGCATTTCCATGTTTTTATAGAGTTTTCATAATTGTCAGTTGAAATGGCCACACGTTATTTCATTGTGCATATTTATAATAATTCATTTAACTAGAATGTGTTACTGTGGCATATTTGGGATCTTTTTTTTTCTTTTTTTTTGCAATTCAGACACCATGGTGATGAAATACATTTACATTCAATTATTACCACCCAATATTCACTGAGGTGGAGATGGGATAGATACACTCAATTCCTGCTGCTTCCATCCCTGAGCGATCCACATTAACTTGTTTAACATTTTTCTCATTTTGTTGGATAATCTGTAACCTACTAATATAATCTCCATTTTTTCTTCAACTAGAAAGGGGTATTTATTCTAATGAGATAAGATGCAAGGAGCTCTGGTGGCATAGTGCCTAAGGCATTTGACTGCTAACCAGAAGGCTGGAGGTTCAAACCCATCAGCCACTCTTTGAAAGGAAGATTGGGCAATCTACTTCTGTGGTGATACCACCTGGTAAACCCAAGGACGGGTCACTATGAGTCAGATCCGACTTCATGGCAGTGAGTTTGGCTTTTGGAATACATTAAACTATGAGGAAGAAAGGATCATACTTCCACTCAGCAAAGTGTTAGCTCTTTATATCATAGAAACAAATGGAATCATCTAACGAAAAGAGTAAAAGTGAAAACAAAACTCCTAAAATTGAGGATATGGTAAAGGAACATCTGTAAGAAAAGAATAACAAAGAAGAGTCCATTCTTGCTTCAGGAGGAGAAAAGGTTGGAAAAGGAAAATTGTGTCATTGAAAAGGTTTCTTAAAGCCTAATAAGTGATCAGGTACTTTTGAGTTGATTCCTGCATATGGCTACCTCACATGTGTCAGGTAAGAACAACATTCTATAGAGTTCTCAGTGACTGACCTTTTAGTAGTTGCTCTACAGGCTTTTTTTTTTTTTTTTTTCCTGGCACCTCTGGGTGATCATACCTCCAATCTTTTGATTAGATGCCGAGTGGATTATCACCATCCAGGGAAGAACTCAAACGGCTGAGGAAACACAGGTTTCAGGGAGGAGCACAAAATCTACCTTCCATCTCTGAATGAACAGATTTGGGAAGAATCAAACAGAAACAATTCTCAATCAGAAATTTTTGAGACAAATTCGCCAATTAGAGCAAACTCAGTCCTATAGCTTATCTCCAGGAACACTCTACTGCAGAAAGCAGAGTGGCTACTGCAGTGAAAAGGGGTGAGAAAGACTTGGATTCTGTTAAACCAAATGGAAACACATTGCCATCCACTTGATTCTGACTCATTGCAACCCTACAGGAAAGAGAAGTGCCGCATAGGGTTTCCAAAGCTATAAACCTCAACTTTCTCCTGCGGAGCAGCTGGTAGATTCAAAGGGTACCTTTTGGTTACCAGCCTAATGCTTTAACAACTACACCACAGAAATTGCAGAAATACAGATTTTGAAACTGTTGTAGAATGCTCATTCTTGTGGGTGGATGGGGATAGTGAGGGCCAAAGAATCTTCTTCTCATGAAAGAGGGTGAAGTCTGTCATCCACTCAAAGCCAATATTAAATTCAGGCTTGGAGATCCAGTCCACGATGGGTTAGAGGGAAATTGAAGCTTTAATTATTTTTTATGGATTCCTAGTGGGAGGGGTTCTCAGAAAAGACCTGCAGACTGGAGTGATGTGTATGTTAACAAGCATCCTGAAGAAGCAGAATTTGTAGGGCACAATCATAAAGAAACTTAATTCCACTCCCCCTCAGTGTTCATTCAAGGAGCTTTGGTGGCACAGTGCCAACAGCATTTGCCTGCTAACCAAAAGTAGGTGGTTTGAACCCACCAGACACTTTGCTGAAGAAAGATGAGGCAGTCTTCTTTCATAGAGATTTATAGCCTTGGAAACCCAATGGGGGTCAAGAATTGCTCCATGACAGTGAGTTTGGTTTTTAGTTTGGTTACTGCTCATTCAGCTCTGGTTGCATAGTGATTAACACATTTGGTTGGTAACCAAAGATCAGTGATTTGAACTTGCCAAAAGTTTTGTGGAAGAAACATGAGGCAGTCTGCTTCAGTGAAGATTTACAGCCCTGGAACCCAATGAAAGTTGCTATGAATCAGGATCTACTCAATGGCAGTGACTTTGGTTTGAAGTTTGTTCATTCAAGGAGCCTTGGTGGCATAGTAGTTAAGCACTCTGCTGTTAACTGAAAGGTTGGTGATTTGAATGAGCTGCTCCATGGGAGAAAGATAAGACAGTCTGTTTCAGTAAAGATTTACAGTCTTGGAAACCCTATGAGTAGTTCTACTCTGTCTTATAGTATCACTATTATGTGAAATCAATTACATAACAATGGGTTTGGTTTGGTTGGATTAAGTATTCATTCAAACCCAATCTGTAAGTGTTAGTTAGTCCCATGTTCTTGAAATTTTAGGAATGCCCTATAACTTAGCTTCTGACTTTGTAGAATCAAAAATCTTTTGGTCACTTTATTCCCAAGTAGCCTCAGTTTATTAGTGAAATATTCACTTTCATATAACAGTGAAACAGAAAACTTTGTTTACAATTGAAGATACAATGAAATATTGTCTCTTTTTGCAGAAGAACTAGATGGTGCCTAGCTACCACTGTCAACCACTCGGAGGGGGATCTATGTAGGAGATCCTGGATAGAGAGGAAAAACAATGTGGAACAAACCTCAAAATCATTTGGGGGGAAAAAAAAAGGGGGACCAGGTTTGCTGGTCTGATAGAGCCTGGTGGAACCACTGAGACTATGGCCCCTAGTTGCCCTTCATGTCTGGAATTGAACCCACACCTGTGGCTTCCAGCCACACAAAAGACAGGCATATGAATTGAACATTTACCTGAGGTAGACACACTCCTTGGAGAGAAAATTCATGGGAGAAAGAAGTGCAGTTTATACACAGGGAGAGAGCTGAAGGGGCAGGAGGGCATGGAGGGGTGGACACAGGCAAGGTGTAACTATCAGGAGGAAGTGGAAGGGAAGCTGTTGTATTGGGGTAAATTTTAGTCAATGTCATGAGACAAAGTGTATGTGGACTGCTGTATGGAAAGTGAATTTGCTCTGTAAACTTTCACACAAATCACAATTAAAAAAAAAAAAAAGTATTGTCTCTTTTCCTAGCTTGGGCTTGTTGCAGGTAGGAAGCTTGCACTGGGAAAGGAGTTGTGACCTTCTCTTTCTTCTCCACAAGGTCCTTCTTCATTGCTACTCACCTTTGCCTTCTGCTAGGTGAACCTTTTCATAGATAGCATGTGGCAGGAAGAAAGAGAGGACAAACACAAAAAGAGAGCAAGGAGACATAGAAACCAGCCTGGCATTGATGTCACATTGATTTCTTGGGATATGACAGATGTTCTTAGCTGATTATTTTATAGGGCATTATGTGGTTCTTTGGGAGCTCTGGTAGCGTAGTGCCTAAGGCACTTGACTGCTAACCAGAAGGGTGG
>NW_006921634.1:14697183-14703585 GCF_000298275.1 Orycteropus afer afer | reverse complement strand
AAATGTTCAACTCATATGTCTGTCTTTTGTTTGGCTGGAAACCACAGGTGTGGGTTCAATTCCAGACCTGAAGGGCAGTTAGGGGCCATAGTCTCAGTGGTTCCACCAGGCTCTATTGGACCAGCAAACCTGGTCCTCTCCCCTTTTTTCCCCCTCCAAATGATTTTGAGTTTTGTTCCATATTGTTCTCCCTCTCTGTCAAGGATTTCCTACATAGATCCCCTTTCAAGTGGATGACAGTGGTAGCCAGGCATCACCTAGTTCTTCTAGTCCTTCCATCTTCTTTTGATGCATCTTGTATTGTTTTATATTTTCCCCATAGAATCCTTCAATATTGCAAGTGAGCTTCAATTTTTTTTCTTCAATTCTTTTAGCTTGAGAAATACTGAGCATATATTTTCCTTTGGGTTTTCTAACTCTAGACTTTGCATATTTTATTATAATATTTTAGTTTCTCTTCTTGAGCTGCCCTTTGAAATCTTCTTTTCAGCTCTTTTACTTCATCATTTCTTCCATTTACTTTATTTACTCTTCATTAAAGAACAAGTTTCAGACATCTTTTGACATCTATTACTTTTTCTTTCTTTCCTGTCTTTTTAAATGACCTTTTGCTTTCTTCATGTATGGTGTCCTTGATGTCATCCCACAACTTGTCTGGTCTTTAGTCAATAGTGTTCAATGCATCAAATCTCTTCTTGAAAAGATCTCTAGTTAGATTTAAGTAGGAGCTCTGATGGTGTAGTGCCTAAGGCATTTGACTGCTAACCAGAAGGCTGGTGGTTCAAATCCACCAGCCACTCCTGGGAAGAAGCCTGGGCAATCTACTTTCATAGAGATATTGCCTCAGAAACTCAAGGAGAGGTTGCTATGAGTCGAGTTGACTCAACGGGAGTGAGTATACTCAAGGTTGCACGTTAGCTCTCATGGACTTGTTTTACTTTTCTTCAGATTCAACTTGAACTTACATACACGCAAATGATAGTCTGTTCCAATATATGAAGCATGAATCTAGGAAAATTGGAAGCTGTCAAAAATGAAAGGGAATGCTTGTAGATAGATATCTTAGGCAGCTTGTGTTGTTGCTGTTATGTGCCGTCGAGTTGGACCCGACTCATAGCAACCCCTCCTTGGGTTTCCAAAGTGGTATCACTACATAAGTAGATTGCCCAGTCGAGGAGTGGCTGGTGGGTTTGAACTGTCAGCCTTCTAGATAGCAGTCAAGTGCCTTAGGCACTATGCTGCCAGAACTCCCATCTTAGGCAGCAGTGAGGGGAAATGGACTGGTATTGGGCATTTTGAGTCATACATTCATATGGTCTACTATGGCAGGAATTACAAATTGAAGAAGAATGGTGTCACATTCATTATCACAAAGAACATTGCAAGAGCTATCCCAATATACACTACTATCAATGATAGGATAATATCTATATGTCTACAAAGAAGACCAGTTTATATGACTATTACTCAAATTTATGCACCAACAACTAATGCCAACATTGAAGAAATGGAATATTGTTACCAACTCTACAGTCAAATATGCACTCAAGATGCATTGATAATTATTGGTGATTGGAATGTGAAGGTTTGGAATAAAGAATGATCAGTGGTTGGAAAATATAGCCCTGGTGATAGAAATAATGCTCAAGGTTGCATGATAGAATTTTGAAAGACCAATGATCTATTCATTGGAAAATTCTTTTTTTAATGACATAAATAATGACTATGCATGTGGAGTCTGCCAGGTAGAATAAACAGGAATCAAATTGAGTTTTGAAAATTAGCCAATGAAAATTTTATGAATCAAAAGAGAGCATTGTCTGATGCTCTTGCTTTGGACACATCATTAAAAATCAAAACAAAACAAAAACAACTCACTGCTGCCAGGTCAATTCCAACTCACAACAACCCTTCCTTGGGTTTCTGAGGTGGTATCACTACGGAAGTAGATAGACAAACTTTCCTTCCAAGGAGTGGCTGGTAGGTTTGAACCCCCAGCCTTCTGGTTAGCACTTAAAGGCCTTAGGCACTGTGCCACCATCAGGAGGGATCGATTGTTATAGGAGGATTATGTTTGGTAAAGGAAAGAGCCCATGAAGACATGGGATACCCTCAGTGAAATGGATTGGCACATTAGCTGCAATGATGAACTCAAATATGCTGGCAATTGTGAGTATGACACAGGGCTGAGAAATGTTTCATTCTTTTGTATATAGTTGCCATAAGTTTGAGTTAACTTAAGGTCAGCTGGCACCACCAGCACAATTTCATAGATGTCTTGTTGAGATTCCATCACTCTTGTAGGTAGCCCTAGACAGCTTGTCTTACATGATGGATAGGAAATCTGCAACATTGGGCCATTGTAAGTGGGAGCTCACTTACTTCCAATGCTTCCAGAGACTTCACTGCTATGTGTTAATCAAATCAGTATCTTGCTCCTTAGATTATTCAGTCATGAGTAAGATCTCAAATTACTGTGTCCTCCAAACAACAGGAGACACTTATTAGTTCCAGTAGTCACTCTTCACTGGGTTCCAGGGAAAGAGGGGTACTCTATCCCTTTCATGGGTACATGATAGCTATGCAAAAATTCCCTCTCATGTTCTACTCCAACCCTTAAACTGAAAAACAAACCAAACTCATTGTTGTTGAGTCAGATCCAACTCATAGCAACCCCTCCTTAGGTTCGGAGGCAGTATCACTACAGAAGTAGATAGCCCAGTCTTCCTTCTGAGGAGTGGCTGGTGGGTTTGAACTGCCAGCCTTCTTGTTAGCAGTCAAATGCCTTAGGCACTACACCACCACAGCTCCTACTCCAACCCTTAGCTTCTCCCAATTTCTTTATAGCTGGGCATGTGTGGTTATCTAAGAGGTATAAAAACAGTTACTGAACACTTGTTTTTAATTCATAATTTGATGATCTACCACCAACACTTTGATATGTGGGTGTGATGAAAATGTAGTTAGCTTTTAGTCATTTTCTATAATTGATAGGTTCATGCATATATAATTAATTCACATTCAAATTCATATCAGTTTTAGTAGAATTGAATTTTAGTACCTAAAATACTGAGAAACCCAAGTGATACATTATTCTAGGAACAATACTAGCCTAGGAGGGCCTTGAATTTTTTAAATTTCATTTTTATGTCAAAGCATTCAGATGTTCTTGGAGATTTAAAGTTTCAGTCTGGAAGTGAAAGCATTTTTTATTTTTTTGCAGAGAAAGTCATCCATATTGTTTTCTAGAGGAATAAGGAAATAAAATGCCACAAATGAGGAAACAATTTAGGTTGGAGAGTTTGTATGTTTGTGTAAGTTGCTGGATAGCTATGAGATAAATCTACGTGGGAAAATGTCATTTTGGGATTACATTTTTATGTTATAAAAGAGTGGGAAGGAGAGAGATGAATAATTGACCCTTACCTTTTTCAGTTTTCACTGCTTTATCCTGCAAGCAGATAAAATGCATACATACTAAATGCATACTCTAAAGTGGCTTCTTGGCATATGTGGATTATATTCTAAAGGGACACATTTGAAGAGCATCACCTAAATCACTCATCTATTCTGCATCCCCTAAATATGTCTCAGTGCAGCACTACAATATCATCATGTGTAGGTTTACACAGCTCTCTGTAATTGTTCTTTTGATGTTTTAGCCCTGGGTGAACCTCACTTTGAGTAAACTCCCTATACAATTCAATGGGAGTAAATTGATAAATTGTCTTATATAAAATAACTCTTCAGTTTACAAATAGAGTTGCGATGCAATTCTTCTAATACTTAATCTCCCTCAATGTAGTTTTGAAAATGAAATTTAAGTAAAATTGGCCCAAGCACACATTTTCAATATCCCAGAGTTTTAAGGAGGACACTAGTAATAGCCAGAATACTCCTTGTAAGTGAGAATGGCCAGACTTTGTCTCTCCTACTTTGGTCATATTGTCAGAAGGTATCATTCCCTGGAGAAAGATATCCGACTTGGTAAAGTGGAGGGTCAGTTAAAAAAAGGAAGGCCCTCAACGAGATGGGTTGATGCAGTGGCTGCAACAATGAGCTCAGAACAGCAAGAATTGCAAGGCTGGCACAGTGTTTTGTTCTGTTGTACATAGGATCGCTATGAGTTGGAGCCAACTCAGAGCTGACTCAAAGGCACCTAAAGACAACAGTGATAGTTGTAGTGAAAGATAGAGTACTAAGGTTCCTCAAGTGTGTATGGGCAATGGAGGGAGCTAAGGGGAGAACATAAACAAACTTATTCCTAAGCAAATATGAGATTAGCCTCATCTCTGAAGACTCACAGAAGTAACCAGGGGGAAATTTGTGGGCTTTCACAAACACATGGAGAATATGAATCAAAACTGTTTGTATACTAATGTTAATATTTGCCTCTCTACAGACAAGAGGTGACTGTGGATGAAGAAGCAGGGATACTTAAGACATATATTTTAAGGGTTTTCTTTTCCTTTTAGTCCTGTTTCTCCACCAGATCTCTTACTTATGAATATTGTCATGATTTTGCAGCATGGTCAGGCAGTGTGGAAAAAAGTTTTGGAGAAGGAATGGCATCACTTTAATAAATTAACAAGATGATATCAGCACATGGAGTATCAGAGGAACAAGCCATGTCTTGCTGTAGCAGAGAAAGTGGGAGAAAGAGCAAATTCTGCTTTGGATTTTTAAAGACAGAATAAGGTCCCACTTGGCTTCTTGTCATCACAAGTGGCCAGTGAAAAGTGTTTAAGGGAAAGAATTCGTGAATCAAAGGACATAAGCAGACAGTCTGATAAGGAGTCAGGCCCTGGTTCTGATGTATAGCATCAACTTCTCAGGAGTGGGACTATGACCTCTGGGAGGGCTGACCCCACTCTTGTGACTTTTAAAGTTTTCCATCCCCTCTCTGTCTCTGGTATCTCCTTCCATAGGAGCTCTGGTGGCATAGTGCCTAAGGCATATGACTGCTAACCAGAAGGAGGAAGGTTGGGCAATCTACTTCTGTAGTGACACCACCTTGGAAACCCAAGGAGTTGGATCTGACTCAATGGCAGTGTATTTTGGAAAGACTGTGGACCCTCTTTGAGTTCTACAATACTGTAATTGATTATCTGTGGTGATCAGATTAGAGTCATTTATTTGTAACCATTATAAATGCTGGAGAAATGTTGTTGGATTAGTGATACCATTTACTTATTGAATTTTAAAAAAAATGTAAGAAGAGGATGTTCAATTTAGAAAAAAAGTATAAAACAGAAATTGAAAAGAAGAAAATCATTCACTATGACACTAATTAGAATAACAAGATAGATGTCTCTTTCTACAAAAATGCAACCAACTGTACATATTGGTTGTGCCTTGTTTTTTCTCTTTGTGACAAACTATGAACATCTTCTTTAGTGGAGTGATTTTAGAAGTGCTCTATTAATGTCATTTTTTCCTCTTATGGTCTATTGTAACCAACATTAATCATAGTTCCCCTCCTGCCCCTAAGGATTCTCTGTCATTTATTATGCCTCCAGGATCCTGCAAATGGTGTCAGTTCTGTATGTGATATAGAAAAGGAATGGGCTCACTTAAAGAAAAAGGTTAAATTTAAAGATCCAATGGAAAGTACATTAAAAAGAATAGCAAACCCTTAAGAGAAAACTGACTACAGAAGCAAGAGAGTGGGGTATTGTGGCAGAGAAAATGGCACAGCCCTCATCCTCTGCCTTTCCCAAGCACCTGGTAAAGATGAAGACAGAGAACAAGACCTGCACTCCCTTCCTGTGGAGAGAAATACCAGGGTTGGAAAGAGGCAGCCCTTCCTGACAGCAATGAAACTCAAAGAGATTATTTAGGGTTCAATAAATGTGTGACTGTGGCACTAGGACAAACTCAAAATCAGAACCACTCTGGCAGAAGTTTATTAACTCAGAGATAAGAGTGCCCTGAGGTGAGCTGGACTTTGCAGGTCACTGGAGAGCTGGAGGTAGAGATGTTCTTCCGGGACACTTGGGCATGATTTTGCATTCACTTTCTAATTCCAGTAAGGACGTGGCCTTATTTGTTGGACCTTTGTTCAATAAACAGAGAATTTGATTTTTTTGGGAAAAAAAAAAGTTGCGATGTGGGTGAAAGTTTACAGAACAAATTGGTTTTCCATTCAACAATCCATGCCCATTCTGTTTTGTGACATTTACTGCAGGTCCTACAATGCAACAGCACTCTTCCCACTTCTTCTGCATGCCTACAAGTTCCTTCCTTCCATCCTTCCTTCCCATCTGCTCCCTCATTCCTAGCTCTATTCCTGGGCAAATGCTGCCCTCCTGATCTCATATGGCTGAATGTTCTAATGAGTGTATGCCCTCCTGGTATCACTGATCATCTTATGTTGTTGTTGTTGTTAAGTGCCGTCGAGCC
>NW_006921634.1:14691242-14696123 GCF_000298275.1 Orycteropus afer afer | reverse complement strand
AACAGCTATGATATCCCTTGTTCCATGTCCTCTTTTGAATCTGGCTTGAACCTCTGGAAGTTCTCTGTCAATATACTGCTGCAAACATTTTTCAATTTGAAAAATGATCATCTTATAGGTTTGTCTATTGTTTGGCTGAAAGTTGAGCCACAGAGGTTGAATTCAGCTCCTAGTTTGAAGGGCCATAATCTTGGGGTTCCACCAGTCTTCATCAGATAAATAAGCCTGGTCTTTTTATTTATTTATGATTTCTTTTTTATGGTTTTGTATTTTGGTCTACATTTTTCTTCCATTCTACCTGGGCCTCCTATTGTGATCCCTTTCAGCAGTGGTACCTAGGCACTGGCTAGTTCTTCTGGTCTCAGAGTTGTGGAGGCTAGGGCTCACGTGGTCCATTAGTCCTTTGGACCAATTGTTTCCATATATCTTTGACTTTTATCACTTGTCTTTGTTTTGGACAGAGAGACACCAATAGTTGCAGGTTAAATAGTTGTTCACACTCTTTTAAGACCCCTGTCGCTATTCACCAAAGTTGTATGTAGAATATTGTCTTTGTGGACTATGTTATGCCAATTGACTTTAGTGTCTCCTGAGACTGTGGTCTCAAATTTCCATGTCCAGAAATTCATTCCCTCAAAATATGTGGTTATAGCTAAGAAATTATCATAACTTTGCCCATTTATGCTGTACTTTATTCATGGATAAATTTGTAGCACATATCAATACATATGTAGAGATATCATCTGTCAGACCTATCTATATATTTGTGAGTACAGTCCCATTCACCTTCCTACCCTTGTTCAGTTGAGTGCCTATCTTTGTATCCAGTCATATTATTGTTATTATGGTTATTACAGGATTGTGTATTTAATAGTATTCACATTTGTTGCCTTTAACTCTTGTGTTCCTCCTTGTGTCTTCCTTTGCCTTGATCATTTCATGTTGACCTCCCCCTTATACATTGCTTTTCCCTTCATCCAGGTTAGTATACATCTATCCTCATTAGTGATTTACCCTCCTTTCCCCTTCTACCCCAGTAAACTTCAAAGAATGATTTTTTTTTCCCAAGCATATATTTCAGTGTTTTTTGGCACATTGGTAAGTTTGTGCAACTATCACCACTATCTAATTTCAGAATATTTCATCACTTCAAAAAGAAGCCTCATACCCATTAGCAGTCACTCCTTGTTCTCTCCACCTCAGTCCCTGGCAACCACTAATCTACCTTCTGTCTCTATGGATTTGCCTATTCTGAACATATATAAATGGAATCACACAATATGTAGCCTTTTGTGACTGATTTCTTACACCGAGCTTAATGTTTTCAAAGTTCATCCATGTCAATACTTCATTCCTTTCTATTTCTAGGAACATCCCATTGTTAGACTATACCCACTCATCAGTTGATTTATCTATTCATTAGTTGATGGACATTTGAGCTCTTTCCACTTTTTAGCTATTTTGAATAATGCTGCTATACACATAGCTGTACATGTTTTTATGTGAATGTATGCTCTCAATTCTCTTAGAGAATCTGCTGTTTTTGAATATTTTTTTGAACAAAATGCATGAGTTATTAGTTTTTTAGTGTAAATGGTGTTTTAAGCCAGACTATGAAAGGGCAGAGGCTGTCTTCCTTTTGTGGATCAGAGTGACCAGCAGTCCCATGGAGAAACATGCATGAGGAAAAAAAAAAAAACAAGCCAGGAAATATTGTATTTGCCCCTAGTCTGTGTGGCCACCTGGTTTCCATTAAATTCTTATCCTTGGTTAAATAAAACCCAGTGCACTTAAGCAGAGGAGAGTGTGTGGTCTTTTCCCCCATGCTAATGTGGAGGGGCATAGGTAGTAAATTTTTCTTTTAAGTATTAACAATTATAAAAGAACACAAGTTCAGATGGGAAAATTAGAAAATGCAGGTAAACATTTACCTGAAGAAATTAATGCATTTCTAAGGAAAATTTTAGATAGCATTGTTGATAATTCTTTTTCTAAAACATGGAACCATACAGTATATAACTTGTGTTCTGCTTTTTTTGTCTAATCAGTGAACTTTGAACCTATTTCAGAGGCATTCATTTAGAAGTCATTATTAACTCGGTACTATTTCTTCCATTTGTTCTGCTCTAATTAAATTTAATCAAATTAAAACTTTTATTTATTTTTGGAAAAACAAATAGAAGGTCAATTCCATTTTTCAATCCAAAATAGGCACCATCATTTATTCTATCCTAAGCTCAAGTAGTGTTAGCCATATATGTGGCAGAGACAACTGGGTCTACCTAAAGGAGCATATTGACATTTAAAATAATAGCTGAGTTGTCTGGAATGGTGGAGGAAACTCAAGATGAAATGGGAATGAGGAAGAAATTTTGATTTGGTTATAGGATGAAAAGGGATTTAAAAATGGAAGTTTGAGGTAGTAAATGTGACTTAAAATCTGGGACTTTGGGAAGCTGAGAGAAGGGTAATACAGAAAATCTTACAGAAAGAAATTCCCAGGCCCCATTGTTACAGACCTGAGGTTACTACTGTGCAGACAACTCAAGATTAGTGGATACTTGATGGATGTTTTGTTCAATAGACCATTTATTTGTAATCACAATTATTGCCAGATGTGATATAATCTGCTTCATAAGTAATATTTTACCATTAAAAATTAAAACTACCTATAGCATTCAATGGAGAAAAATTAGAAAGCAAAATGATAATACATGCCATTCATTATATCTTTTCACTTAAAGAGGTGTGAAAATATGTCTTTTTATACAAATGGGATGATAAATTCTTACTATTTCAGTCCTGGCTTTTCTCATTTTAAAAATCTATGAATATCTCCTCAATAGCATGAGTTTTGGAAGTGTACTCTCAATTTGGTGATGTCTTTCTTTACTTTTAACTTCAACCACTGACAATCACATTATGACATTCTGGATACATTAGGTAGACACATTTCCCCTTCATGTCTCTGGTCAGTCACTATCATTCAACATGCCCTGGTGATCAAGGAAAAAGCAGTTGGTTCTGCATGGTTAGAGAAAGAATGGTCCCCTCTAAAGGGACATTTAGAAGTAAAAAACAAACAAACAAACCCAAATAATCCTTTTTAACCACATGGAATTGTGGAAGAACATCAGAAGAAATGAACACTTGATTAGACCCTGCTGCATTAGAAAAGAGAACTAAAAAGGAACAGTGGCTTTCCATTTAGAAGTAAAGACTATTGAAGTCAAGAGAATTAAAAAGATAATTGAAACAAAGCAACATTTTTGGATGAACATATGGCAGAAGATCATTCTTTACTTCACTGTCTGCCCCCCACAAAACCTGGTATACATAGTGCTACAATTTCTTAAGATTGAGGGTATTTTCTAAGCACCATCAAGATAAATCTATATTCAATAAGATTATTTGTTAATAATTGGTGTTAGTTAATAGGAGGATTGGTATGAAGTTCACTTTCAAAGGTTTGTTCTTACTTTATAACTATTAAAATAACAGAATATGGGTACATATATGAAAAAATAAAGAACACACATAAAAAGGCAATAATTATTCACTATTTTACAACACAGGAGCTCTGGTGGCATAGTGTGTAAGGCATTTGACTACTAACCAAGAGGCTGGCAGTTCAAACTCACCAGCCAGTCCTTGGAAGGGAGGCTTCCATAGAGATAGTGCCTTGGAAACCCAAAGAGCCATCACTATGAGTAGGATCTGACTAGACAACAGTGAGTTTGGTTTTTTGGTTTTTATTTTACCACATACAGAAAAAGGCATATACATATGTAAATATATATATATATATTTACATTGTTATTATTGTTCTTAATTACTACTGAGTCAATTCTGACTCATGATAACATGCATGTGTCCAGGATAGAACTACTCTATAGGGTTTTCAAGGCACTCATGATAACATGCATGTGTTCAGGATAGAACTACTCTATAGGGTTTTCGAGGCAATTATACACCTTTTGGGAACAGATCACCAGGCCTGTCTTCTGAGACACCTCTGGGTGTGCTTGAACCTCCAACGTTTTGGCTAGTAGTCCAGTGTTTAACAATCTGTGCCAACCAGGGACTTTTTTTGCATAAGTGGGATTGTACTGTTCACTTCCAGATTTTTCCAAAATGAGAAATGGCATCACTTCTGATTACTGTGAAGATATGGCTTGTTTGGTTTTTTTCAATACTTCTATTAACTAGCTCTGGGCTTTCATTATGAATTGAACAGGGAGTTATCTTGTTCTTTCTTGTCTCCAGCCACTACCATTGCATTTATTCTCAAGGGCAAGTAGAACATGGTCAGCTATGTGTGTGGTAAGGAAAGGACGGATCTATCTTTGAGGAGTACGCTGAAGTTTTAAAATCCAGCTGGAACCTACTGAAAGGTAAAGAAACACTAAATGGAACAGAACATAAGAAAAAGGGGCAGAGCAGGAAATATAATAGACAAGTAGAATCCTGGACTTTCTTTTTAAAGAGTAAAGTTTACCAAAACAGTTGCCATTAAGTCAATTCTGACTCATGGAAAACCCACATGTGTCAGAGTAGACCTGTGCTTCATAGGGTTTCCCAAGGCTGATTTTTCAGAAGTAGATAACCAAGCCTTTCTTCTGAGTGACCTCTCAATAGACTTGAACTTCCAACCTTTTGGTTAGCAGCAGAGTATGTTAACTGTTATCCTCCTAAAGCTCAAGGAGGAACAGGTTTTATGGAGAGGCAGAGCCATTGATCTTCATTATCCTCATATCTAGTACAAAATTGTGTATGTACTCTGAAGTTAATGAATACTTAGAGTGACTAGAATAAAAGTATATTATATATATATATATATTATATATATATATATATAAGCTCTGGTAGCGTAGTGTCTAA
>NW_006921634.1:14687879-14691062 GCF_000298275.1 Orycteropus afer afer | reverse complement strand
AAATGCTCACAATGAATTCTAGTGGGCTGTTGGGCTTGGCTTCAGTATTACTGGGGGAAATGAATTCCTGAACCACATCCTAAGACCAAACTAATGATCAGAGTCACATCAAGTGTGGCAGTGGCACAGCAAGAAGGTACGTCTTTTTGCTTTTTCCTCAGGTTTGTTAGAATTCTATCTGGCCAGAGAGTGTTGCAGGCAGCTGCATACCCTGTAGGGAACCCAGGCATGAGGGAAGAGCTAAGCCAAAGTAGACTGCCTCTGCTCTTGCTCTATGTTGCTACCTCTCTTGCACTATTTCTGAAATCTTGGCTGGCATACTGAGAAAATACAGCAGGGTGTATGTGTGTATGTAGTCTCTTTCTGCCAATATGTAAGCCACCTGCAGGTATCATTTTACCTTTTCAATGTTTAAAATGGCATAAGTAATACAGATCCATTTGAGAAAAAAAGTAACAGGAAATACTGATAAGGGAAAAATTAAAAAATATTTATGGTGACAAAAATTAGACAGTAATATTAATATATTTTTACAAATGAAATCATCTTGTGCATGCTATTTATATCCTTTTTTTTTTTTCCCTTAGTATGGATTGAGAATATCTTATCTTTGGCATCATATTTGAGTTACACTCAAAACATGGTGCTGTATCTTTATTCTCTTCTAAACAAATATTACCCACCATAAAATTTTATTTTCCTTTTGAACCAGTCATAATTCCCTTTCCTGTCCCATGAAAGGCAATAATACCTTCTGTTCTTAAAATCCAGCAAAAACAATGCTACAGACAGAACGGAATTCTCTAGAACTGAGTTACAGTAAGAATAGCATAGAAAAGGTAGTGGAACACAGAAAGAAATGGAATTCCAAGAGAAATAGTTGTTTTTGCAGCAGGAAAGGTAGGAGAGAGGAGACTAGCCTCTACCTGGAATAAAACAACAACAAAAGCCAGTTGTCTTGGAGTTGACTCTAACTCATGGTGACCTCATGTATGTGAGAATAAAAATGTGCTCCATAGATATTTCAATGGTTAATTTTCAGAATTAGATTCCAAAGTGTTTCTGGGTGGACTTGAACCTCAAAACTTTCTATTATCTACAAAGCAATTTAACCATTTGCACTACCCAGGCACACCTTCCCTGGGTCAATGACATTTATTCGTATTCCAGAGAACTCAAAAGCTGAGGAGAAACAACACATTACAGAGGAGCATTTGGAAGTTTTCCTTTCTGTCTAGGAGACTACTGGGTGACCAGTCAGATGTTAATGAAAACTTATGGATGGTTATGATGAAGAGTGTGTAAAGAAAAAAGAAAATAAAAAACCCCAAACTCACTGCCACTGAACTGATTCAAACTCATAGTGACCCTATAGGACAGAGTAGAACTTCATAGGGTTTCTATGTTACAGAAGCAGACTGCCTCATCTTTCTCCTGTGGGGCAGTTTGAATCACTACCTTTTTTGTTAGCAGCCTAATGCTTTAAATGCAACACAATCAGAACTCCTTTCAAAGGGGTCATTTATTCATACTTCCACAACAGATGGATGTTTTATTTCAGACTTCTAAAATTACATATTCACTTGAGAAAGTATAGAGAAAAAGAAATACAATGAAGGAACTCATTATTCTCTAGGCCATCCACTATGATAACACTATAATTCTTTTCAAAATTGGGATCATAATGTATATTCTATTTGCAGCCTGTTTTCCTTTCTTATCAATATAATTTTCCCCCATTTTATGTTGTTGTTGTTAGTTGCCATCAAGGTGATTTTGAGTCAAGGTGACTCCATGTGTGCAGAATAGAGCTGCTCCAGAAGGTTTTCAAGACTGTGGCCTTTCAGAAGCAGATCTCTAGACTTTTCTTCTGAGGAGCATCTGAGTGTGTTCACACTGCCCACTTTCCAGCTAATAGTTAAGCATGTAACCATTTGCACTGCCCAAGGACTGTTCCGGTTCCAATAGTTTAAAAAAAAAAAAAAAAAACTGTGGTAGTTCAGTTTGTGCGTCAATGTGGCTGGGCCTGGTTGAATGGCTGGGCAGCTGGATGTAGTATTCCCTATTATGAGACTGGGAATCAACTCCATGGTGGAATCTACTGTGAGCAACTGAGTAGCTGCCTTAGGGAATGTAGTGTGCTTCCTGTATATAAGCAGAAGCCTTGGGGAATGGTCTCTAGCTTATGGCATGCTTGGACCCTGCATATAGCTGTGTCATTATTTAGCAGTGTGCCATGCTCTGCTGACCTTGGGATTTACAATGGCTTGAATTAATGGCCTTTTTACTTGTCAACCTTGGGTTTGTCTGCCTCAGCAGCCAGCAGCTGCCTGAGTGAAGAAATGGGTGACATCACAACAGAACCTGAAATAAAAAGGATAATATCAGGATACTATGAAGGACTGTACTCTAAGTGGGCCAAGCAGGAGGCAGAGTTAAACCCAAGGTTGAGGGGCTTTCACCCAGCCCCTAGAGGCTGGCACTTTGAATTTGGACTTAAAGCCTCCAAATTGTAAGAATAAATTCCTGTTTTTGCAAGCCATCCCATGTGTGCTATATTCTTGTCAGAGCAGCACTGGGTAACCAGAACACCAAACTCACTGCCATCAAGTCGATTCCAACTCATATCCTCTCCCTTTGGCTTTCTGAGGCAGTAAATCTTTATGGAAGTAGATTGTCCAGTCTTCCTTCTGCAGAGTGGCTGGTGGGTTTGAACCACCAATCTTCTGATTAGTAGTCAAATGCCTCAGGCACTATGCTACCAGTGATTCATTATTCTATTTGCCCTTAAACATAATCATTGAGAGAATATCCCTAAACTCTGGCTATTGCAATGCCTTCAGCAACCTTGGATCCTTCACTTCTGAGTCTTGATTGTTCAATTCTTCCTTTAATCTATGAGATACTCCAGAACTGTTTTAGCCAGAGAGTCATTTTTTGGTGTTTGATATTAAGAAAACCTTAAAGTATATATGTGTGTGTGTGTGTGTGTTTAAAAAAAAAAAAACTTACATGAAACTTCACTAAAAGGAGAGAATAGCATACAGAGAAATGAATTTTTTTTTTTTTTTAAATCAGTTCTTGCTATAGCTGGAAAAATGATTAGGAAATGGGAAGTGTGTGATTTCATTAACATAGTAAATGTTACCCAGGGCTTAAATTTCTCAAAGACAAGGAAAAGGA
>NW_006921634.1:14685040-14686723 GCF_000298275.1 Orycteropus afer afer | reverse complement strand
GCAGAAAAGCTAAACAATACAATCCACCAACTTGACCTTACAGACATCTACAGAGCACTTCACCCAACAACACAATATACATTCTTTTTCCAGTGCACATGGATCATTCTCCATGTTAGACCATATATTAGGCCATAAAGTAAGCCCTAAAAATTTTAAAAACATTGAAATACTGCAAAGCATCTTGTCAGATCACAATGCTATCAAATTAGAAATCAACAATAGGAAGCTCATCAGAAAAAGAACAAACACATGAAAACTGAACAATACTCTCCTTAAGAAAAACTGTGTAAGAGAAGAAATAAAAAACGAACTTCAAAAATTCCTTGAATCAAACGAGAAGGAAAACATAACATACCAAAATCTTTGGCACACAGCAAAAGCAGTGATCAATAAATGCACACATCAAAAAAGAAGAAAGAGCCAAAATAAATACTTTAAATCAACAGCTTCAACAAGTAGAAAAAGAACAGCAAGACAAGCCTACAATCACTAGGAGAAAGCAAATCATAAAGATTCAAGCAGAAACAGAAAATAGAAAGACAATAGAAAAAATCAACAAGACCAGAAGTTGGTTTTTGGAAAAGATTAATAAAATTAACAAACCACTGGCAAATTTAACAAAGGAAAAGAGGGAGAAAATACAAATAACACGAATAAGAAACGAAACGGGTGACATCACAACAGAACCACCTGAAATATAATATCAGGATACTATGAAGAACTGTACTCCAAGAAATTTGAAAATCTGGAAGAAATGGACAGATTTCTAGAAAGACACAACTTACCTACCTAAACTAACACAGACTGATATGGAAAAGTTGAAAAGATCCATAACAAAAGAAGAAATTGAACAGGTCATAAAAAATTGCCAACGACAAAAAAAAGTCCTGGCCCAGAATTCTACCAAACATTCAGAGAACTAATATCAATCCTACTCAAACTATTCCAAAACATACAGTAAGATGGAATCCTCCCTAATTCATTTTATGAAGCAAGCATAACTTTGATACCAAAACCAGTCAAAGACATCACTCAAAAGGAAAACTACAGACCAATATCCCTCATGAATATAGATGTAAAAATCTTCAACAAAATCCTAGCCAACCCTGAAAGCATATCAAGAAAATCATTCATTATGACCAAGTGTAGTCCATATCAAGTATGCAAGGATGTTTCAATATTAGAAAAACAATCAACATCATCCACCACACAAATAAAACAAAGGAAAAGAACCACATAATGATATAAATTGATGCAGAAAAGGCATTTGATAAAATCCAACACCCATTCCAGATCCAAACTCTCAGCAAAATAGGAACAGAAGGGACATTCCTCAACATAATAAAGGGCATGTATACAAAACCAAAGCCAACATTATTCTCAATGGAGAGAGACTGAAACCATTTCCCTGGTGAACAGGAACCAGACAAAGATGCCCTTTATCACCACTTCTATTAACCATTGTATTGGGAATCCTAGCCCAGGGAATAAAGCAAGAAAAGGAAATCAAATGCATCCAAATTGGTAAGGAAGAAGTCAAACTACCCCTATTTGCTGATGACATGATCCTACACCTAGAAAACCCAAGAGACTCAGTCAAAAATCTACTGGAACTAATTGGGAGATTTAGCATAGTGGCAGGATACAAGGTCAACATCCAAAAATCAGTTGGATTCCTCT
>NW_006921634.1:14667674-14683890 GCF_000298275.1 Orycteropus afer afer | reverse complement strand
AATTCAGTCAGCCAACAAACATATGAAGAAATGCTCACGATTATTAGCCATTACAGAGATGCAAATCAAAACAATGAGATACCATCTGGCCCCTGCACTAGTAGCAAAGTTCAACAAGACAGAAAATAACAAATGCTGGAAAGGATGCAGAGAGATTGGGACTCTCATAGATTGCTGGTGGGACTGTGAAATGATACAACCACTGTGGAAAGCAGTATGATTATTCCTTAAAAAGTTGGAATTAGAAATACCATTTGACCCAGCCATTTCATTGGTAGGTATATATCCTTAAGAAGTGAGACCCAGGACAAGAACAGATATATGCACATCCATGTTTATCACAGCATTATTTACAATAGCCAAAAGATGGAAGCAACCTAGGTGTCCATCAACAGAGGAATGGATAACCAAACTATGGTACATACACAGAATGGAATACTATACAACCCTAAAGAATAATGTAGAATCTTCAAAACACCACGTAACATGGATGAACTTGGAGGACATTACGCTGAGCGAAATAAGTCAATTACAGAAGGACAAATATTGTATTAGTCTGTTATTGTAAAAAGTCAAGGAAAGGATTATATGTGGAAGGAAATTTTCTTTGTTGGTTATCAGAGATGGGAAGGTAGGGTAGGAAACACAGATAGGTAGAGACAAGTATTGATTTGGGTGAAAAGAAGGGCAATATACCAAATGTGAGTGATGAACATGGTGGCACTGAGGAAGAGGAAGACATACAGTTGTGCATGGGAGGTACAGACAACAAAGATGAACCCTTTTGCACATACAATACTGCATTGTCAATGAAGACAAACATTGATATACAGGTGGATAGATGAGTGGGCAGGCTGAACTATTAGGTATGTGTATGCAGGTGGGAGTGTGCCAAAGACCCTGTATAAGGTTGGCAGACAATAGTTCTAAAAGTGTATTATATTCTGTAAGAACACCCAGGAATATAGTAGAGTTGACAAGGGACAAGGTTGTAGTCACTTTTTGGCCACAGCCAGGTACTCAGAGGGAATGAGTAGTTGGACCTATGGGCTCAGGACCATAGTCGCTGGGGACCTCAAGTTCAATTGGCATAACATATTACACAAAACATTGTTCCACATCCTACTTTGGCAAGTAGCGACTGGGATCTGAAAAGCTTGCAAGTGGCCATTTAGATGCAATAATGAGTCTCTCCTTGTCCAGAGCAAAAAAAATGAAGAAAACCAAAGATGCATGGAAACAATTAGTCCAAGTGACTGGTACACCATGCAATCTGCAGCCTATACGACTATGAGACCAGAAGAACTAGGTAATTCCTGGCTATCACTGTTAACCACTCAGAAGAGGATCTATGTAGGAGATCCTGGATAGAGTGGGAGAACAACATGCAACAAAACTCAAAATCATTTAAAAAAAAAAAAAGACTGGATTTGCTGGTCTGATAGAGCCTGATGGAACCATGAGACTATGGCCCCTAGCTGTCCTTCAGGTGTGGAATTGAACCCACTCCTGGGGTTTCCAGTCAAACAAAAGACAGGCATATGAACTGAACATTTACACTAGGTAGATACACTCCTTGGAGAGAACAATCATGGAAGAATGGAAGGGTTGTGTATGCACAGGGAGACAGCTCAGGGGGCAGGAGGGCATGGAGGGAAGGACACAGGGAAGAGGTATGTATATGGAGGAAGTGGGGGGGGAAGTTGTTGCATTGTGGTATGGTATTCAATGTCATAAGATGAAGCGTAGGTGAGCTGCTGCATGGAAAGTGAATTTGCTCTGTACACTTTCACTCAAATCACACACACACACACACACACACACACACAAAAGGAAGTTCAAGGCCATCCAGAAGCACTTCGGAACAAAGACCTGGTGACTGGCTTCAGAAAAATCAGGCACTGAAAACCTATGGAGCACAGTTCTTCTCGGACACACATGGGGTTGCCATGAGTCAGAATCAGTTCAATGGCAACTGGTTACATAGTCCAGTACTCACTGAGGATGTTGGTGTGGAAAGCACCATACAATAATAACAGTAGATCAGAAAATTTCTGACAATTCCCCAGCAAGAAAAGCATCACAAAGGCGACAAGATTTATTGGATGAAATGCCAGTGGAAGAGTTAGGTTTTTGAACAATGTAGCAAAAAAGGATAGGAGCTGAATAAAAAAATTGTTAGAGTTAGAAGAATAGAGACCAGATGGATAGTGGGACAGGTGAGATCAAAACCTTTCCTAATGAAGCACTCCATAAGGAGAGAGTTTAGATTATGTTCTTGGCAGAGCCATGCCAAGCTCAGTATTAGCATACCATGATTGCATGGTCAAAGAGGATCTGGAAATGGAAATTAAGAGCTATAAATATGCACATAGACAGTAAAGAAGAAGGAGTCTTTGGAAAGGTATAGGAGAAGAATACCAACTTCTATAAAGCAAGGGCTTCAAATAAGAGGGGGTGGTGTTTATAGGTTGTGAATCATCTTTTTCTCCCTCTTGGATGTTGGGGAAAACAGGGTCAAAATTAACACCTTGTTGGGAGATTTCTCCAAAGTGAATTTTAAAATTCTGTATAAGTGACACCATAAAGCCTTTTTCTCTCTCTTTTCTTTTTCATTTTTCTCTCAACCCTCTTCTATGGAGGGGGGGAACCCTGAGTATTTTGGAGTATTCTGTAATTGAAAATGATTATAGGGTGATAGTTGGACGTATATAAGGGAAGAACATTGATAAATCTATGTGTGGAAGCTCCAAGGGAGCCATATCCATGGCATTGACAGGTGTTTCAGGCTGTATGTAAGTGCTAATAAAGGGCCCAGATATGGACTAGAATGAGATTCTAATGTCTAAGACTAAGAAGAATAAAAATAAATTGAAAATGGGGGATTTTTATAAAAAATTACACACCCCCACCCCTTTCTGTATTTTGCAAATGCTCCAACTTCAGCATCATTGGAATAGGAGGCTCTGCTTCCTTTAATATAAAGTGCACATTTTTTTTTCTTTTTTGGTTAAGATGTAAAAATTTACTAAAAGTAATTTTAGTTTATAATGTCCTCTTCAGAAGAAAAATCTTGTAAACATACTGATTCTTCGTAAATGACTTGTCACATTTCTCAATGAATTTTGTTAAAACAAGGAGATTACTTTGAATTAAACTAATGTTTATATGCAAATAAAGTAGGATTCATTAAGTCTTTAGGATGAGTTCACTATGCCCTAATAAATAAAATATTTTAGCAGCAAAGAGATCAAATTTTGAGTCTTTTACATTGTGAATACCAGGATGGTTACCTAAATTTTTCATTGCAATTCCCTCAAAACCAGGTCTTTTATGACTGCCTTAGGTTGGACTGTGTCCTATTCTATCATATTAAAGCTTGCTACTGTACTTACTGCCAATCAATGTTCAGGGCTTACTAGGGTGCTAATGGTTTTTGATCAGTGATCTCAATTCCTTAAATTCTTCAGCCATTATACTGTAAACTTTTAGAAATAGATATTCATCTTTCCTAGTTGCATTTGGGAATAGCACATTCATAGACAATAAAGAACCACCAAGAAGCTGAAATAGGTTTTTGACTGTCATCTGCTTTTCAGAATCAATTACTATTATTGTGCTCAATTCCACAGATAGTACAGAGAGCTGTTAGTTCTGGAATAGCAACTGGATAGACAGTTATATGTCTCTGGTTTGCGTCTACTTCTGCTTTTCCTCTCAGACCCGGTTTGGACAATAAAGAGAATAATGTATCTAGTGACCTCCTTCAAACTCATTAACAGAAATGAAGAGCAGTGGAGGAGAATGGTCACTGGATCCTCTCAGGGTTTGAAACCCCATATTAGAGCAAAACAGTAACAACAGAAAACAGTTGCTGTGGAGTCAGCTCTGACTCTTGGCAACCTATTTGTCAGAGTAGAACTGTGCTCCATAGGATTTTCATTAGCTGATTTTCTGGTAGTAAATCACTCATTGTTGTTGTTGTTATGTGCCATTATCTTTCAAAATTTCTCTGTATGGAAGTGAACTTCCAACCTTTTGGTTAGGAGCCAAGTGCATAACTGTTTGTAAAACCAGGAGGTGGAAAAAGGAATGAGGAAAGAAGAAGTATAAGGATGGAAAAGTCATTTTGTTTTCTTTTTTCAAGGCAGTGTACCCCCAACAAAAGTGAGAAAAAAGAAGATAGACTAATTCTCATGAACACCATGTCTTAATTAACACCATATCAAGATTGGTTGTGCTCTATAAACATTCTTTGGTATGACTATTGATTTTCTTTCACTTTTACAGTATAAGTTCCAATTGAAAAGTTGTATCCTTTTCTTAGCTGAGATAAAGGGGAAAAATGGTTTTCCATTCCTTCAAGCTTTATGATTTTAAATTGTGACAGTCAAATGTGCCAGGAGATCCAAGTGACTCATTTAGGAATCAGCAGTTAAGCCAAATCTCAAGAGACAGTTAAATGCAACATCAGATTTTGAGTCAAAAAGCAAGATGGAAAATGAATGAGAAGATCAGTTTTGTTTCCTTCCTGAGGATAGGGTTGGGATGTCCAGAACATCTGTGCTAGTGTCCAATTGTCCATTTTCCATTGTACATAAAATTGCTTTTAGAGTATGTTTATGGCTTTCCTTGAGGTTGTTTCCATGGATCTACTCTGTGAAGAGGTGATGTGGTCTTCTCTTTAGGGCCAAATACTTGCTTAACAGCTCAGCTTTTGTAACAGAATGTCACCTCTGCCCTGCATGGATAATTATCACTACACTTTGCTCTGTATCTTACTGGCATAAAAATGTAACTACTTAAAGTACTCGTACCTCAAATACTCATCACGGAGTATAACTTTAAATGTATAGCTTCTAGATAGTTATTAAAAACCCTGAGCAGTATCTGAAGGAATTTCCATTTATCCATGTATATAGAAACTTAAAATCCCTTTGTGGATTATCATGCCATAAAAGAATAGGTTCCTGGACTGTATTATGGGTTCACATAGAATTGCTTTTACTGAATTATGCTTTCCTTATGGTGTTGGCTGTATAATACATAGTTGTGCTCTTCCTGAATGAAAGCTAATAAGCAGCATAATTGTTTCACGTGCTTTGCCTCAGTTCTTTTTGCCATATAGATGAAAAATACTGAAGCAATCTATTTCAGACATAAGAATACTAGGTTGGTATTATTTCTAACCCTGATGACTACATGGGCTCTTTGTGAGGACCTACATTTTCTTTGGGATTGGGATCCCAGGCTGTTCTTCCTGTTCCCCAGGTATGCTGAAGGGAGAATTCAGCCTTCTCTGATCCTTGTGAAAAGAAGGCTGCTGTTAAGAAAAGCTATCCAAAACTTAGAAATAAGGATAAACTTTGTCATTTCAATGCTATTATGCAGTATTGTCTAGCAAGCACATCAAAGATTATCTAATTTTCTAGAGAAATAGACATTTGTTTGATTTATTATTTATTATTAATTAGGGCCTGTGTTCTATATAGTTAGGAGATTGATAATTTATAAATCATTTTTTTTCTAGTAGATTTATAAATGTATTTTCTCTAGTAGAAAAAAAATAATAAATTCCCCAATTATGGTTCTATTGTCCTACATGACATTTGAAAAAACCTACTGCCATCAAATTGATTCTGACTCATAGTGACCCCCATAGTGTTTCCAAGGCTATAAATCTTTATGCAAGTAGATTGTCTTATCTTCTTCCCATGGAGTGGCTGGTGGGTTTAAACTGATAACCTTCTAGTTAGCAGCCAAATGCTTTACCCACTGTGCCACCAGAGCTCCTCTACCTGACATTAACCAGTTTTTTTTAAAATCTAACTTATAAAATTTATTTTATTATTCCTTTCCTGAATGATTATAGAAATCTATGGCAAATGCTCTTTGAACTAGCTCTACCATCTTGCTGGTTCCATATTGATGAGTTAAAGAAAAATTTGCTATATATTAACTATATATTTGAATGAGAGTCATATTTCTAAAATTTGAAAATTACTCTTCGAAAAAGTCTTTGTTGATCCACTCTGTGAAAGCCCATTTTTTAAAAAGTTTTATTTCTGATGAAATACATAGCATAACCCACTCTCATTCCACAGTTTCTAGATGTAATGATCAGTGACACTGGTTATATTCTTCATGTGTGTCAACATTCTTGTTATTTCTGTCACAGTTGTTTCACTCCCATTGAATTAATCTCTCTGTACTCCAACCTTCTAAAATCTATGTTTTAATGTAGCTGTTGATGTTTTAATTTCATATAACCAAAACCAAACTCATATAATAATTCAATATTCACGGTGACAATCTTGACTCTCTGGGATAAACTATTACTTAGTTTAAAGGTGACTTCAGGGCATAGGTTCAATTCAACACTGGAAGAGCAGTTCAGGGCCATCGTCTTGGCGACTCCTCCAGATGTCCAGTAACTCTGGATGCTTTAGGAATTTTAAGGTATTTCCCTCATATCTCTCCCTTTTCATTAGGCTTTCTCTGTTATGTTCCTGATCAGCGCTTGCAGTGGTAGCCGGGCACCAACCAGCTCATTTGGTTTTAAGTGGAGGAGGAAATCATTCATGTAGACAATTAGTCCCATCTGTAATTGTAATTCATGTAGACAGTAAATTTCTTCACTGATCCTTGAGTTTCCTTATTTCTCTTTTTTCCAGAAGAATAAAGACCAATAGTCATAACTTACATGGCTGCTTGTAAGCTTTTAAGACCCCAGACTTTGCTCAACATACTTGGAGGTAGAACATAAACTTTAAGAGCCATATTATGCCAGTTGGCTGGATTGTCCCATGAGTCTGTGGCCCTAAGTTCTCAAACCAAGAGAACTAATCCCATGAGGTGATTGGTTATATCTAATTATATCAGTATCAGTAGCCCCTTCCTTATTTTGTTATTCTTGTAAAACCATATACAGCCTAGCATTTGCCCATTTATCCTTTTTCCCTATGTATAGTTTATTGCCATCGATTATATTGGTCATGCTCTGCAAACTCTGCTTATATTTAGTTCCATCTTTCCTATTTCTATAAATAAAAAGTGACAACTACCTAAGGAGTACTTCTTACTTTCGCCACTCTACTCCTATGACTGGTAACCACTAATGAACATGTTTCTGTATACTTATTATTTAAGTCATTTTATAGAAGTGAGAAAACACAATTTTTGTGTTTTTGTAATTGAGTTATATTGTTCAACCAATGCCCTCCACGTTCATTCACATTGAAAGATATTTTGTAATCTCATTTTTATTTGTCACTGAACAGTAACTAATACATTATACACATGCACCACACTTCACTTATCCACTCATCTGTTAATGGGCACTTAAGTTGTTTCTGTTATTTTGCTATTATGAATAGGACTGAGATAAACATGGGTGTGTATTGTGAAGGCCCACTTTACATTGACATTTCAGGGTTTTCTTTGTCTTTCTTCTAAAGAGTTCTCTTTTCTTGAACCTTTGTAAGCCACATTCTTGCTTCTGAGGACTGTCATGAAAGGCAGAATGGTATTGTGGGCTGAGAATCAGACTTAGAGCCATACAAATTTAAACTGGAATATATCTTCTTGACATAATAACTTTGCAACTTTGTGCAGTTCATCTAACTTCTCTGGTCATATTTAACTATGAGATAGAATATATCACATCATCTGTGACAATGAAATTTTTCAGTTTATTCATTTGTAGAGTAAGGAAGTTAAATTGATTGCTCTCTATGGTCCTCTTTTGTTCTAAATTGATTTCAACACTTAAGAGCTTCTTATTTCCAATAAACCTTTAAGAGTCAGAAGTTTAAATGTGCTGAATTTATTTGGTTATAACAACAGCAAGAGTAGGTGGGAAATGCAAAATTCAAATGTCTTCCACAAATCAGGCTTTTAAATTCTCAGGATGTCAGGTCACTGGGGAATCTCTAAGTCATTTGCAGTTTCATTCATAAATGCATCAGTTGTTTCATTATAATTTAAATCTGAGTATCTAATAATTCCAGGTCTTTCATCTCATTTTAAAATAAAAATGACTTGTATGTGAAAAAAAATATTGCAATATGTATCAAAGCCCACTGAAAAATACTAGATGAGGCTGGTTTATTCCTGGGGCCATGACACCATCTTTAAGGATACGTGTTCGCAGATCATGTTGTTTCAGGAAATTATTCCAAAAGGAGACTTCCCAAAAACAAATGATTTTTCCTTTTTCTTTTGACGCATAAGAAATAATTTTAAGATTTCCTTGTGCAAAACTCTGAAATTGAAGGATATTTAATCATTTTCTGTGAGCTTGAAGTTGGTCCCTATTTTTTTTTTTTTTTTTACATTAACACCAAAATATATTTTAGCAATACTCTTAAACATATTGTCCCGGTGTTATTCAAACTTGATATTATATTTCTGTCCTTAGTTAACCTGGTTTCATTTTCCTAGGTAATATTAAAATTTTATTGTAAAGCAGAATGATAATTATAGCAATAATCTAAATATTTTCAAAGACTTACTTATATTACCACAATATTTGATGATTTCCTGCATATGAAGTATCTATCCATCCATTTTCATGTTTTACTAATTTGTTTTAGAAGTCTGTGTGATGGTTAATTTTATGTGTAAATCTGGCCATGCTATGGTTTCCGATGTTATTGTTGTTAGGTGCTATTGAGTCAGTTTTGACATATAGCAACCCCATGCACAAGGGAACAAAACACCGCTGGGTCCTGCACCGTCCTAAAAAGTGTTGCTATGTTTGAGCCCATCATTGCAGGCACTGTGTCAATCCATCTCACTGAGATCTTTCCCCTTTTTACTGACCCTCTGTTTTACCTAGCATGATAACCTTCTCCAGGAACTGGTTCCATCTGATAACATGACCAAAGAATGAGAGACAAGTCTGGCTGTTCTTACTTCTAAGGACCATGTCCACTGTACTTCCTTCAAGAAAGATTTGTTCATTCTTCTAGTAAGTCCATGGTGCACTCAATATTCACCAACACCACAGTTCAGATGCATCAATTCTTCTGCTGTCTTCTTTATTCATTGCTGAGCTCTCACACACTTATGAGGGTAATTGAAAGCAGCATGACTTGGGTCAGGAGCACTTTTTAGTTTTTAAAGTGACATCTTTGCTCTTTAACTCTTTAAAAAGGTTTTGTAGCAGATTTACCCAAATCAACATGTCATTTGATTTCTTGCTGCTTCCATGGGCATTGACTGTGGATCCAGGTAAAATGAATTCTTTGAGAACAATTTTTTCTTTTTATCATGATGCTGCTTATTGGTTCAGTTGTGAGGACTTTTGTTTCCTTTATATTGAGGTGTAATCCATACTGAAGGCTGTAGTCTTTGATCTTCACCAGTAAGTGCTTCAAGTCTTCTTTACTTTCAGCAAGCAAGGTTGTGCCATCTGAATATCTCATATTGTTAATGAGTATTCCTCCAATGCTAATGCCACATTCTTCTTCATATACTCAAGTTTCTCAGATTATTTGCTCCAAGTACAGATTAATAAGTATGGTGAAATGACAGAGCTCTGATTCACACTCTTCTTGATTTTAATCTATTCTGTGTCCTCTTGTTCTCTTTGAATGATTGCTTCTTGGTCTATGTAGAGGTTCTTCAGGAGCACAATTAAGTGTCTGGAATTTTCATTCTTTGCAATGTTACCCATGATTTGTTATGATTTGCACAGTTTCTAATAGTTTGGCCAAATACTAGTCTAGTTGCTGCTGTGCAATGTGATGTAATTGCCTTCCATAATGAAATCTAATTTATTATAATCAAACAATCTGTTGAAAAGGGAGTTTTCATATGGTGTGTTCTGCCTCCAGACTATAAGTAGTATTTCTATACACAACTCTGTCTCTTAACTCTATACTCTTTCTGTTGCCTGACCTGTGGATCTTGGGATGAAACCTGTAGGAGTCTTTAGGCAACTGCCTGACCTATGAATTTTGGTAGTATCAGCTCCCATAATCATGTGAGCCAATCCCTTGAAATAAGTCTCTCTCTCAAAAAAATACACACACACACACACACACACACATACAATTCTGGTTCGATTTCTCTAGAGAACACTAAGACAGTCTGTATCCCAGAGATGTAATATTTTCCAACGAAAGCTTCTATGTCTAAATTTAAAGTACTTTCTCAGGTATTCCAACCTAATTGAAAATATAGCTCAACAAGTACATTAACTTAGATTTTATTCTCTTTCTCAAATCTTAATTATTTCTTTAGCTATAAATAACATAAGAAATTATATATATGTTAATATTCTAGCAGGAAGCTTTTTTATAACTCCCCTTTTTTAATGGCAATAGTTTTTAATAGTGCTATCCACTGTTGTTTTTTATAACTGACTCATCTTTACCGAGTTTGCACCAATGAAAATACTATTTTCAGATTTGTTCTGCCACACATTTCTCTTTTTCTAAAGACAAGTGAAAAGTCTCTTTTACTGTTTTTACTTTTAAAAACTGTCTTTGGAAGTTTTCATGAAGTTCATGCATGTGGTTAAGTTGTACCATTTATGATGGCTATTTGAATTGGCTGTTACAAACAGGTGCTGTTTTATGCTAATGTCATGAAGAGAATGATTTCCATGGAGAGAAGACTAATATATTCATATAACAGAATAATTCTCACACTTTACCCCACTTATTTAATTGGATAATAAATCTAAATATTTTAAAGTGTTAGTAGATTGTACTGCAGACTGAGAACTAGTAGCCATGATAACTTGGGAAGCAACGGTTTTATGTGCCAAATGTACAGCAGCACATATGGGGAATCATGATCTACATTATAATCACATCACAGTGCAGATAGAATTGTGGAATCTAGAAAGCACAAAATGGAACATTTGCCTAGGTCATCTACTCAAATCTTTCTCTTTTTTGTTCAAAATTTTGTGTGAACAATGTCTTAGAGCTCACAGAAGACTCATCAAAATGCACACACACACACACACACACACACACATATATATATATATAGAGAGAGAGAGAGAGAGAGAGAGAAGAGAAGTGTGTGATTTTTTTTTCTTTTTTTTTTTTGGTAGGATTCCAGTCACTTGACAATCAGATCTTATTTTGTTGCTAGATATTTTCCACTGGATCAGGCCTATAGCAGCTAATGTTTAACAAAAAGCTTTAAGAGTTATATTTAAACCAGAAGTCATACAATCAGTTTATTATAAAACAGCTATTATAAAACATCTATGGCACATATATGTCCATTTTCCAATTTCCAAAAGCTTTTGTAAAACATTTTTATGTTATTCAAATGTAGTACACAAATATAATATTAAGAATAGCTTCTAACATTTCTTGTGTTTATATATCATAAGCCACAGAATATGGTTTCTTCTCACTTCTTTTCAAAGATTCCACCCTAGGTAAGGGGTAAATGGGGATATTACTATTCTATATCTTAGAGTTTGGAAGGGACTTAATGGAAGCAACCAAGGGGAGGACAAAGTTTTGGGCTTTTAAAATTTAGTTTTCAAAACTACAATGAAAATATGGGAACGTTTTAAAAAATAGTGAGTATTTTTAACTTCATATAGTCAGAAGGTAAGTCCTTTCCTTCCTCTTCCCCTCTGCCTCACCACTAAAACCATTAGCAGTTTGATATATATCTTTCTAGTTGTTTTCTGTGCACACACAAATGTGTAAAATGAGCCTTTAAAAGACAAGCATATTAGATCATTTCTACAGAGTGTTTTGGATATTTTTCCCAAACTCAATAATATACCCTTTTGGTAGATAAAGAGTTCACTCATTCTCTGTAATGATGTCGTAGTTTTTTATAGTATGGATATACCCTGATTTAAGTAATTTGCTCTCTATTGATGGTTATTGGGGATATCTCTAGCTTTTCTCTATTAAATTATATGTGAGTGTCCTCTTTAGTATAATCTTACAACAAGTAATTCAAGGGCATTTAGTGGGTAACTTCAACATTACTCTGGTTGAAAAGAAAATTATTATGTTAAATAAATATTTCTCAAGCAGCTGCCATGTGCTGAGAAAGCACATTGCTAAGCACTTGAAGATCAACAAATTATACTGTAAAGGCTTTCTCCTTAAGGGGCTTATAATGGAATAGAGTGCTTTAAAAGTGAGATGTTCAAGGTCTTGAACCTAGCTATTTCAGTCTCATGCTTTGATCTTGAATTGATATACAAGTGCTTCCAGAACAAATTATATAAGTGGATAAAAATTAATCTTCCATAGATTAGTTATCTTTTGCTGTCCAATAAATTATCACAAACTTAGCTGCTTAAGTAACAATACACATTTAATTTTTCACATTTTCCGAGTCAGGAATTTGTACATAGCTTAGCTGAATTCTCTGCTTTAGGATATCTCACAAGTTTACCTTTAAGATGTTGACCAGGAGTCTCACCTGAGCCTCACATGGGGAAAATTAGCTTTTAGGTATAAGATTCCATTCAGCTCTTTGCTAGATATTTGTTGGAGGATGTCTTCAACTCCTTGCCATGTGGGTTTCCTCATATGGTGGTTTATTTTATCAAAGGCAGCAAGGAAGAAAGTCAATAAACAGTCTACTACCAAGACAGAAATTACACTCCTATGTAACAAAATTATGAAGTGTTATTCCATGATTATTGTTGAATTCTATTGGTTAGGAGAAAGTCACAGGTCCCTCTCAATATCAAGAGGAGAGGATGACACAGAGAGGTGAATACCAGGTGGCAGGGTTAAAGGGAGCCATTTTAGAGTCTGTTCACCACAAATCACAAACAAAAAAAGTCACAAAGCTTTACCAATGATTAAAGTCCAGAGTATAGGTAACATGCATAATAGTTGTTCAGAAGCCAGTGAGAGCACTGTACCAAATCAGATGAAAAGCTATCTGCATGATTTATTCCAAATTGCTTTATCTCTCTGGACTTGTTTCCATATCTGTAAAAATAGATAATTGGACTTGAGGACACCAAAGGTCCTAAACCTCCATGGTGGCAAATTGCTTAACTATTGAGCCTCAGTATTCAGATCTATAAAATTTTATTTATTATTATTATCTTTCGGGGTGAATTCAAAGTCAGGGAATCTGCAGATAGAAGGAACTCATCAGCTTTGACATCGTCTTATTCCCATGTACTAAATATTTTCACTGTGTGACTAACATTATATAGATTATATAGATATATAGATATACAGATATTTGGTGACATGTAGGATATTGATTTAAGGTTTTGTTTCAGAAAGTGCCTCCCACTCTGTAAAACACAAACAGATCTCTGGACAATGTGACAGCCACTTCAGTTCAGGTTGTTGGCCTGAGTCTATGAATGCTGCCTGAGAGTTCTATGCCAGAGAATGGAAAGCTTGATGATTGGGATGAGGGGTGATTTAATTCTTTTCTGTATTTTTCACTCAGAAAAAAAGAACCACTCTCTGGATATAGATACCTAGATACTTCCAAGCTCAGGGTACAGAAAATGGGTCTCAGTGAAATTTAATGGGCATTACATAAGCAGAATCATAATCAGGGGATTCATAGAAACCAGTATAAAGCCACCACATTTGAATTAGAAAGGCATCAAAAACAAAAAGTGTACTTTGCATTGGCATGTCCTGAAGAGTGGGGAACATTGGGTTCCATCAGAACAACAGAAGAAACTGCATACACACTGTCTGAATAAATAACTGGGAAAAAGTCTGCCTAAAAAGGGAGGAAAAACAACAAACTGAAACCATCCGACTAGGGCTTATTTATTTATTTATTTTTGACACATCCTTTTGGGATGAATTCTTAAACTTGGAGCTACTGTGAAAGAATGTTTAAAAAATAATTTCTAAGAAACAAATTCCACTTTCAAGTGATATTCTTTTATAAAATTGCCTGTTTTCCTGCATGTCATTTTCTGGAAAGTCATGCTGACCTTTCCATCATGCCAATCAAAGTAACTCTGTCCTGATTTTCAAGTTTGATTGCATTTTCCCTGTTATGTTTCCTTATTCATACCTCTGGATAATAAATCTGCAATCTCTTCCTGTCAGTGAGTTTTTGAACTTCATTTCTCATCTTTCCCTTGAGTTCTCAAATTCTGATTTATGGAAAGTATTTGAAATGGCATCTTGAATTTTTACAGTTTAAGAATGATTCTGCTTGAGCCTTCTCTGAGTGTTAAGAGAATTCTATTCTACCTTTAGGTTTGAACAAGTAGGGACTGGTCCCCAGACCCCTGCCTTCATAGAATCTATTGGGGCAATGGAAGTGACCTCAAGCCAAGAGCTTAGGTTAGACAGTGACTCTGATGCCATCTTCAATGCCTCCAAAAGCTAAAATAGCTTGATTAGATTAAGAAACTTTTATGAGGTAGCATTCCCATGAGACATTTCAAAAATCTGGACATGTCCAGACAAGTCCCTCTCACATAGAAAGTAGCTTTGGTGAGTCTAAGTCCACAAAGGCTTATTAGAGTCAGACTCAGTATTTCATGGATTTGCTCCCAAAGACACAAACAAATGATTTTGAAAGTATCAACTATAATGCTGAAGTTCCTGGTTTACAAGGAGAAAAAAAAATCCAGAATATTACACTTTAAACAAAATTTTGGAGTTTAGTGCTTCTCAAACTTTTTCATACATGCAACTCACCAATGGATCTTGGTAACATCCAGATTCTGATGCAGCTGGTCTCGGTTGAACTCAAAGTGCTGCATTTCTAGTGGGATCCAGATGGATGAACTGGGAGTAGTAAAGATCTAGTCCAACCCCTCATTTTCAGGTAGATTGGTGGTTGGAAAGCAGATTGCCTGGACAGAGCCAGGACTAGAAGCCAGATTTCCTAATTCTCAAGTTCCTCAAGCCAACTATTTTACAGCACTCTTTTTCTTCCCCTATGCTATCCCCACAGAACGTGGAAATTATCAAATAATATCATTAATATCTCATGAAAGTAGAATCTTACTGAAGATAATTCAAAAACGGTTGCAGCAAAATATTGACAGAGAACTTCCAGAGGTGCAGGCTGGATTTCAGAAGAGAACATGGAACGAGGGATATCATTGCTGATATCAGATGGATCTTGGCTAAAAGTAAAGAATACCAGAAAGATGTTTAATTGTGTTTTATTGACTATGCAAAAACATTTAATTGTGTGGATCATAACAAATTGTGGATAACATTGAGAAGAATGGGAATTCCAGGACACTTAATTGTACTCATGAGGAACCTGTACATAGATCAGGAAGCTGTTGTTCAAACAGAAAAAGGGAACACTGAATGGTTTAAAATCAAGGAAGGAGTGTGTCAGCATTGTATCCTTTCACCACACTTATTCAATATATATGCTGAGCAAATAATCTGAGAAGGTGGACTATATGAAGAAAAACATGGCATTAGGATTGGAGGAAGAAACAACCTGTGATACACTGACCACACAACTTTGCTTGTGAAAGTGAGGATGACTTAAAGTACTTACTGATGAAGATTGAAGAATATAGTCTGCAGTATGGATTACACCTGAACACAAAGAAAACAAAAATCTTCACAACTGGACTTATAAGCGGCATTATGATAAATGGAGAAAAGGTTGAGGTTGTTAAAGACTTCACATTGCTTGGTTCTACAATCAACGCCAATGGAAGCAGCAGTCAGGACATCAGACAATGTACAGCACTGGGAAAATCAGCTGCAAAGGACCTCTTTCAAGTGCTGAAGAGCAAAGATGTCTTCTAAAGGACTACGGTGCACCTGACACAAGCCATAGTATTTTCAATCGCCTCATATGCATGTGAGAGCTGGACAATGAATAAGGAAGACTGAAGAAAAGTTGATGCTTTTGAGCTGTGGTGTTGGTGAAGAATGCTGAAAGTACTGTGGACTGCTAAAAGAACTAACAGGTCGGTCCTGGAGGAAGTGCAGCCAGAATGTTCCTTGGAAGTGAGAATTGCCAGACTTCATCTCATATACTTTGGTCATGTTGTCAGCAGGGACCATTCCCTGGAGAAGGATGTCATGCTTGGTAAGGTGGAGGGTTGATGAAAGAGGGGAAGGCCCTCAACAAGGTGGATTGACAGTGTGATGGTGGCAATGGGCTCAAGTGTAGCAAGAATCATAGAGCTGGCTCAGGACTGGGTGGTGTTTCATTCTGCTGTTCATAGGGTCGTTACATGTCGTCTAATGTCCTGACTGCTGCTTCCGTTGGCATCGATTGTAGAACCAAGCAA
>NW_006921634.1:14661170-14665129 GCF_000298275.1 Orycteropus afer afer | reverse complement strand
AAAACTCACGTCTACATGTCACCACAGTAGGACAAACCGACAGACAAGTTTGTCTTGCTGTTGTAGACCTCTTGTATCACCCCCACCTGGGTCCCTGGGGCTGACTGCTCCTCTGTCCAGGTTCCTGGCTTTTATCCCCTTTCTCCTGCTGTTCCGGCCTGCTACTCTGGGCGGGTCTGAGTTTCCTCTCCTCACCTAATCCCTTTGGCTGATTCCTCTTCTCTCTGGCTTCCTGGCTTTTAATCCCCTTTCTCCCGCTCTTCTCGCCTTCTACTTTGGGCGTCCCTTAGTTGTCTCTCCTCACCTGTAACCCTGGGTCTGACTGCTCTTCTGTCCATGTTCCTGGCTTTTATCCCCTTTCTTGGAATCACATATCAGCTCATAAAAACAATGGAGGTGATTTGAGTTACTTGACTTCAATGCATTGTCCTAAAAGTCTGGCTATTTAACTGTTTGCATGGAGTATCTCCTAGAAGCAAGACTGAAGTTCTTTGCAGAAAGTGACATCTCATTTTCTCCCACACAGTACCCAGTATAATGCCTATAAAGGAACACACATCGATAATGTGTTGGAAGCGATTTTCTGGGTCAAGCTCTACATTACAACAAATATAGATTCAACCAGAAAAGTAAACCTTGAATTGCTTATTCTCATTTGTAACTGCAGGTCCTTTTCTGCTGCCTAGATTATTATACAGGCAAATAAATCCTTTTAATTGTTCCACTCCTGGGGCAAGCAGCCCACCCCAGTGAGTAATCATAGGGAAGAGTGGAGGCTGCAGAGGTGGGGTGCATCCTGCTGCACAATTTTTGCTTTTATTTTACCAACTGATTTTAAAAGGCGGCATTGTAACTTGGCATTAAATATTTAAGAATGATATTAAGGTAAGATTGATTCATTTAACAGGCATAATGGAGTGGGGAAGCCACATGGAGTGACTAAAGGGCTTCACAGTTGGAAATCTATGCTAGCAGGCATCAATCCGCACCTGGTAATGGCCATGAATAGGCTCGCGGTCTTGCTATTTAAATAAATTGATGTGCAATTCATCTGCTGTTTAGAGCCATTGGAAATGCACTGCACTAACTCCATTCCTTGGCAAGCATCCCAATTAAGTGCCTGGGCCATTTATCAGAGTGCCAAGTGCAGTTCAAGTTGCTTCCCAGTTTCTCCCATTTACCAAAATGGAAATTTGTTCCATAGAGGTCTAGGAGATGGGTAGGGTGTAGCTGCAATGACACTGCATCCAGACAACTACAGTTTAAGTCCTGACTTCCTCACTAGCTGCATATGTCATTGAATCTTCCAAAATTTGATCTTTATAATAGGAAGAATAATATGCCTGCTTTACTTACTTAAATCAAATGGGCACAAAACAAGATGATAAAAATGAAAGCCTATTTCAGTTTAAAAAGTGCTATTTAAATTATGAGCTATCACTGATAGCTTGATTTTTGCAAGGGCAGTATAAATGACTGCCATTTATTTCCCCTAGTGTTTTACACAGTTCCCTTCTCCTCCCTTTTCTTGTCTTGATCAGACAACCTCAGAGCTGGGAGAAGAATAAAAGTGTCAACCTTTTAAAAGCTCACCCTTATGAGATACATAGGTTTGTATTTCTTGGTGCTAAAATGTTCAGACTAGTCTTGTAGTTTTATTAGCCACTTCTTGGTGATAAATAAATCAATAAGAGAGCACTTCAGAAACACTTAAAATAGGTATGATCATAAAGAGCAGCTAGCTAATGTGAGAATTTTATTTATTTTATGATAAGGGTTTTTAATAGGTTTCTGTTGATTCTAGTCATTTTAAAACACTTCATTCTCCCTTCAATTTTTTTTTTTCCCAGTTGGATGTCTTTGGGGGATTGGTTGTGAAATGTAGAAATATGATTTATGCCTTTTAATTTTAGAGAAATATAACTCAGAACGAATTAAGTCCATGCTTTGTATTGAAATGGGAGTTCAGGGAAAAAAAAGTGCTTACTTTTCAATAATGAATTGTCTTCTGCTGAAAAGTTTGAAGCAAGCAATAACATGGGTTATCATCATTTGTGGTCCATGTGTCTCCACTGATTCAATTAAATGAAGTGCACAGTTGCCCACTAAAAATGCATTGAATTGGTAGAGTATATATGTTAGGAATTATGTTGACTTAAGGTGTTTACCATCATAATCCCTTTGTTGCTTGCTCTTCTAATTATCTTGTGTGCATTATTAAATATAATAATTAATAAGATGGCTGACTATAGCTTGCTGAATATTATTTAATCATTAATGTCTATACTTTGACATCCTTTATGACTCAACCTGATGGCTGATTTGGTCAGATGAAGATATTTTCATTAAGGGTAAGCAGTGAGATGATAATTCAACTATATCCAAGCAGTGCCTTCCTTAATGTAGCAAGGTGATATTTTGCAACTGCTCTCAGCATATGGGCAGACAGTGCCAATGGCTGGAACAGGTAAGGAGGGTGGTAGACTGTCAGGCAGCAGGGAGCAGTGGCAGACAGGGCTGGCAGGAACAGGTAGGGGGAAGCCCAGGAAGCAAGCAGAGCAGTTGGAACAGCTAAGGGAGATGAACTTGTCTGTCAGTTTGTTGTACTATAGTGGCTTGCATGTTGCTGTGAGGCTGGAGGCTGTGCTAGCAGGGGTGCCCATGTTGGACTGGTTTCAGTGGCACTTGCAGACTGAGACAGACTAGGAGGAAGAAGGAAGAGGCCATCCACTTCTCAAAGAATGGGCCAGTGAAAACCTTATGAATATTAGTGAAAAACTGTCTGATATATTACTGGAAAATTTTATGAACATATGTATGATATGCTGCTGGAAGATGAGACCCAGGTCAGAAGGCACTCAAAATATTACTAGGAAAGAGCTGCCTCATCAGAGTAGAGCCTTTCTTTATGATACATATAAAGTAGAGCTTTCAGGGCCTCCATTTGCTGAAGTGGCACAACTCAATATGAGAAGAGACAGCTGCAAACATCCATTGAAAATCAGAACATGAAATGTACTAAGTATGAATCTAGGAAAATTGGAAATTGCCAAAAATGAAATGCAACACATAAAAATTGAATTCCTTGGTATTAGTGAAGTGAAATGGACCAGGTTTGGCTATTTTGAATCAGGTAATCATATGATCTACTATGATGGAAATAACACATTGGAGAGGAATGGTGTGGCAGTCATCATCACAAAGAATGTTTCAAGCTGTATCCTGAAGTACAATGCTGCCAGTGATAGGATAATATCCATACACCAACAAGGAAAGACAGTTAATACTACTATTCTTCAAATTTACACACCCACCACCAAACACAAAGGTGAGGAAATTGAAGATTTTTACCAACTTCTGCAGTCTGAAATTGATCAAACATACAATCAAGATGTGCTGATTATCACTGGTGATGGGAATGTAAAAGTTGGAAACAAAGAAGAATCACTGGTAGTTGGAAAATTTGACCTTGCAGATAGATATAATGCTGGAAATCTCATGATAGAATTTTGCAAAACCAATGACTTATTCATTGCAAATATCTTTTTCCAACAGCACAAACAGCAGCTATACACATGGATTTTGCCAGATGGAATAGATAAGAATCAGATTGACTACATCTGTGGCAAGAGACAATGGAGAAGCTCAATATCTTCAGCCAAAACAAGGCCAAGAGCTGATTATGGAACAGATCACCAACTGCTCATTTGCAAATTCAAGTTGAAGTTGAAGACAATTAAAACAAGTCCATGAGAGCCAAATATGACCTTGGTTATATTTCTCCTGAATTTAGAGACCATTTAAAGAATAGATTTGATACAGTGAATACCAATGAACAAAAACCAGGAAACTATGGGATGACATCAAGAACTTCATCCACGAAGAAAGCAAAAGGTCATTAAAAAGACAGGAAAGGAAGAAAAGACAAAAATGGATGTCAGAAGAGACTCTGAAAGTTG
>NW_006921634.1:14649864-14653085 GCF_000298275.1 Orycteropus afer afer | reverse complement strand
ATGGGATCAGATGAATATGTTTTGAGCAGCCAATTTATTCAAAGGTAGTTTCCCTAGGGGTGTGGTCTGCTTCCAGTATATTTATGGACATCCTGGGAAAAAAGACATTCTTCTGTGGATGGGGATTCTGTTGTGCTACCTACTACTGTCCATGAGTGCACAATTCACCATTTGGTCTGGAGATCTTGGATTCATCATTTGTTGGAGTCAACAGCCTGCCAACCTTGAGCTCCTCAGCCCCTGCAGCTGCGAGAGCTGGGAAAAGCCTCCAGCTTGACATTTGATCCAAGAAATTTGGACTCGCCAGCTTGTCTAAGTGTGTGAGCCATTTCCTTAAGATAAATTTCTCTCTCTTTTTTATATATAAGCTTTACTGGTTTTGTTTCTCTAGAGAACCCAGTCTAACAGTACTCAAGTGCAATGTTTGGAACCCTCTTTTTGCCTTCACAATCTATGATGAGTTTTTTTAGTAACTACTCAAAAAATGTCATGATTAGGCACTCTTGAGACTTGCAGCCTATGGAGGAAACACTTGACTAATGGAACTAATACAACACCATTAACAGAGTCTCTAAAAGAGAGAGCCCAAACCATAGTTCAAGCTCAGTATGTCTCTAGGACTGAGAAGAAGAAAAGCAGAAAGTAAAATACACTCCTGCTAAAAATAGAACAGCACACGGATGCAGATTCATTCTTCTTTTTTAATACTCCTGCTCCATGATCATGTAACTTAATCATTCTTTGCTAGTAGCACTCTCCCAGTGGATATAAATCTCTGCTCTACAATGATCTTCTACCACTCCTTCTCTTTGGAAAAACTTCCAGGAGAGGGAGGACTCAGCTTAATCAACTTCTGACTACTCCCTAGAAAATGTATGTGGCTAAGTTGGTCATAAACAAGCCCATCACTCTTCTTATTCCAAGGCCTCCGACAGTAAGACCCACTGGGTGTGAAGAACTGTGTTAGGAGTTCAGGCATCAGGAGTCTAGATATAGGATTATGGTTAGGGATTATTATAAGGATACTTGCCTAGGGTTTTGAGCACAGAATGTTGGTTTGAGACAGAGATCTGCCCCCCAGGAGACAAACAGAAGGAACTTTTGAAATGTGGACTAAAGATGAAGCAGATGCCACATCTGTGCCAATAATTTAGTCACATATGAATGGGTGCCAGGTTACAGGTCACACAAGGAACAGTCAGCCCAGAGAAGATCCCACAACAGAGATTGAAAACTAACTCCGGAAAGTCAGGGGTCAGATCACAAGAGTGTTGTCCATGGGTGCAGGAAGCTAGAGGCCTGTGTGTGGGCAGGGAGTGTGACTTAACACACAGAAAACCATGTTTTTTTTATATCTCACTTTGGGTCATAGGTTGATGCCAGAGTATGCAGTGTGTATATGGATGAGAATGAGCATCCGATGGTTAAGTTGACCATTTTCTGAGTTGGAGGGTTGTGGATGTTGTAGACGGTAAGCATCTTACAAGGAATTTTATCTCTGAGATAAACAATTTGTTCTGTAACTGAGAATTTCCAAGGGGACATATGAAATTTGGAAGTCTAAGTACTTGCCATTGAGGTTTAGCTATATAGCTCAGAGCCTGCTATGAAGGACTGTCTTCACATAGAACTAACTTCTCTTAATTCCAGGAGATGCATGAATCCACTGCCTATCCAGGGGATTTGGGGATCCAGAAATCACAGAAAATATTTTTATCTTAAATATCAACTTTATTTGTTCCATCAGAGCAATGAAATCTATAAAACTTAGGTTCATTTACCTTTAAATAATTAACATCTTTGTTTGTAACAGTTATTAGATGTCCAGCTCTTCAAATGATTCCATTTAAAGTGCATCAAAACCTCCATTTCCATGAAATAGAAAGGTAATTTTGCCATGTAATGGCAAAAATTTTGTCAGATGTTACAGTTCAAGTTTCTAATTTCTGACCATTTGATCCTTAAATTAACACTGCAACATATTCATGATTCATATGTTGAGAAGAGTCTCTATGTACATTTTAACAGAGATACATATAGTAAATTCTTCTAACTTATCATAACAACGATACACTGAAAAGCACTTTAATTTAAGCTCAAGTTTTAGGTACATGTATGCTATCTCTAAAGCTGGATTTTGTGAGAGAGCAAAATTTCCAAAGTGATAACTTTGGAAACATAAACAGGGGTATAGGGAAGAATTTGAAGAATTCTATAAGAATATTGTAAGAATCACTATCATGATTTTATAAAGTAACTGGTACTAATACAATGATATTAAAGCTCTGTTCAGTGAAGAAATGCTTTGAAAACCACATTGCCTTGCCTTCTAAATTTAAATTAGGTTTTAAAAAAGTTTAAAATGCATCAAAGTCTTTCTCAGTCCATCCAATAAAACGAGTTCTAAATAGCTCTTTGTATTGAATAGTCTATTTTTAATGGAATTATCCTCTGTGAATTACAACAGTTAATCTTGAGATTTAAAAATAAATAAATAAATAAAAACTCCTCTTTCACAGGTTTCGGATGAATGCTTATAATGTATCAAGGAAATAATTTTTGGTTAAAATTGATTATTTTGAAATGTGCCACCTAAAATTACCTTTAAAGAAAATCAATCTCTACTCTACTCATTTAAGCTTGTTGAAATTGATAATTTCAGCTCAGATAATTTCCCAAAGTGAAGGATGTTGATAAAAATACAATATTAAAATCACAAATGAAATCTGTTACTTCTTTTGCTTATGTCGTACAAAACGATTGAGCAGAGCTAGTTAAATTGTTCTTTCTTCACTTGTGTGCAATTGTGTGCAAAGATTGCAAAGCAATTGAAATCAGTGGTATTTTCTATATAGTTCCAATCACTTAACCTTGTTGTGTGCCTTAGTTTCCTTACTTATAAATTAACAATAATAGCTGATACTTTATCATTGTACTGCTTTGAGGATTAAGTACATGGTGAAGTGTTCTCCATGGAAGGAAGATGGGGTAGTCTGTTTCCAAAAAGATTTGCAGCTTCAGAAACCCTATGGGGCAGTTTTACTCTGTCCTACAGGGTCAGTATGAGTCAGAATTGACTCAGTGGCAATGGGTTTTGATTGATTTAAAGCTTAGAAAAGGAGCTGCTGGATGTTGCAAATGGTTAGGCATTCAATTACTAGCCAAAAGGTTGACAACTTAATTTTACCCAGAGACATCTTGGAAGATAGGCCTGACAACTA
>NW_006921634.1:14642972-14649129 GCF_000298275.1 Orycteropus afer afer | reverse complement strand
CAAGAGAAAGGGACTGGTAGTGCAAAAGTGAGTACTGTGTCAGACAGGGAAAAGTGTCTTCAAGTTTCCTTCTCCTTTCCTCTCGTAAGGAGGCTTGAGCTGAGGTGTCTGGTTAAGACTTCTGTTTGGAAGCGCCTGGGCAAAGAATGTAAATATATGAAAAATATGACTAGTAGGGTGGAGGCCCTAGTCTTGGCTGATTCTCTGTAAAGACTACAACATATTGACTATGATAATTGTGGTTGGAGAGGGCAGCTTTCCCCCTGAAGCCAGGTAAAGACTTTCATTGCTTATGGTTAGATCAGAAATATCACAGAAGTATTTAGCCAAGAATTGGTTTAAATTCTCTTTTTCTGTCTGTCTATTCAAAAGGCATCTTCCTTTCGGGGTTACTTCTCTCTTTAAAGCTGCCAAGCATTAGGTTAATAGTTAAGCACAAATGATTTGCAGCCCCCAGGGACCCTGTGAGTTTTAGGGTAGATCTTAAATCCTATTGGTTATGCTTACTCAAGGCTGTGTCTATGACCTTGGTCTGTGCAGCCACAAGAACCAATTGGCCACCACAAAGCAGTGAGACCTTATCCACCTCTTTGAATGTCAGCATTCCCATCTTAAAATTGGGCTAATAGTAGGTACCCTGACTATCGGATCAGATTATTCTGAAAATCAAAAAAGAATATGTATAGGAAAGTGATTTATAAATCGAAGATTATTAGTATATTTTGTTCCATCCACCTTCATAGAAATTTACTCACCTTTCTTTTCTTACCATAATCTTATTTGCATTTTCCCTTTTTCTTCCTTATCAAAAGCCTGCATGGGCAATGAGTAGGCCAGGTAATGGCTGTAGCTTGCAGTTGATGGAGGCAAAGCACTTGCTTACAGAACCTACATCTCAGGAAAACACTTGATTAGATTTCCAGTCCATGGAAGCTCACTGAAGAGGTGCTTGGAATAGATGAAGAGTTCAAACAAATGAAATAGAGAAGCTTAATAATAAAGCAGGTTTGAAAAGGCCATTGAGAGGTGACCTCTGGAGTGATTCCTGAGCCAGAGAACCACCTCTGTGGGGTTGTTTTCCTGGCTCTTTGTTTATCCCTATGACTATAGACCTGGATGTGGTTGGAGCTCTTGGAGGCATAGCCCCAAGCAGACACAATCCATGAAATTTAAGATCATGCATACTGACATTCAAACCAACACTTGAGGAATCTTAACATTTGGCTCTTAGATTAAAAGAGACAGATTGCTCCTTTTTAGGAACACATGGTGTTATAGACTGAAGACTGAGCAGCTCTGAATTTAGTAAGCAGGGCCTAAGTGGAACATAAGCTGATGCTTTAATAGAATGAGAACTGATGCTCTTGGTTCTCATCAACATTCATTTTTCCCAGCTTATGTGCACCTTTTCTTGGGGATGGAATCAATCTCTCTGAAACGAGGAAATGAACTGTGTCACTAGCCCTCAGAGTTATGACTGAAAAATATGGTGGATGTTCAGCCTCACAAAGGTGCAGCAAATAATTCAGCATATCGAAAATGTCATGTTGACCCTCAGATGATTTTTGCCTACATTTACCAAAAGGCTTACTAAATTTGAGTTCTTTAAGTTTTCAACTTATCCATTCTCATATTTTTTCTTTTCTCTTTTAAAATGTGGAATTTGTGTTAGCTATTCTAGTTCTTCTTCCTTTTCTTTCTTTTTTTTTTTTTTTTTTACAAAATCATAGAACTTTATAGCCAGAAGAGACCTTAGGCACCATGTAGTCAAATCCTTTTAATTTAAGGAGGCTCAGAAAAGTGAAATGTTTGCCCAAGATCATAGAGTATAATACTGTAGAGCTAAGGCTTAAACCAAGGTCACCTCCTTCTCTGTGCAGTTCTCTTTCTTCTACACTGCATGGTTTTTCAAAGAAAGAATTAATTAGGGAATCTCTACACGTAAGTGTCCACTTAAAGCTTTGAAAAATGTTTTTGGGACTTGGCTGGATACAGCATAATAGTTAAGAGCATGGTCTTCATTTCCAACCTTTTGTTGTTGTTGTTATGTGCTGTCGAGTCAGACTCAACTCAAAGTGACCCCTCCTTGGGTTTCTGAGGTGGTATCACTACAGAAGTAGATTGTCTAACCTTCCTTCCAACATCTCCAACCTAACCTCTATATATCCAACCTAGTCCATATTCTAGCTCTTTCATCTCTGTGACATTGGGCAAATAACTTAATCATTCTAAGGGTTTTTTTTTTTTAAACTCACTGCTGTTGACTTGGATCTGGCTCATAGTGACCTCTCCTTGGATTTCCAAGGCGGTATCACTACGGAAGTAAATTGCTCAATCTTCCTTCTGAGGAGTAGCTGGTGGGTGTAAACTGCCACCTTTCTGGTTAGCAGCCAAATGCCTTAGACACTATGTCACTAGAAAAATGACAGAGAGTATCTCACTTAATCCACATATTAACCCTATGAACAAATGCATATTAAGCATATAGCACTAAGCCAGAAACATGTTGTTGTTGTTGTTAGGTGCCATTGAGTAGGCTCTGACTCATAGTGACCCTACATAAAACAGAATGAAACACTGCCTGGTTCTGTGCCAGCCTCACAATCCTTGCTATCCTTGAGACCATCATTGCAACCACTGTGTCAATCCATCTCGATGAAGGTCTTCCCTATTTTTTTGCTGACCCTCTACTTTACCAAGCATGAGATCCTTCTCCAGAATTGGGCCCTTTTGACAACATAGCCAAAATATATGAGATGAAGTCTGGCATCCTCACTTCTAAGGAGCATTCTGGCTGGACTTCTAAGACAGATTTGTTCATTCTTCTGTCAGACCATAGTATTTTCAGTATTCTTTGCCCAACAACACAATTCAAAGGCATTGACTTTTTAGTCTTCCTTATTCACCATCCAGCTTTCTCGTGCATATGAGGCTACTGAAAATCCCATGGTTTGAGTTAGGTGCACCTTAGCTTCCAAAGTTATCTTTGCTTCTTAACACTTTAAAGAGGTCTTTTCAGCAGATTTGCCCAGTGCAAGAGGATATCTGATTTCTTGACTGCTGTTTTCATGGGTGTTAATTGTGAATCCCAGTAACATCAAACCCCTGACAATTTCAATCTTTTCTCCATTTATGTTGCTTATTAGTCCAGTTGTGAGGATTTTTGTTTTCTTTATGTTGAGGTGTGATCCATAGTGAAGGCTGTAGATTTTGTCTTCATTAGTAAGTGCTTCAAGTCATCTTCACTTTCAGCAAACAAGGTTTTGTCATCTGCACATCACGGTGCGTTAACGAGTATTCCTCTAGTTCTGATGCTGCGTTCTTCTTTATAGAGTCCAGCTTCTTGGATTATTTGCTCGGCATTCAGATTGAATAAGTGTGATGAAAGGACATAGCATTGTTGCACACTCTTCTTGATTTTAATCCATTCAGTGTAGGCCATTACTTTTTTCGAATGACTGACTGCCTCTTGGTCTGTGTACAGGTTCTTCAAGCACAATTAAGTATTGTGGAATTCCCATTCTTCAAAATGTTATCCATAATTTGTTATCATCCACACAGTCAAATGACTTTGCATAGTCAGTAAAACATGGAGAAACATCTTTCTGGTATTCTTTACTTTCAGCCAAGATCCATCTGACATTAGCAATGATATTCCCTCATCAGCAATGATATCCCTCATTCCATGCCCTTTTCTGAATCTGGCTTGAATTTCTGGCAGTTCCCTGTCAATATATTGTTGTAACTGTTTTTGAAAAATCTTCAGCACAATTTTACTTGCATTTGATATTAATGATATTGTTCACTAATTTCCAGGTGATTCTACTAGATCACCTTTCTTTGGAATGGGCACAAATCTGGATCTCTTCCAGTTGGTTGGCCAGGTAATGGTCTTTTAAATTTCTTGGCATAAATGAGTAAATACCTCCAGTGCTGCATTTGTTTGTTACAACATTCTCAATGGGTATTCTGTCAATTCCTGGAGCCATTTTTTGTTTTTAACCAATTCCTTCAGTGCAGCTTGGACTTCTTCCTTCGATAGCATTGGTTCTTGATCATATACTGCCTCCTGCAATAATTGAACATCAACCAATTCTTTTTTGTACAGTGACTCTGTGCATTCCTTGTATCTTTTGTTGATGCTTCTAGCACTGTTCAATATTTTGCCCATAGAATCTTCAATATTGCAATTCGAGGCTTTAATTTTTTCTTCAGTTCTTTCAACTTGAGAAAAGCTGAGCATTAAATTTTCACTGTTCCAAGCCCGAAATAAAGTGAATGCTTAATAAGTATTATTTATTATTTTTTACAGGAGTCCTTGGGTGGAGCAGGTAAGTGCTGGAGTACTGAGAGGTTGGCAATTCGAGCACGCTCAGAGGTGCTAGGGAAGAAAAGCCTGGTCCTCTGTCTCAGAAACCTTGCAGCTGAGAAACCCCATGGAGAGCAGTTCTGCTCTGAAAGACCCAGGACTCTCATGAGGTAGAATTAATTCTCTGGTGACTGGTTATTATTTTTATGTCTATGCCTGAAGAACAAAAACTTTAGAGTACACACTTTATGTTGAGACCTTTCTGTAGTGGATAAATGTTCCAATCAATTGTCCTTGGGCTCCAAGCAATTTTGAAATCTTGATGAACAAATTGAAGTGCTTAAAAGTCACACACTCCATTTACATAGCCTTCAATTTCCTTTAGAAAGAGCTATCCTCACAGGTTTTTTCACACCAGCAATCACTTTCTGTAATTTTCCAATTGGAGAACAAGTATAAGAGTTTTATCAAAGGAGAGAAAAATAATCCAGCTTCTCCGTCTTGCCAATGGTGTTCTGTCATCTTGGACGGCTGTTCTCTTTCCTACCTCCAAATTCTCTCATTATTATTGCTGTTGAATTGACCCCAATTCATGTTGAACTTATTTACGAAAATGAAACCTTGTCCAGTCCTGTACCATCTTCATGGTTGTTGGTATATAACATTGTTGTGGCTATCGTGTAGTGCCTTCTAACACAGGGAGCTCATCTTCTATGATTATATCAGACATTATGTTGTGATCCATAAGGCGTTCATTGGGTAATTTTTGAAAGTATGTCACCAGGCTTTTCTTCCTATGCTATCTTAGACTGGAAGCTCTGCTGAAACCTGTCCACCATGGGTGACTCTGCTGGTATTTGAAATACTCATGGCATAGAGTCCCGCACAACAGCAACATGCGAGCCACTGTAGAACCACAAAATGACAGATGAGTGATGCGTCCACATTCTATTCATCCTTTTATAGGTTTGGCTCAAATGCAGAAGAGACTCTGCACAAGCTCCCTGTGCTGGCCTCTCAAAAATATGTATTGCTACGTTATTAACAGGTCTCTGAATGTATGCTGCTTCTTCTAGGTAGCCCTAGACACCCCTCCTACTTCTGGATTAGATACCACAGCACCCTCTACTTTACCTTTCACAGAACTTAGAGGTGTGATGTACCATCACAACTAGAGAGAGCATGGGCCCTGGTGCTAGGTGGCCAGGGTTTGAATTCTAACTCTGTTGCTTCCTGGATATTTGACTTTATCCATTTTTTGACACCATCTCTGTACCTCAGTTTTTCCCTTTTAAGAATGAGGCTCTAAATAGTGCCTATATCAAGGGTTATTATGTGGAGTAAATGGGTTAATTAATTTAAGCATATAAAGATGTTGTTATTGTTAGGTGTTTTGGAGTCAGTTCTGACTCATAGTCACCCTATATACAACAGAATGAAGCACTGCTTAGGCCGCAAAATCCTCACAATCCTTGCTATGCTTGAACTCATCATTGCAGCCATTGTGTCACAAATCTGTTTCATTGAGGATCTTCCCTTTTTCACTGACTCTCTACTCTACTAAGCATGATATTCTTCTCCAGGGAATGATTCTTTCTGACAACATGACCAAAGTAGGTGAGATGAAGTCTGGCTATTCTTGCTTTCAAGGAGCATTCTGGCTACACCCTTTCCAAGACAGATTTGTTCATTCCTCTGGCAGCATTTTCAGTATTTATAGTATTTGCAGTATTTTTCACTAACATCAGAGTTCAAATACATCAATTCTTCTCTGATTTCATTATTCAATGTCCAGCGTTCACATGCATATGAGGTGACTGAAAATACCAGGCCTTGAGTCAGATGCAT
>NW_006921634.1:14640992-14641642 GCF_000298275.1 Orycteropus afer afer | reverse complement strand
CATAGATAGTATATAAAGTTGGTATTGGTATATAGATAGTATATAATATAAGGCTGGCTCATTACTGGTGCTCAAGAAGTGATTGATAAATGAGTGAATGAATGCATATTCTTCCTAAAGCCTTTTCTAACCCCTTTTCTTGGCCAGGCCTGGGAATTATTGCTTATTGTTTTGTTCTCAGGGGTTCTCACAGTACTTAGCCTCTTCCTTTCCTATAGCACTTACACATGACTTCTCTACATTATAGTTGTTTGCATTTCTATTTCCTTTACCAATTTTTGCATTCCTTGAAGATGAATTACTGTGTCCATACTGTATTCTTTCAGTACTTAGCAGAGTGTAAATGCCCATTGCATATTTGTCTATAATGAAACCAAAAAACTGTGACTTTGGTTGTGAGCGATCTGGAACATATTGAGAATCTTCTTGAGTACTGAGTCCTTGGCTCTATCCTGTTTTTACCCCCAAAAGATATATATATATATATAAAAATGAACTTCCACTTCCTAAAAAAAAACAAGGACCTCATTTAAAAAAAAGTGTCAAGTATCTATTCTCAGAAAAACTCCAGGAGAAATTGTTTTCTCTTTGCTCCTAACTCTGTATTCTATTCTTTAGGACTACATCAGCAGACAGATTTTTTTTTTTTT
>NW_006921634.1:14638604-14640372 GCF_000298275.1 Orycteropus afer afer | reverse complement strand
ACAGGTGTCAGACTTGGTCTAATGGCAGATGCTTTCTGACCCCCAATATAATGCTGAATATTTGCTGTGTAACTTAAAAGGAACCTGATTTATAATACAAACCATATCTTTTTCATTATATCAGGAGTTGAAAAATTTTTACCTGTACTATGCTTAGGGATAACTTTAATTAGGACTATCTGACAGCTAATCTAAGGATAATGAATTTAAGGATTTAAATAAATAAAAGGATAAAGAAGTATAAAATTAGGTCAAATTAATTTTAACAAAAATTAAATATTCATTTAGATCGTGTTTCAAGACTTTCTTTTAAATATCTTTGTTAAGCTTACCTAATATAATATACCTGCAATAAATAACCAAATCGTGATCACTCTATAATGCTATATACACACAGCATTGCATGTAATAAAATCTGCAGCACATAATGGACCTTTGAAAATTGACCATTAGTTAGGTCCTGTGCAATCAAGTGCAAAGAAAGAGAACAAGTAATTAACATACTTTTTGGTTATTATTTTTCAAAAGCCTAAGGAGAATTTAGGGGAGTTTGAAGAAGTGGTAAAAAAGATTGGCAAAGAAGAAAAGGCAATTTAATTGAGAAAAATAGTGTATTCAATAAATAAATAGTGCTAGAACAACTGGGCACCCACGTGCAAATACGTGAGTTCCGACAAAGATCTTATTTTTTTCACAAAAATTAGCTCAAAATTAATCACACCTAAAAGTAAGACTCAAAACTATATGACATCTAGAAAATCACATAGGAGAAAATCTAGCTGAACCTGGGTTTGGGGATGATTATTTAGATACAATCCCCCAAAGACCAATTCATAAAAGAAAAGATTGCAAGGTAGACTTAAATTAAAATTAAGAACTTCTGCTCTGTGAAAAGTAATGTTGAATTCAGAAGAGAATAAAAAAGCCACAGATAGGGAGAAAAAATTTATAAAACACATAGCTGGTAAAGGATTTGTACTCAAAACATAAAGAGCTCTAAAAATAATAATAATAATAAGATAGAATTACAAAATGGGCAAAAGATATGAACAAATGTCTCACAGATGGCACATAAGCATATAAAATATGCTCAGCATCATATGTCATTTTACCCACTTCCATCCAGTCAATTCTGACTAATAGCAACCCTATAGGGCAGAATAGAAGCTCCCTATGGGGTTTCCAAGGCCTTAAATCTTTGCAGAAACAGACTGACTCACTTTCCTCTGTAGAGTGGCTGATAGGTTCACACTGCCAGCCTTTTGATTAGTAGTTGAATGCTTTAACCACTATACCACCGAAGCTCCTTTCATATATTATTTGAGAATAATACTTTAAAAGAAAAATAATACCATTACATACCTATTAGAATAGTTAAAATCCAGTACATGAACAACAGAAAATGCTGGTAAGGGTGTGAAACAACAGTAACTTTCATTCATTGCTAGTGGGAATGTAATATGATACATGCACTTTGAAATATGATTTGGCTGGTTCTTACAAAGCCAAACATAAGCTTTTCATTCAATTTAGCAGTTGTGCTCCTAGATATTTACTAAAATGATTTGCAAATGTATGTCCACATAAACCCCTGCACTTTAATGTTTGTTGTGGTTGTTGTTATGTGCCATCGAGTCAGACCCAACTCATAGTGACCCCTCCTTGGGTTGCCAAGGCAGTATCACTACGGAAGTAGATTGCCCCATCTTCCTTCTGAGGAGTGGCTAGTGGGTTTGAACCGCCAGCCTTCTGGTTAGCAGTCAAGTGC
>NW_006921634.1:14635860-14636844 GCF_000298275.1 Orycteropus afer afer | reverse complement strand
TGCAATACTGCAAGATTCTATGGGCAAAATATTGAATGACGCAGGAAACATCAAAAGAAGATGGAAGGATACAGAGTCACTGTACCAAAAAGAGTTGGTCACTGTGCATCCATTTCAGGATGTGGCATATGATCAAGAACCAATGGTATTGAAGGAAAAAGTCAAAGCTGCAGTGAAGGAACTGACAAAGAACAAGGTTCCAGAATTGCTGGAATATCCATTGAGATGTTTCAACAAAGAGATGCTGTGCTGGAGGCACTCACTCATCTGTCAAGAAATTTGGAAAACAGCTACCTGACTGGAAGAGATCCATATTTGTACCCATTCCAAAGAAAGGTGATCCCACAGAATGTGGACATTATCGAACAATATCATTAATACCACATGCAAATAAAATCTTACTGAAGATAATTTAAAAATGGTTGCACCAGTATATTGACTGAGAATATCCTGAAACGCAAGCTGGACTCAGAAGAGGAGGTGGAACAAAGGATAACATTGCTGATGTCAGATGGATCTTTGCTGAAAGCATTACCAGAAAGATCTTTACTCATGTTTTATTGACGATGCAAAGCATTCGATTGTGTGATTGATAACAAATTATGGATAACATTAAGAAGAATTGGAATTCCAGAATGCTTAATTGTGCTCATGAGGTACCTGTGCATTGACAAGGAGGTTGTTATTCGAACAGAACAAGGGGATACTATATGGTTTAAAATCAGGAAGGGGATGTGTCAGGGTTGTATCCTTTCACCATACTTATTCAATCTGTATGCTGAGCAAATAAACTGAGAATCTGGACTATATGAAGAAGAGCATTGCATCAGGATTGGAGGAAGACTCATTAACAACCTGCGATATGCGGATGACACAGCTTTGCTTGCTGAAAGTGAGGAAGACTTGAAGCACTTACTGATGAAGATTAAAGACTAATGTCTGCAGTATGAATTAGATCTCAGCATAAAGACAAAAAAAAAAAAA
>NW_006921634.1:14633361-14634602 GCF_000298275.1 Orycteropus afer afer | reverse complement strand
TTTCCCTCCATATGTAAACCTTTCCTTGACCCTCCATAACAACAAACTAATACTATATTTGTCCTTCTGTGATTGACTTATTTCACTCATCATAATGTCCTCCAAGTTCATCCATGTTATGCAGTGTTTTGTAGACTCTACATTCATCTTCAGTGTGGCATAGCATTCCATTGTGTGTATGTCCCATAGTTTGGCCATCCACTCTTCCATTCATGGGCACATAGGTTGTTTCCACCTTTTTTGCTATTGCAAATAGTGCTGCGATGGACATGGGTATGCATATATCTGTTCCTGTCCTGGCTATCACCTCTCTAGGATATATACCTAGAAATGGGATTGCTGGGTGTAATGGTATCTCCAGTTCCAGCTTTCTAAGGAATTGCCATATTGTCATCCACAGTGGTTGTATCACTTTACAGTCCCACCACCAGTGTATGAGAGTCTCAATCTCTCCACATCCCTGCCAGCATTTGTTATTTTCTGTCTCGTTGAACCTTGCCATCAGTGTTGGGTGAGATGGTATGTCATTGTTTTGATTTGCGTCTCTCTGATGACCAATGATCGTTAGCATCTCTTCATGTATTTGCTGGCCACTTGAATATCCTTCTTAGTGAAGTGTCTATTCATGTCTTCTGCCCATTTTTCAATTGGATTGTTAATTGCTATGCTGTTGAGGCATTGGAGTTTTCTATAAATCTTAGAAATAAGTCCTTTGCTGGATATGTAAAACTCTATATTTTTTTGCATAATTTTTCCCTAAACCTAAAATTGCTCTAAAAAATAAAGTTTGTAAACAAAAAGGCATAGTATTCATGGGAATAATGGCTTGATTTTTTTTAACTGAATAATTACCTATAGATTATTAAGAACTTTATCTTTTACTGGAATGAAGAAATCAAGAGAGAGCTTAGCTGAATGGTCTGGCTCTGGGTCTTTTGTAAGTTGATATGGTCTTTGGGGAAATTTTCCCACCCAAAGTAAAGTTAACTTTACCACTAGCTCTATGAAATGTGAATTAGAGCTCAAAATACAGATTTGGTCAGTTTGTAGAAAAGAAAAGAAATCATTATGTTTCTACCCACATGACCTTGTATACTTTGTTTTCCATTTGTTACACATATTTTTGGCATTAAAAAATGATATTCTTCTGGAGGAAATGGACAGTTTTCTAGAAACACACCACTTACCTAAACTAACACAGACTGAAGTGAAAAATTTGAACAGGCCCATCACAAAAGAAG
>NW_006921634.1:14620035-14630791 GCF_000298275.1 Orycteropus afer afer | reverse complement strand
AGGAAATAAGAATGTTGATTCTTTAGCAGGTCCTAAGTATAGGAAGGTTGGGCAATCCTACTTCCGTAGTGATACTGCCTCGGAAACCCAAAGAGGGGTCGCTATGAGTCAGGGCCGACTCGACGGCACATAACAACAACAACTAGTATAATAAAGAAAATTTTTCTTAGTTGACAAATATTTTGTTGTTTCTCTAAATAATCCATTATATCTGTGGAAAATGCTTTATATTTCATAATCTCTAGTGATTTTAAAAATATTGATACTTTGTATGTATTAAAGTCTCTGATCTAAATTTATTCTTTATAAGTTAATATATATATATATTTTTAATTTATTGTGATTTGGGTAAAAGTTTACAGAGCAAATTCATTTACCACACAGAAGTTCAAACACATTTTGCTTCATAACATTGACAGCTCTCTTGCTACTTCCTTCCTGTATTTACCTCTTCCCTGTGTTCTTCCCTCCCTTGTACTTCCACCCCTCAAGCTGTCTCCCTGTGCAAACACTACCTTTCTGTTTTCTCACAACTTCAAGGAGTGTACCTACTTGATGTAAATGTTTAACTCATATGCCTATCTATTGTTTGGCTGGAAGCCCCAGGAGTGAGTTCATTTCCAGACCTGAAGGGTAACTTAGGACCCATAGTCTCAGGGGTATAAGTTAATAATTTATGACAGAAATAATTTCCTCATTTACCAGCTGTCTTCTTTTTCAGTGGTGCACTTTGCTTGGGTGGGACCATATACCTTCAGGTGGGCACCAAGGGGTAGGTCACATTCCCTGTTGTCAATAGCATGTAGAGAAATGAATAGGACTGCCTGTGGTTGTTGAAGTTGTGAGGTCACAATACACCACAAGTGGTCTTTGGGGGATCTTATATGTTCTTTAGTGTCATCATTGCCTTCGCATAGCTGACTTTGTGGCAAATGATAATCCTAGTTTTACACAAATCCTTTAGAGCATGGGGGTAAATTTCTTTGTTTTACTTCTGCCATCTCTTTCTCCTCAGTTGTCCTTCAAATGTAAGTTCTTCCTCATCAAAATCACTTATAAGGGTTTTATTTTGTCTGTGATAACCCAAACACACTGCTGATAGTGTTTTTCTAATTCTGGGACTTCTATACACTGGTGACTTTGGTTGGAATCTTATAAAGTCTAGGAGACAGCCAAGATAGTTGATACCCATATAATTTGAACATCTTGTTTATACCCATGAACTGGAGGTACATGGACTGTTTCCTCAATCAACTTTAGAAAAGCATGCTCGCTATACTGAATTCTAGTGTCCACTGTTGTTTTGTGACTTCAGTTTCTTAATTTTCTCTTTTCAATGTAATCAATTTTTAAATTGGTGTAACACAAGCTTCTCATTAGATCCTTGATCATCTTAATTTAAAAACTTTTCTGTACCCACATGAAAGCACATGATAAACAAAATAAAAACATTTTTCAATTAGTTTGAAATATAAGTTCATTATCTCTTTTCATTAACAAAAATGAAAAAAAAGTAGTGTTTCTTTAGTTGATGAAGAACTCTGACAGCTTTACTGACTTTTTTTTTTAATACACTGTTTATAGTCTATCTGTATTCTTTGTTTCTCCAGTGGCCTTTTAAATTTCTCCACAGAATTCTGGGTTCCAGAAGACTCTGAATAACAAGTTTATGAAAGGATGAGGTGGTCTTTTATTCATTCATTCTTTGAATTAATATTAATTAACTAATTGATTAATCAACCTCGTGTGTGCCACATGCTGATCTAGGCGCCTAACTTGCAGTGTTAAGAACAAGACAGGGTAGGTATTTACCCACTTGGAACTTACATTGTAGTGAGCAGACATATAATAGATAATGGGATTAAATGATATGGTGGCATGCGGTGCCTAAGGCATTTGACTGTTAACCAGAAGTTTAGGAGTCCAAACTCACTGGCCGCTCTGAGAAAGAAAGATGGGGCAATCTACTTCCATAAAGATTTACCACCTTGGAAACCCAAAGGGGGCCTTTATGAGTCAGAACTGACTTGTTGGCAGTGAGTTTTTCTTTTCTTTCTTTTTTTTTTTTTTTAAATGCACCAAAAGCACTCAATATAGTACCTGGTACATAATGAATGCTCAAAAATACTATTATCTATTATGACTGTTAGGTTATCAGATGGATACAGTTTGACTATTCTCATGGATAATCAGACATTTACCAGGTTCTCTGTGGGGTTAGGTTTCCCATAATTGTTGGACTTTTAGATCACCATGCTCATCAACCTCAGAAACTGTCTTGGTGCCTGGCATCAAGGGTACCTGTTCTGGAGGAAGTTCTGGTTTACTCATGTGCCCTGAGTCTGAATATTACTAATAATCACTTCCCACTGGCCTGAAGCCATAGTGCCATCTTCTAGAACTCAGCATTAAAACTATTCTTTTTACTCTTTCCCTTCATCATTAGTGTGATATGTCAAAACAAGATGCAGCATATCAATCATCTCTTGGAAGAACTCACCAGCAGTTTTTGTGAGTAATGAAAATGATTACCAGGTTGATAGTGAATTTACTATTGACAATCTTCTGTGACAGTTGTCTCATATGGTAGCAGATTTTAAATGAACCTTAAAAAAAATCTGAGATGCCAGTATTAGTAGCAACGCAGGGCTGGAGTTTGCTCATAAATCTGTAACTTCTGATCAAATATTTCTCACACTGGTAAGTAAGTCTCTAAGGAGCTAGATGGGAAAATATCAACTAAGACTTCCTAGAACACAGATTAGAACTCATATTTTAGTCTCTGAATCATGAATATTGATATTAAGGATAAGACTCAGTAGAGTTTATTTGATTTCTCAATTTTCTTCTCAGCTTCACCTTTACTTTTCTTAACTCTTTTGTTTGTTCAATAAATAAGATGCATTTTATGTATTTTATTATACTTTATCCTAGCTGTTTTGGGGCAATCTACTTCCGTAGTGATACTGCCTCAGAAACCCAAGGAGGGGTCGCTATGAGTCGGGTCTGACTCAATGGCACATAACAACAACCACAACAATCTAGCTGTTTATGGAGTCTAGATTTCACAAATCTGTAAAGTAAAAAATAAAACAAGCAAAAATAGCCCAATATTCAGGGTAACATCATACAGTGACACTTTTTCATATAACCAAGAAAGGACATTTCAAATTTTTCATTTATTATCATTATTTAATAAATAAAAGGGCATTTAAAATACTAAAAAGTTAGGAAAAGCATAATATCAGAATAAATGAATGAAATTAACTGTATAAAAACTCTCTATGTATCCTAATTTTTCTCACTTTCCAGCCAACCTGGGGCCAGCTGTCACAGACTAGTATCAGTATAGTATCATACTTCAGTAATTTCACATCCTGCCTTCTTAGCAAGGTTTGTGAAAGCACCCCAATTCCTTCTCTATCTCCCTTTGAGTACCTCCCTGGTGCTGCACTCAGAGTGAAAGGCTCAGTGAATTCGTGCTCAATTAGGTTCTACCAGATTACCATTCATTTTAAGAAAAGTCTAACAATGAGAGCTGTGTGGAAATTGGCAAGAATTATTTGTGAGTCAATATGTTGCACGTCATTAGAGGTCATCAAGAAGAAGCTTAATGACCTGTCAAAACTATTGACCCCTTTATTTCTTTGAGGAGGGTTGTAATCTGAAATTTCTAGAAAACACATCCTGAGGCAAGGGTTAAAGTACAAATTGTTTATCTCAGAGATTCCAAACTTAGTGCAGAGAATGTGAAGAAAAAAGGAACTGCGGCAGGGAAGGCTGTGTAGCAGCAAGAAATCATGGAATTCTTCACAATGCATCACAAAAAGATACAGCAGAGAGCTTAGTAGGTGAGTTTTCGTTTCGTATTGTACAAATAACTTCTCTGGCTAGGCTGCAAGAAGAAATCATGTCTGGATTAGTCTGTGGGATCAAGGAAATTCATCCACTTGGCTCTCTCTTGTCTTTTATTCCCCATATGTCAAAGTTTGCTTTATGGGTTGCTAAGTTGCCTGCACTTCTGAATTTCATCATTCAGCACCTTCAGAGATTGGTCTGTGTTAGGTACTATGCCCCATGTGTGGTGTTTTATCTGAGTCTGGAAGTGGTGAGAAGAGCCAGAAACTCCATGGGTAGAGTTGGTCAGCCACAATGCTCTGAGGTGGCCAAGGGAGGGAAGGATTTAGGATTCTCAGGGTAAGTGGCTTTTTGGCCCAGGTGGAGGAACAAACAGTGGTGGCTGACATAGATCACCTGTGGGTCTGGGATACAGGTGGCTCTCAGGGAACCTGGGGAGGTACATTAGATTTGAGTCCTGTGTAGCATTCATATGTAGAGTTGAAATGTGTCTGTGTTTTCCAATGTTTGTTACAAGTACACTTGTGGTATTCAAGATAATATTAGGTGGACTGTGAATGAATATTTTAAAATGTTAGCTATTTGCTTTACTGTATATTCTGATAAAATTACTAGTACTTTAACACAATGTTAAATTTTTACAACAATGATATAAATTTTCCTTTGAACATAGATTTATTTAAAAGTAAGGGTTAATTTAAAGACAATATTAAGTAAATCAGAGTATAGATTGAATGCTGATATAACAAAAGTTGCTGTATAATGATTAAAGTTTACAGATATAGGACTAGATGAGTCTTCCAACCCCACTGTCACAATTTGATGAATGCTTGCACATTTTGCCTTAGTGATAACAAGAGCTACAAAGATGTTGAAAACATGGGATCCCTGTTCTCTGGTGGGTTAATTGCTTTGACTTCGATTAGATTTTAGAACCCTGTACTTTTTAACAATAAAGCTCTGCTAGCTTCCCAGTTTGGTTTTATAGTACCCATTTTTTCCTTCATTAAATATTTATTTTCTTGAGTCACTTAAAGTTGGAAAAAGAGTAAACTTAATAGTCATTTGTAGAGGTACTTATTCCCTCTTTCCATGCTGAAGCATTACCGCTAACTGAGACGATTCGTCTTCATCTTTCATTAGAGTGTGTTATTCACTGACGTGGTTTATGGCCAAACAGAGTTGCTGGCCTTGCAGATTCAGTTTGGGGTGGTACTGAATCAAATGTGTTCTTGATATCTAGATAAATCATGCCTTAGCTTCTCTTGGCTGAATTTGTGTTAGTTTCTGAATCTGACTAGTAAAAAAGATAAAAATCTTACCAACAAAACAGGCTTATGTGTCCACCTCTAATTCAAGTGATTTTCCCCTTAAACACACCTTGCCTTACATACATCCATTAAATGAGTATTTAAATAATTTTATTCTCAACAAAACTAAAAACCAACCAAAATATCTGAAAAGATGAGGATGTTTTTAATACGCTTTGCAGGTGAGTAAAATGGATGCAAAACAGTACTGCTTGGGTGAATTCAGTCTGGGACTTTTTTCTGCCAACATATCCCCCTCCCAATGAGGACTGAATCTGACAATTATGGGAGATGATATTTAAAAAAAAAAAAAAGCCTAGAGGGCAGAGAGGTTGTTCAGTGGTAGAATTCTTGTCTTCAGGGTAGCAATCTTGAATTCTATCCCCAGCCAATGTACTTCAAACACTACCACCACCCGTTGTCAGTGGAGGTATGTGTACTGCTGTGATGTCGATCAGGTTTCAGCAGAGCTTCCAGAAGACAGACTAGGAAGAAAGGGCTGGTAATCAGCCCAGCAAAAACCCTATGGATCACAACAATACAATCACATTGTGCACGGGGTCACCAAGAGTTGGGAGCTGACTTGACAGCAGCTAACAGCAACAACAACAACATAGAGAAGACTACATAAATATTGAAGGCTATAGCTAGTACTTCTTCACATAATTTTTAAAAAAGTTTCAGGATTTCCATCCTAATTTCTTTACAAGAGATTCTCATTTATTCCTTAGTGTGAGTTTGACAGAAAATTCACTTAGTAACAATAATTATTGTGTTGTTAAGTGCTGTTGGGGAGCTCTGGTGGTATAGTGCCTAAGGCATTTGACTGCTGACCAGATGGCTGGAGGTTAAAACCCACCAGACTCCTTGGAAGAAGGTTGTGCAATGTACTTCTGTAGTGATACTTCCTTGAAAACCCAAGGAGGGGTCACTATGAGTCAGATCCAAGGTGATAGCAGTGAGGTGTTGTTGAGTCAATTTTTGACTCATAGTGATCCCATATGACAGAGAAAAACTACTCTATAAGGTTTTCTAAGTTGTAATCTTTGCAGGAGCAGATCACTAAATCTTTTTTCCGTCGGACCCATGGATGGGTTCGAACCACCAACCCTTAAGTTAGCAGCCAAATACCACCATATCCATATGCTAGGAAACAAACTATGCATGTCACATAAATTATTTTATTTAGTTCTCATTACAACCCCACAAAGTAGGTATTAGTAATTTTATTTTTCAAATCTGGAAAATAAAGCTAAGTACATTGCCTAAAATGGTAAAATAGAGATTTGAATTTTGGCTTTTGGTCTGGTAGCATAGTGCCTACGACACTTGACTGCTAACTAGAATGCTGGTGATTCAAACCCACCAGCCACTCCTTGGAAGGAAGGTTGGGTAATCTACTTCAGCAGTAATGCTGCCTTGGAAACCTCAGAAGGGGTCGCTATAAGTCGGGTCCAACTTGACGGCACACAACAACAACATACTTTTAACTACTATGCTTATCCCATAAACACTGTAACCAGAGAAAAGCAAGAGCAGAATAGATCAACTTGAGATGTATCACCTTTGTCATTGCCTGAAGTGAGCAAGAGATTGGAACACCGAACAATAAACAAATAAAATGATAAGAAATGGATGTTGCTAGTCTTGGGGACACTAAGATTAGTTGGCATAGCATAGTCCACAAAGACAATGTTCTACAGCTGCTTTGGGCGGGTAGAGACTGGGATCTTAAAAGCTTATGAGCAGACATGTAAGGTGCAACCTTTGGTCTCTTCTCATCCAGAGCAAAGAAGAGTGAAGAAAATCAAAGACACAGGAAACAAGTAGTCCAAAGGACTAATGGACCAAGTATACCTCAGCCTTCACAACCCGAGAGCAGCAGAATTAGATGGTGTCCAGCCACCATTGCTGCCCACTCTGAAAATGATCACTGTAAGAAGTCCTGGATAGAGTCAGGGAAAATGTGGAACAAAACTCAAAATCATTAAATAGACCAGGCTTACTTGTCTGATGAAGACTGGTAGAACCTCTGAGATGATGGCCCTTAGATGTCCATCAAGCTAGAAATTGAACTTAACCCCCATAACTCAACTGGCAACCAGATAATAGATAGGCCTATAAGGTAAACAGTAATATCAGAAAGTATGCACTCATTAGAACAATCAAGCATATGGAATCAGGAAGGCAGCATTTGTCCATGGATAGAACTGGGAGGGTGGGAGGCAATGGGAAGGAAGAGCTAAAGGAAGGGGTAGGTGCAGAGGAAGGGGGAAAAAATGCTGTTATGGTGTGAGGATTGCAGTAAATCTCACAAAAGAGAATGTATATGAATGGTTGAATGGAAAACCAGTGTGCTCTGTATACTTTCACCCAGATTCACATACACACACACACACACACACACACAAAGGAAATGGACGTTGCTAATTGTAGGTGATCCTCCTTTCAAAAAATGACCTAGATGGAAATTCTGTGGTCTGAATAACCTTTCTTTTTTCCTTCATGTCAATCTTCTTGGACTGAAAAGAATATTTAAAGAATCACTGCTAAGACATCCATAGTTACTCACTTTCTATTTTCAGTAACCAAATCCATCATGATGGACAACATTTTAGGAAGATATGGTTGGGCAGGAGAGTTGGAAGCAGAAATTAAAGATGAACCCTACTTTCTCCACCCCTTTGCTCAAGATTTTATGAAAAAGTTGAGCTATTAAACTTTTATGTGATCATTTTAATTTTGACAAATGATGAAAGATCAGAGTACTAGAAGCAGAGATGGAAAGAATAGATGCTCTGAGGATAAATCCTAAGAAAGGAAAGTAATTTTAATAGGCCTCTGGGTGGTACAAGTTGTTAAGCTAAACTACAGCTGAAAGTTTGGTGGATTAAATCTGCCCAGAAACACCTCAGAAGAAAGGCCTGCCAATTTACTGATGAAATGTCACAGCCATTGAAAACCCCATGGAGGACAGTTCTATTCTGACACACATGGGGCAAATGTTAGTTGGAGTAGACTTGATGACAAGTGGTAAATTAATAGAAGTAGATCCTGCTATTTCAGCACCTTTATTGCAATCATAGGAAGGGTCAATTGAAATAATTATAACTCAGGCTGAGATTGGAGATGCAAAAGGGTTTTGGGGAAAGTCCATTGAAAAGACAAAATGACCCACTGTCATTGAGTTGATTCCAACTTGTAGTGGCCCTGTAGGACAGAGTAGGATTGCCCCATAGGGTTTCCAAGGCTGTAAATCTTTTTAGATGCAGACTGCCTCATTTTTCTCCCTTGGAGCAGCTGGTGGGTTCAAACCTGCCAACCTTTTGATTAGCAGCCTAATGCTTTAACTACTACATCACCAGAGTGCCTAAAAAAAAAAAAAAAAAAAGGTAGGAATATACAATCATCTCTCTGTTTCTATACATTGGGCTTAGTTGGGTTACCTGAACCTCTAATCTAATTATAACTAATTATGTTGTTGTTTTCAAAGTTCCATGTTTTAAAACAAACAAATAGAGAAAACATGTTCAGATGTTGTAAAGCACACATGTAGACCCATTCAACCATTTGGTCATGTCCTGATGTTTTCTAGGCCACTAGTTGCACAGATACATGTTGCCCAAGAGTCTCCCAAATTTTCAAGCCCAAGAGAAAGCACCAGCAGCAAACATGAGTGAGTTCATGTTTCACCTGGAGCATTATATTCTCTGTTCTTATCTTGCTAGATAATGAAAGTCTCATTAATGATACCAATTACAAAGTGTGAATTTGATTTATGGCTTTTTGTTGCTTTCTCTGGCAGTCTAGGCAATAGGAAAATCCACACACAGCAATCTAAAGACGATTTAGACCGAAATGGTTCTTTGCAACTTAGGCATTTAATTAGGGGTTTTAAGGCTTAATTAAAAAGTTAAATCATTTGTCTTTATTTTTGAAACAATGTTATTGTAGATGGTTCAATTATGTAAAATAAAACACAGTAAGATATGTATTTCCTTGTCTGAAGTTAGAGCATCATTCACACGCAATAGCACAGCTCCATAAAAGTATTTGAGAAGATAGAACAAAATTGATATATAGATCTATTAAATATGGTATTGAAAGTAACTTCTGGCCTGTGAAGTTGTTTTTCTCTCCTTTGTTTCATGATCCTTGCAACATATGAGATTTTCCTTCAAAAATGTAAACGATGAGGAAAAGGATTTTAAGTATATTACCTACAATTCTATCCAATGTGCACACACACATACAAAAAATAGCTGGAATAAAACTTCTTATCAATCTTCAGTTATTTATCACTGGGGAAGAAACTGTATTGCTTATTACTGACTAATGAGACACATTCTTTGTCTGTGAAAATAAACTTTGTAACTTTTAAGGAATTATACCTAGGTGTTCTGGTTACCTAGTGCTGCTCTGACAGGAATCATATCACAGATGGGATGGCCTTAACAAACAGGAGTTTATCCTTACAGTTTGGAGGCTTTAGGTCCAAGTTCAAAGTGCCAGGCTCTCGGGGCTGGGTGAAAGCCCCTCAACCTTGGGGTCCAGCTCTAACTCCTGCTCCTGGCCCACTGGAGCTAGAGGCATTTCTTCACTCAGACAGCTTCTGGCTATTGAGGCTAAGAAGCCCCACTGTTGATAAATAAAAAGGCACAGTCCCAATGTTACCAAACCACATGGCAAGCCATTAACTGAAGTCCATTGTAAGTCCCAAGGACGGCAGAGCATAGCAAGCTGCTGAGCAATGACACGGCTATGTACTGGGTCCAAGTGTGCCATAGGCTAGAGACCATTCCAAAGGTTTCTTCTTCTTCTTTCTCCTGTAGGAAGCAGACCACATCCCAAAGGCAGCTATTCAGCTGCTTGTGGTAGATCCTACCATGGAGTTGATTGCCAGTCTCCTCATGGGGAATAACTACCACCAGCTGCCCAGCCACTCAACCAGGCCCAGCCAAGTTGACACACAAACATAACTACCACAGTAGCCCTCCCCTCCCCATACTTACACCTAGCCCCTGGACACTTCCATGTCCAGCAGATTCTTGATTCGTTCCTCCCTTTCCACATGCACTAAGGATTTGATCTGCTATTCTTTCCTCTGAATGCTACCTTAATCTTGTGGGATGTCTTTTACCTTAACATAAGCTGCGTAGTTTATTCAATATGTGCAAAATAGACTTAGAATTGAATTCCTGGGTTGCAAAAGCTTTGCTGTTGTAAGAAGTAGTATATCCTTTACCTTGGTGGGTTATATGATAAGCAGTGATTATATAAAATTAGACCTGGACAAAACTGAGACTGCAGATATCAACTGCATTTTCCCAGTTTGGAAAAAAAAAAAAAGAAAGAAACAGACCCACCTAAGAGCGAGGACAAAGTTCTGAGATGACTTACACATGAGACATATCTGTACTCCCAGGAATCTCCTCAATACTGTCCAAGTAAATTGTGGGCCAATTGAGAAGGTATATTAAAAAAATGTTGTGCAACCATTTTTCATTCTATGATGTTGCTGTTAGGATCTCAGGGATGTATGGAAATTATCAGTGTGAATTGTGGAAGTTAGATTTTTTTTTTTTTTT
>NW_006921634.1:14588552-14619555 GCF_000298275.1 Orycteropus afer afer | reverse complement strand
AACTAGCCCTACTTTATGGCTGTAGAAGGGGCTGGTTCCTACAGAGATGTGAATGGTCTCAGGCAAATAAAAGTGATCACAATCTAAGACTGTTTTGACTAGTCTACAAAAGATATTGCCTGGGCCTTGATATCTGTATTACAAGAGGTGAGTTCCTGGGAAACCACTAACAGTAGAACACAGCTTACTGTCTACTTCTAACCAACTCTGCAAATAGGCCCTTTGTGATTGTAGTGGATGCTGTGGTGTGCCAAACACCGTCCACCTTCAGGACTGAGGTATTCATTCTCCCAGCTTCTGGAATTGCTGGTGGCTGATGTTTCTCAGTTGACACCTTTCTAGGAATAGACTTTGGAGGAAGAGAACCTTGTTATTCAAGGTTGCAACCCTTTCCTGGGGGCAATCTGCATCAAAAGACTGGTCAATGCGTGGGTATTAAGTCTTGCTCTGTTGTATGCATTTAGAACAGTTGTGAAGGATCATCCCAACCCCAGATTGCCCCACAGGATTAGCTAAAGTTACAAAATTTCAGATTTAGTACATTTATGGTGAAAAATGGAGGCTTAAATAAGAATACCGAGCCAATTAGATATAATGAGACCTTGAGCTAATGCCCACCTCTTTGAGAATTATTTCAGAATAATTAATAATACTTAACTTTTATTGAGTGCTTACAACTGCATTATATATATTAACTCATTGAATCTAATAATCTCCCTGTAAGATAGATACTTGTATTAAGTCCATTTTACAAATGGGAACACTGAGACCCAGAGAGATTAAATACTTTCTCAAAGCTACAGATCTAGTAGTACACACCTAGGTAGAAGATGTAATTATGGGCACCCTGGCTCTATAGTGAAATTAAACAGTTGAGTTCATGTTTTTCACAACTATCACACATTGCCTCCAAAATCATAAAATTATTCCCCGTTCTTTCAATCATTCAAATGACATTGGCTAAAGAGACTTGTAGAAAATCTTCAAATTTTGCTGTGATGAATCCAAAAATTACCCAAAATACTTGGGGTTGAGGTTTAGCTCTTCAACCCCCTATCAAAATTTGCATTGTTTAAAATCAGGTAATGTGTGTGTCAGGGTTGTATCTTTGCACCATACTCATTCCATCTGTATGCTGACTGTATAATCCAGGAAGCTAGACTATATGAAGAAGAATGTGACATCAGGTTGGAGTAAGATTCATTATCAACCAGTAATATGCAGATGACACAACCTTGCTTGCTGAAAGTGAAGAAGACTTGAAGCATTTTCTAATGGAGATCAAAGATTACAGCCTTCAGTATGGATTACATCTCAACACGAAGAAAACAAAAATTTTCTCCATTAGACCAATAGGCAACATCATGATAAATGGAGAAAAGATTGAAGCTGTCAAGGATTTAATTTTACTTGGATGCAAACTCAATGCCCATGAAAATAGCCGTCAATAAATTAAATGATATGTTGAAATGGGTGAATCTGCTGCAAAAGACCTCTTTAAAGTGTATTAGACCAAAGGTTATCACTTCGAAAACTAAGATACACAGCCCAAGCCATAGTATTTTCAATAGCCTCATATGCATGTGAAAGCTACCTAATGAATAAGGAATACCAAAGAAGAGGTGATGCTTTTGAATTGTGTATTGGTGAAGACTACTGACTGTACAATGGACAGCTAGAACAACAAATAAATATGTCTTGGAGGAAGCACAGTGGAATGCTCCTTAGAACTGAGAATGTCTAGACTTCGTCTCCTGTACTTTGATCAGGTTGTCAGTAGGGACCGCCCCTGAAGAAGGATATCATGCTTGGTAAAGTAGAGGACCAGTGAAAAAGAGGAAGATGATTGACACAGTGGCTGTGACAATGAATTCAAACACAGGGCAAAAAGGACATGGAGGCAGCATCTTCTGACCTCCCTTAACTTCACAAGAGGAAGGTAGAATCACCATCAGCAGCCCAAGGGTTATTCCTATGAGGCCAGACATGCTGCCACCCTCCAGCCTTTTTACCAACTTTTACACCAACCATCCCTCTCATAGGGCTTACTACTTCTCTGCTGGGTTTGATAATTCATTGCAATGGCCACACAAAACTCACGGACAATATTCACAATTATGCGGTTTATTAAGGAAGTGACAGGCTATAGTTTGAGTTCAGGAACACTCTCAGGATACAATTCTTCGATCAGGACAATCTTGCCCTCTTCTGTGCCCTCAGACACTTCTCTCTGGCCTTTGGCCTCTCATCCTGGCCTCTGCCTCTGTGGGTCAGGTAAGCCTGCCTCTCTGTCTTGTGCCTCTTGGTTTTGCTGCCACAGTCTCTCTGCTGGGTCAACTGTCTACCAGAGTCTCTCTCAGCCAAGGAGGTCCTGAGCAGGGGTTCAGGTTCAAGGACGCACTCAACCTCACCTCCAGGTCTTCTCTCTTGATGGTAGTAAGATTCCCTCTCTGCCTCTAGGAGGGCTCATTTTAAGCCTGGTAGGGTGACAGAACTAACCAATGTCAACATCAGAGTTCTACTCACCTTATTTGCACGGTCCCACCCAGTAATCCAGTGGAAGTTACAAAGACTATGGCTAGAAAAACCATTCCAAATAATTCACTGCACCACACATAGCAAGTACTGTGAGGATGGCACAGGAATGGGAGTGTTTTGCTCTGTTGTACACAGGGTCTCTATGAGTGGAAGCCAACTTGTTGGCACCTAACAATAGCAACATCATCCCCATCTGTATTATTTAAGGCAAGACACTTAGTCAAAACCTTATTATTATTATTATTTTTATTTCTTTGGCTGTAAAACGGGTTAAGGATGAAATTAAATAATGTTTGTGGAGGTATATTATAAACTGTAAACTGAGTTGCAAAAGATAGGAATCATTATTAATAATAATTAACGATGTTAAGATTTTGTAACTATTTTGGCTGATCCCTTACCTAAGCCCTTCTGAGATCATGTCTATCATTGATCAGTCTGTGTCCAGATCCTCTCTGTTGTTTTTTCCCCTCATGATCTTCCTGACAGAAAATAGCCCACTAGAGTGACCTTAATCCTGGTTCTGTTACTTACTATCTCAGTCTTGATTTCTTCCTCAGTTGTTCTGTTTATTGGGACAATAATTTACTTACTCATAAGGGTGAGATAACTCATGTTGAACAATTAGAAGAATGTCTGACACACAAAAACTACTCAAAATAAAGCTGTTTTCTCTGGTTTGTTTCCCAGTTGTAGCATATAACCCACTTATTCATTAAGACAGACAGGCATTTTCATTCTAGATACTGATACATTTTAAATCCCTTTTCAGTGAGAGGAGGAACTGAGAACATACACAGGCAGGTGGTTTTCACTTATGCTGATGGATATAGGGGGTGAGCAATTGGGAATTCTTAGTTACCCTGAGATCTGGGTGAGGATAGGGTTGGAGTCAATGAAAGACCCTATAGGAGCTGATTTTTAATGAATAAACTCATCATCTTCTCTCCAAAATACTGCACTCTTCAAGTGTAATCCATGTATCCTCAGCCATGTTCATAAGTTCTGGCAAAAATAGTAAATCAATTGCTGTTGAGTTGATTTTGACTCATGGCATTATGTGTGTCAGAGTAGAACTATGCTCCGTAGCTTTTCAATGGCTGATATGTTTTAGAAGTAGATTGCCAGGGCTTTCTTCTGAGGTACCTCTGGGTGGACATGAACCATCAGTCTTTCGGTTAGCAGCCGAGCATGTTAAGCATTCCTAGGACTCCTCTAGTAATAATAGCTATAATATATTGTGGGTCAGATTGAATGCCAGGAGGTTATGTGATCTCTACTGTTATTATAACACATTGAGGAAGGTTTTTATGTTGCCACTTACAGGTGTGGAATCCACAGTCCAGAGTCACGGCCTTTATCAAGGTCAAAGAGTGTGTAACAAAGCTGTGATTTGATTCTGTGTCTCCATGATGTCACTCCTGCATGCTTTCTACTGAGCCAAGTTGCTTCTCAGTGCTGTCTCTGACTTCTTGCTTGCACCAGATCACCTCCCCACCAGCTACTGAGGTTTTTTCTTTTTTTCCTTTCTACTACCTTTGGGCAGACCCCAGGACACAATATGTCTGCCTTACTGGCCAAGTTGTACTTGTCCTTTAGTGTTATGTAAATTTGCCTTCACTTTGGAATGATTGAACCAGCTCTACTCACAATAAGTTCTTCATCACAATCACCTTCACTTGCTGAACATGCAGCTTTTAAACTATTGAAAAGATTTTTTTTTTTTTTTAATTGTGCCTTGGGGGCAAATTTACAAAGCAAATTTATTTTACATTCAATAGTTCATGCACATTTGATTACCATCCCCAACCATAAAAAAAAACTTTCCTCCCCTCGCCTCCCCTCCCTTCCCTGTGATAACCCCTTCCCTGTGCCCTTCTTAACTATGCATTCCTGTCTGTTCAGCTTTCCCTCTGTGTGAATTCTGCCTCTCCGATGTCTCATGGCTGATTGATCTAAAGGGTGCATCACCCTGGGGTAGGTGTTCTGCATGTAGGTCTTTCTACTGTTGGGTTGAATAGAACTGTGCTCCGTAGCTTTTCAATGGCTGATACTTTTTAGAAGTAGATTGCCAGGGCTTTCTTCTGAGGCATCTCTGGGTGGACTTGAACCATCCATCTTTTGGTTAGCAACCGAGCATGTTAAGCATTTTCATTCCTAGGACTCCTCCAGTAATAATAGCTACCATACACTATGGGTCAGATTGAATGCCATTAGGTTTATGTGATCTCCACTGCTGTTATAGCACACTAAGGAAGTGAGTCCATTTCTGGGATTGAAGGGTAACCTGGGGCCATTGTCTCAGACATTCCACTGGTCTCTATCTGAGCAGTAATCCTGGTCATTTTTGTGTTTTTGAATTTTGTTCCACATTTTTCCTCCCACTCTACCCAGGATAAGAGCTCTGGTGGTGTAGTGCCTAAAGCATGTGACTGCTAACAAGAAGGCTGGTGGTTCAATCCCACTGAAGACTGGTCAATCTACTTCCATAGAGATAACACCTCAGAAACCCAAGGAAGGGTTGCTATGAGTCGGAACAGACTTGATGCCAGTGACTGTGGTATTTGTGTTTTTCTACCCAGGATCTCCAGTTTTGATCCTTTTCTTAGTGGTTGCCATTGGTACCCCTAATTAGATAGGCACCATCTAATCATCTAGTTTTTCTGGTCTTGGGGTCAGGAAGGCTGAGGTTTTTGTGGTCCATTATCCTTGGACTAATCATTTCCAGATGCCTTTAATTTTCTTTATTCTTCTTTGCTTCAGATGAGAGGAGACCAATGGTTGCATCTTAGATGGCCACTCAAAAGCTTTTAAGACCCCAGTGGCTACTCAGCAAAGTAGGTTTTAGAATAAGATTTTTATGTACAATGTTATGCATGATGTTGCCTGACACTATGGTCCCAACTCGGCAGACACGGTGATTCTCTTTCAAGGTGTTCGGTTGTCACTGAGAAGTTACTCTGTCTTCTGTTGCTTCTATAATGTATGTGGCTAATTGTGTAGCACAACTGTATATGTAAGATTAGCTGCAGCCAAATCTATCCTTGTCTAGGGTATATTCCTGTTCGCCTACTCACACCTCATCTTTTCACCTGTCTATGCATTTACCCATAGCCTGGTGTTTGGTGTTAGTGGTAATGCAGTATTGTGCGTGTATTTGCTTCTGCTGTCTGTATCTTATATGCACATTTCAGTATCCTTCCTTTCCCCAGTGTCAACATGGTGCAGCCTTTTCATACACTAAAATTAAGCTAAATAAGAATTATATGTGCCTTTTCTGACTTATCTACAAATTTGACATACAGACACACTTAGGAGCAGATCTTGTTCCTAACTCTTGTATATAATTTCATTTTAGTTTGTTTACATTTTGTTCCAAGTGATTCCTAATTCATGCTGTTTATTAGCCTAGTGCACACTGTTTATTGTGAGTTCCTGGGTGGTTCAAATGGTTAATGCTCTTTGTTGCTAACCAAAATGTTGTTATTAATGTGCAATATTCAAGTATTATTTGCTGTCATATAGTATATACTTGTTTAAAACAATTTATTATAGAAATATATTTAGAAATATTGCTTTATCACTCACATCTTATGAAAACGTTTATTCAGACTCTTCATACGAAGAGTACCTGTACCTTTTCCACCAGTAAGATTCTCTTTAAGAAAACATTTTATTTTGAAATAATTTTAGATGAGAGTTGCAAATACAGCACAGGTAGCTCTTGTGTACTCTTCCCTGAGTTTCCCCTAAGGCTAACATCTTACAAACCATAGTGCTTTTACTAAAACTAAGAAATTCACATTGATACGATGTTGTTGTTATTATTGTTGGAAGTTGCCATCATAATACTGTTAACTAAAACCCCTCAAAAAACAAACCCACTGCCATTGAGTTGATTCTGAAATTTCAGGCTTTATTTGGATTTACAGCTGCTTTTTTTAAAAAGTCTTTTGAGCACATTTTCTTTATCCTTTAGGTTGTTTAGGCACATAACAACAACAACAACAATTAGGTTGTTTGAGGTAGCAATGAGTGGAGTCAATGTCACAGGTAATGAAGATAATCTAGAAAATGAATAGGAATAAGATTTCTTCAGTAAATAGAGGAAAGGTAGGCCAGTCAGTGTGTGTGTGTGTGTGTGTGTGTGTATGTGTATGTGTATTGGAGTGGTAGGTTGGAAGCTGAGTGTCAGTTGGCCTAGATCAGTAGTTCTCACCACTGGCTGCACATTAGAATCACTTGGGGAGATTTTTAAAAAATACTGATATGTAGATTCCATGTCATTCCAATTAAATCAGAGTCTCTAGAGGTGGAGCCAAGTCCTCAGTATTTTTAAAAACTCCCAAGGTGAGCCTAATGTGCAGTCACAGTAGAAATCTATTGGCCTATATCTTCTTAGTAACATGGCAGCACATTTTCCTGCTGTGAGCAAAGGAAGTAGTGTGAGAATGAGACAAAGGTTAGAAGAGGGTTAAGTGACTGAGAAAACTCAATGGGGAGTCTATAAACCATACTAAAAAATATCTTGAGGAATCCTGTTTGTCTAAATAATATTAAATAGAGTGATGCACAGAGGGTCCCACTTGTGTGCCATTGTGATACTCTCTAGCAATGCTTGGAAGATAAGGAGTGGGGAAAATGAACATTAGGGACATTGTGAATAGAGAACTGCCTCTGTTAATAGTCCCCAAATCCTGCTCCTCATCAGAGTTATCTGAGAAACTTGCTAAAAATACATATTCCAGTGCCCCACCTCCAGTGAGCATCTTCTGGGAGACCTAGAAAAAAATATTCTTGAATTTTTAGTCACAGTTTACACAGTGAGTTGGGTTCCCATATGACAATTTCCACACAAATTGTTCAGTGACATTAGTTACATTTATCACAATGTGTCAATATTCTCTTTAATTGTGTTCTGTTTGTTCCATTTCCAGTACTTTATTTCCCTGCCCCTTTATTTTCTCATCTTTACTTTTGAGTAATTGTTGACCTTTTGGTCAAATACTGATGTTTTTAAAGTAGAGAACCAATCTTATAGGTGATAGTCTTTATTTTGTGTTCCACTCTGCTATTTTGCCAAAGGTAGTCTCAGGGGAAATAGTCATATTTGAGTTTAAAGGGTGTCTCAGGGCAATACTCTCAGGGAGCCTTTTTTTCTCTACTGTTTCAGTTTGTCTGGTTCTTTCTTTCTTTCTTTTTTTGAAGAAAAATTTGAGTTCTGCTCCACATTGTTCTCTTTTTCTATCTGGGACCATCTATTGTGATCCTGGGCAGAATGGTCAGTGGTTGGTAGCCAAGCACCATCTAGTTCTTCTGGTCTCCTGGTAGATGAGGTTGTGGTTCATATAGACTTGGTTCTTCTCTGAATTTTTGGTTCTCCTTACTGTTTCACTCTTGGAGAGTAGAGACCTGTAGTTTTGCTTTAGATGGCCACTAGCAAGCTTTCAAAACACTAGATGCTACTCACTTCACTAGGATTTAGACCATGATTTTTGTGAACTTTGTTATACCAGTTAACTGAATTTCTCCTTAACACTGGGGAGCTCTAAGGGAACTCTGGTGGTGTAGTGCCTAAGACATTTGACCGCTAACCAGAAGTCTGGCGGTTCAAACCCACCAGCCACTCCTTGGAAGGGAGGTTGGACAATCTACTTCTGTAGAGATACTGCCTCGGGAACCTAAGGAGTGGTTGCTATGAGTCTAATCAGCTAGATGACAATGAGTTTTTTTTTTTTGTTTGTTTGTTTGTTTTGTTTTTTTAATGGCTCTAAGTTCTTAAACTCAGAAAATCAATTGTGGAAGGTGTTTGGTTGTGTATATGGAATATCCATATTTGTGTCTTCAGTGAATTTATATGCCTGCACCCACATATTTGTATTTACACATACCTTTAGATACTTTTATCTGTTCTCATCTTTGTACACACTTGTGTCTACTTGTATACCAGTATAGCTATATCCATCCATCCATGCTCAAATACTCATTTTTACTTTGTGCTGTGCCCACTACACCCACATTTAATGTCATTTTTTCATACCAAATAAATAAATAAAATAACAAGTGTCTACAATCTAAAATGTACTTTTCCCTACCCTATCCTCTCCCTGGTATCCACCAATGAACACTAGTCTCTGCCTCCGGTAATACTTGCAAAACTGTTCTGGTGGTGGCAAATATCCAGAGCTTCCCTTTGTTTGAGAATGTTTTGATTTCCCCTTCATTTTTGAAAGACACTTTCCCTGGGAAAAGAATTCTTGGTTGAAAGCTGTTTTTGTTTAGTCTTTTATATCTGTTGTCTTATGGAATGTAGAGTTTCTGGGAAGAAATCGTACTAATTCTTATGAAAGACTTTGGTATGTTATAAATCCGCTCTTCACTTATTGACATGGTTAGATTCCAAAGACCAGACCATTATCTGAAAATTGGCATTGTACAAAAGTAGAGGATGACCACATCAGATCCCAAAATGGAAGATGACTACATCATTACATAATTGCCAGACTTTATCATTATATAACTGCTAGTCCATTGAGAATCATGGCCAGCCAAGCTAATTCATAACCTTAACCATCAGCTGATGTTACTCTTACCTCACATCTTGGCATTGGTTAGTGCTAGATGTAGATTGTAATGCATAAAATAGTCAGACAGTCTTTATTTTTTTACTATTGTTGAAAATTTGAAATGTCAGTTAACGAGGTAGCCATTAAATGAGGAGTACAGGTGTTATGTTTGTCTCTTGCTGCTTTGAGAATTTGCTTCTTGTCTTTGGTTTTCAAGAATTTCATTACAATATGGCATGGATTTGATCTTTTTGTGTCTCTTCTGATTGGGATTTGTGTAGCTTCCTGCATTTGCAGGCTTAGTTTTGCATTGAGGTCTGGGAAATTCTCCAGTTATCTCTGGAAGAATGGTTTTTGTGTTTTTATTGTTATCATTAGTGCTGTTATGTACCATTGAGTCATCTCTGACTCATAGAGACACTGTGCACAGCAGAAGGAAACACTGACTGTGCCAGCCTCATGATCCCTCCTATACCTGAGCCCATCACTGCAGCCACCACGTCAATCCGTCTTATTGAGGGCCTTCCCCTTTTTTGTTGAGCCTCCACTTTACCTAGCATTATATCCTTCTTCAGGGAATGGTCCCTTCTGATAATATGACCAAAGTAAGTGAAATGAAGTCTGGCCATTCTCACTTCCAAGGAGCATTCAGGCTGCACTTCTTCCAGGACAGATTTGTTAGTTCTTTTAGCAGTCAACAGTACTTCCAACATTCTTTGCCAAAGCCACAACTCAAAAGCGTCGACTCTTCTTTGGTCTTCCTTATTTATTGTCCAGCTCTCACATGTATATCAAAAAAAAAAAAAGTACTGCCATCGAGTCTGATCCAACTCATAGCGACCCCTCCTTGGGTTTCCAAGGCAGTATCACTATGGAAGTAGATTGCCTAACCTTCCTTCCGACGAGTGGCTGGTGGGTTTGAACTGCCAGCCTTCTGGTTAGCAGTCAAATGTTTTAGGCACTATGCCACCAGAGCTCCTCACATGCATATCAGGTGATTGAAAATACCATGGCTTGGGTTAAACTCATCTTCATCTTCAAGGAAATATCTTTGCTCTTCAGCACTTGAAAGAGGTCTTTTGCAACAGATTTGCCCAATGCTGTATGTCTTTAGATCTCTTGACTACTGCTTCTATTGGCTTTGATTGTATAAGCAAGTAATATGAAGTCTTTGACAACTTCAATCTTTTCTCCATTCACCATGATGCTGCTTATTGGTCCAGTTGTGAAGATTTTTACTTTCTTCATATTAGGTGTAATCCCTACTGCAGACTGCAGTCCCTAGTCTTCATCATTAAATACTCCAACCCATCCTCACTTTCAGCAAGCAAGGTTGTGTCAGATGTGTATTGCAGGTTGTTAATGATTCTTCTCCAACCCTGATGCCACATTCTTCTTCATATAGTCCAACTTCTCGGATTATTTGTTCAGCATACAGATTGAATAAATATGGTGAAAGGATACAACGCTGATGCACTCTCTTCCTGATTTTAAACTATGCAGTATCCCCTTGTTCTGTTCAAACGACAGCACCTTGTTCTATGTATAGGTTCCTCATGAGTACAATTAAGTGTTCTGGAATTCCCATTCTTTCAAGGTTATCTATAATTTGTTATGATCTACACAATCGAATGCCTTTGCATAGTCAATAAAGTACAAGTAAACATCTTCCTGGTATTCTTTGCTTTGAGCCAAGATCCATCTGACATCAGCTATGATATCCTTTGTTCCACATCCCCTTCTGAATCCAGCTTGCATTTCTGGAAGTTCTCTGTCAATATACTACTGCAACCATTTTAAAATTATCTTCAGTAAGATTTTACTTGCTGTGATATCAACGATATTGTTCGATATTTTCCACATTCTGTGGGACCACCTTTCTTTTGAATGGGTATAAATATGGATCTCTTCTAGTCAGTTGGCCAGGTAGCTGTCTTCCAAATCTCTTGGCATGGCCGAATGAGTGCCTGCAGCATGGCATCCATTTGTTGAAACATCTCAGTGTTTTTCCCTGAGCCTTGTTTTTTGCCAATTCCTTCAGTGCAGCTTCAACTCCTTCCTTCAGTACCATTGGTTCTTGATCATATGCCACCTCCTGAAATGGACGATCATCTACCAGCTTTTTTGGTATAGTGATTTTGTATTCTTTCCATTCTGTTTTGATGTTTCCTGCATCATTCAACATATTGCCCATGGAATCTTTCAATATTACAATTCAAGGCTTAAATTTTTTCCTCAGTTCTTTTCTTTCAGCTTGAGAAATTCTGACCATGTTCTTCGATTTTGGTTTTCTAACTCCAGGTCTTTGCACATTTCATTTGTGTTAAGCTGCTCGTTGGTGCTCTGGGATTCCAATAATCCTAGTAGCAGAAATCTTAATTGAATCTCACATTTCCTTTTGGGTTTGCTTACTTTTCTTTGTTTCTCTTGAGACTTGATAAATTCAGTTGTTTTGTCTTCTAGTTCATTTATTATAACTGTTTGACTCTGTTGTTGAGTATTTTCTTGATTTTTCTAATTCAGTTTGCTTCATTCTTCAATTCCAGTTCTCTTTCTCTATTTTTTGTTTCCTTCTTTTCATTTTGTTCCTGCATTCATTTCTTGATCACCACTAGTTTGCTTTCTGTGTGATTTTTGCTTTCTTTAAACATAATTAGCACCAGAGTCTGAAAATGATCAGTTATTGCATTAATCTGACCTTCAAAGGAGAAATATCCTCTTCTTCATGTTTTGTTTTTGAGTGACTCTTCTTTCTTGTGATTTTGTGTGTTTTACTATTTTGTTGTTATTCTTGTTGTTGAAGTTGAGACATTTTGTTATCTTTTTTAAATTTATTTTTCAACTTTAAATTTTGTATTCTTTTTTTTTTGTTGGAAAATTTTCTTATTGGCCAGGTGCAGTGGTCAAGTGCCTGGCTGCCAACTGAAGAGCCGGAGTCTGCACTCACCAGCCACTCTGTGGAAGAAAGATGCAGCAGTTCATCTCCACAAAGACTCCCAGCCCTGGGAAGCCCATGAAGCAGTTTCACTCAGTCTCACAGGGTTCTATGACTCAGAATTGACTTGGTAGCAGTAGGCTCAGTAACTTTTCCCGAAGCCATAGTGAACACTCTTATATTTAGGTTTCTTTTTTTTTTTTTTTTATGTTGATATAGGATTTCTGGATGCTTCATCTCTGGAATCAATATGCATACACAGGAGATGAGGTTAGCTTACTGCAGATGCTGATGTAAGAGGCAGAGCTCAACTTTCCTGTAATTAAGATGGAGGGCTCTTCATGTGTTTCCCTCAAGGGCACCCCTGCACAAGCTCTCTCATGGTGTCCCACTGTGGGCCATTTCCCTCTGTGTAACCTGCTAATCTGAAGTATTCCCTTCTCTTTGATGCCTTTGCAGTTCTTATTGGTCTTAGTGCCTTTCCATCTTGGGCCTCAGAAAGATTCAACAGCAATTTTTCACAGTATCATGGTCTCCTCCCCCCCCCCATCCCAAGTTGTGTGGCCTATAAACTCCATAGCCAGATTGCACTGCCTTAAAATAATTGGGCTACCGCTTCCTCAGATTAGCTCCCTTTATTTGTTCCCTGTTTGAGATGTTACTCAACCTCATCCCCAAATTGCTGCAATGAACAATCACTTTTGATAATAGCAGGTAGATTCTCCCACTTTCTGTGCTGTTCCTGCTCCTTCTCCCCTCTGCTTCTGGACTCATCTCGACTCTCCAACATTTCAGCTGCTTTCCAGAGTTCTGAGATATCAGTCTGTGTTTGTTTTTATTTGTTGTTCACTGGAGGAGTAAATGGGAGTATCCACTCACTTTATCCTCTTGGTCTGCCCCCTGAGGAATCTCTATTTTAAACAAAATAGAGTGTCTAGTGAGTGTGGTAGCCAGTTCAAAGTAGAGTTTGGCAACTAGTGACATAGAAGATAAATAGAATGTCAAGGAAGAGACCATTTGTGGTCACAGCAAAAGCTGGACTGAAATATCAGACTGAAGGCTTAGCTCTGTAGGGAGGCAAATAGAGTCAGAGGGCATAGAAGAATATGAAGCTGAGGAGGAGGTGAAGGTTTATAGGTTACAATGAGGCACAGAGTAGGTTTGCTCACAAAGCAAGAGGAGAAGTTAGAGACGAGGAAATGTTCTGGCAAAAACATTTCGTTGAAATGTAGTCAGAGAGGAGAAATTCAAAGTGTCCTACCCTGGATGTTATCTCTCTTTTATCTGCTTGCTTCAAACCTTCATCCTCCTGTCTGAGATAGAAAAGAGGGGCACCAAAGCTAGGTATGTGGTGCTAAAACATGATAGCAGAAAGAAAAAATCCTGACAAAATCCTTTTCTGTTAGCTGATTAGAAATCAAAACAAACTTCCCATTCATCTCAGAGTTAAAGCCTAGGTTAGAAATGGCATGAATCAGGGATAAAGAAGCTTCCCCAAGCAGTTCTGTTGTCATTTAGATCTTGACCAAAGTTTCAAGTCAGTGTCTAGTAGGGACTGCTGACTGTGTCCAATTTTTCCTCACTCTATCGGACACAATGAGGTCCGACTTGATAAGACATAGTAATTTTCCTTTTAGAAAGTGTGTAGAGAAATAAGTTTGAGCCACTAAGCCTATAACCACCACCCATCTATCAGTTTGTTGTATTGTGGCAGCTTGATGATATGATTCTGGAAGTTCTGCCAATGGTATTTCACATACCAGCAGGGTCACTCATGGTGGACAGGTTTCAGCAGAGCTTCCAGAGAAAGACAGACTATGAAGACAGACCTGGCAACCTACTTCCAAATATTAACCAGTGGAAACCCTGCTAATCACAACAGACTATTTTCTGATATATTTCTAGAAGGTGAGCTTCCTAACAATGATGATTAAAGACTGGGCAATATTTCTTTCTGAAATACATATAGGCTTCCATGAGTCAGAGCTGACTTGATGGCAGCTAACAGCAACAGCAGAACTAAAAAGGCTAAAAATTTACACCCATGATAGTTATACTCCAAATGAAAATTATTAGAGACAAATTAATTTTAGTTTTGGTACTTATGATTGGTTATACTTACCAAAACTTTCCAAACTCCAATATGAGAAAAGAACTTTTAAGAATTCAAGAAGTATGTGCTGTTTTAGTGACTTGGGTTTGATGCTAGTAATTTTCCTGCTTGTTTCCTGAATACCGAAGGGAGAAGAACATTTTCATTATCACCTTGCAGAGTTTATCCCAGAAGCCTCCTGGAACCACAGCTGTGTAGGAATTTTGATGTGAGCCCAGAAGTGCCATGGTTTAATCTTAACATCTTCTTTTTTTTTTTTTTTTCTTTAACAACTCCATTGAGGTATAATTTGCATGCCATAAATGTCTTTCATTTAATGTGTACAATTCAACGATTTTTCGTAGATCTTCTGAGATGTGCAACCATCATCACAATGCAGTTTTAGAACATTTTCAGCACCCCAATAAGATCCTTCATGCCCTTATACTATTAATCTCCATTACCTTCCCTGCCTCCCAGTCCCAGACAACCATTAATCTCTTTGCTGTCTTTATAAAAAGAAAATACTTAGTCAGTTCTGATTCAGGGAGACTTCATATGTGTGAGAACAGAACTGTGCTCCACAGGGTTTCCAATGGCTACTGTTTTAGAAGTAGATTGCCAGGCTTTTCTTCTGGGACAGCTCTGAGTGGACTTGAACCTCCAACCTTTCAGTTAGCAGCCTCGCATGTCAACTCCTAGCATGTCAACTGCTTACACTACCATAGGACTCCTTTGTCTCTATAACCAAAAAAAGAAAAAAGAAAAAAAAATCACTGGCAACGAGTCAATTCTGACTCATAGAAACCCCTCCTTGGGTTTTCTGAGGTGGTATTTCATGGAAGAAGATTGCCCAGTCTTCCTTCCAAGGAGTGGCTGGTGGGTTTCAACCACCAGCCTTCTGGTTAGCAGTCAAATGCCTTAGGCACTTTGCCTAAAGGCTTTCTGTTAAAATACTTTTGTTCTTTCTGAGATCCTGTAATTGGCACTGTAAGGACTGAGTGCTAAATTCTCCCAGAATTGTTTTATAGTCTGCAAAGTTTGCTTCTTGAAGGTGTGTGTGTTTTCTATTTGAAAAAGGTATGGGGTTTGGCACTGTAGAGGATGGACGTGGTAAAGAAGTCCCTCCCAGTCTGAGTCTACTGAGTCTAAGCTATTTTCCACAGGGATGCAGGCAGTTAGCCTGCCAGGGATCTTCTGGTAAGAAGTGGGCACTTATCCTAAGAAAACAGAGATTCTGGATTGTGAGTCTGTGCCCATCACAATGCCAGTTTCTCAAATTTGTTTCCTGCCTCAGCTTCTTCATGCATGCAATTAAGACAGAGTTATCCTGATTATTTTAATAACATAAGAGAGATATTCAACTATAATTTTTTTTTCACTTCCTTTTTTACTAACGAAAAAAAAATAATGCACTTTTGGTGAAAGTTTAAACAGCAAAATACTAAAATACATTCAACAATTTCTACGTAAATTGTTCAGTGACACTGGTTACATTCTTCACACTGTGACCAGCTTTGCATTATTTTGATTCTAGTTGTTCTATTTCCAGTAACATAGTCTCCCTGCTCTCTGCTTCTCATCTTTGCTTTATTGTAACTGTTGACCATTGGTCTCATACAGATGATTTTTTTAAGGGAGTACAGTACTCATGGGCGATATTCTTTATTTTATTAGCCAACCTGTTATTTAGCTAAAAGATGATTTCAGAGGATTTTTTCAGTTCAAGGTATAAAGAGTAATAGTTTTGGGTAGTCTTGGGGATTCAACTATAAAATTCAAACCCACAAGCTAGTCCTCAGAAGGAAGACTGAGCAATCTACTTCCGTAGAGATACCACTTCAGAAACCCAAGAAGGGGTCTCTATGAGTAGGAATCAACTTGTGGGCAGTGACTTTGGGTTTTTTTTTTTTTTTTTGATATTCCATCCAACTCTGCCCCCAACTCCTGTGTGCTGTGCAATTCTAATTTACTTCCTGGGTATACGTCAGTAAAATGAAAACTAATATGATGAGCTTTGCCCCAAATCTTCTAAGTTAGGTTTCTGGGTTAATTCTAGTCTTCATGTTTTTTTTTTTTTTTTAAATGAATTTAGTCAGCAGGTCAATTTAATAATATTGGAGAAAGGCGTAACAGTCTATTTTGTTCTGATATATTCCTTCTATTGTTGAAGTTAATTCAGGCATTTACTTCACCTACTAGCTTACCATTGTTTTACTGATAATTATAACTTTAGAGATCCTTGATACAGTTGAGACTGTTAGATGAAAAGAAAGTATGGCTAAGTCTACTTGTTAAAAGGGAATTATCACTTCTTATTTCTAGGGACTGACAACCTTTTATTACCACGAACATTTTAAGGATGAATTGGTAGTCTAAGAAAATTGATTTTGTTACATCTGAAATGGAAGCTTATTATTTTCATTTCAGTATTTTCACCAAATGGTTATTACATTAATTTTTTTTATTTCTAACAGAGTTCTTTCTGTCTATTCTTTTGTCATCTTTATTGAGAGTGAAAGATTGGTTTATTGAAAATATAATATGAGAAAAGGCAAAGGTAATGGTGTACTTCAAAAGCAAGTGAGCTTTTTCTTATTGTATAATTGAAACATGAAATAGTAAACATGAATCATACATTTAATTGTATGTTGTCAAAGAGGGGCTGAAAATGTTATTTGAAATATTATTTTATCTATATCCTAAGCACTCTAAGGGATTGAGGTCATAGTTTATAGTCTTCTTTTTGTTTTATTTTTTCTACTTTCCACACAGGTTTATTATATACATGTGCCTTTTCCACATTGTTCATTAGAATGTTTCTGATTATACCATCCACATCAGTATTCATAGTATAAGCCAAGATAAGTAGAATACTTGCAGGTGGAAAACAAAACAAAACAAAACAAAAACTCAACCATTATTGAAAGCCTTAAATTCTATATACACACATGAATCACTGTGTGAAGATTTTTCTGTGAATATAAATTTAGCAAGATCATGACACAAAATGTTTCTTTTTGGATAATAACACCTGGTGCTGTTGAGTTGATTCTGACTCATAGTGACCATATAATCCTCAGCCATTGAGATGATTCCAATTCATAGTAGCCCCATTGATTTTCCAAGGCTATATAAATCTTTACAGAAGTAGTTTGCCTCATCTTCCTCCTGGGGAGCAGCTGGTAAATTTGAACTGCTGACCTTCTAGTTAGCAGCTAAATGTCTTACCCACTACCACCACTAGAACTGCCTTAGTGACCCTATAGGAGAGTAAAACTGCCCCATAGGGTTTTCCAGATTATAATCTTTATGGAAGCAGATTGCCACATGTTTGTCCCATAGAATGGCTGGTGATTTCAACCTGCTGATGTGTCAGTTAGCAGCCATGCGATTAACCACTATGCCATCAGGATTCCTTTCCCTTTGGACAGCTGATGAAAATTACAGATTCCTGACTGAAAATGCATAATTAATGCAGACCCTCTGTATGTACCAAGACTTCATTAGGTTCTTTTTATTCTAAATTAATGTCAAGTGAGATATTATTGTAGCATGTGTGTTCTAGGAAATACTGATTCAATTTCTCAATCTTGTTAAATAGGAATCAGAGACTATCTATTGAATCATTACCGGTCATTTTACCAAGTAAGGAAAAAAGTCTGTACTCACTTTAAAAGTCAATTGCAGAACTATAAGCTGCTTCAAGATTTGACTTGGTCCATTCTATCTTCTGGAGACAGGCCATGCTTATTCCTCTTTTACAGATAAAGTAATTGTAGCCAAAGAGAAGTTAATAACTTTTTTACTTAAGATAACGTTCTTGACTTCCATCAGTGCATCTGCCCGTATCTAATATATATCACATGGGTCTTAACTGTCCAAGTTCAAAAGGATGGTAATTAGGAGGGAATTGGTGAAAGTAAGGAGGAAGAAGTAGTTTCCACAGAGCCAGGCAGAAAATATAAGTGTTAAAAAGGAAAATGAAGCAGGAGCATGAATAAGGTCAAACCCCACTAATAGAAAGGAAGCTTTTTGCTCTATTCACTATTTTATGTTGTAAACTTGGGCCCATAAGTTAGAAGACTGAATGAAAACTGACCCTAATTAAGGCACATATAAGGAATCTTGCTCAAATTTAAATTTGGCTTAAATATAAAGCTTACTGTTTACTAGCAATTCCTTCCACGTGTTAGTTCTTATCCCTGCAATTTAGTCTTCAGCCATAAAATTTGTAACACATTTTCTTCTGTATTCTAGCCTTGGGTATCAAGTTTAACCCAATAATGTAAAATCAGCTTCCCAAATGCAAGATAACATTTTAATTTTTAATCTGAGTTTAAATTTAAGGATCTTGTTTTGGAAGAAGATTGCCAGGCCTTTTTTCCAAGGTGCCTCTGGGTGAGCTTAAACCTCCAGTGTTTTGGTGAGCAGTTGAGCATGATTTGTACCACACAGTAACTCCTAATCAAATGTACTTTAGTTAATATTGTCCCACCTGTCACACAATAGAATAGATTCTATTGTTATATCTTTATAGTCATTATTAATCATGCCAAATGATGACTTCCTAATTGCATTGTTCCTTCCATGTTTATTAGTTGGGATTATACTATTAGGAATTTTTTCCCTCCTCATTAATTAAGTTATAGTAGTATGGACTTATAGATTCCAGTTTTATTCAATAGATGGTATCTATTTTTGTCATTTATTGGTGGTAAAATTGTCCCAATTTATCAAGTGAGTGCTTCTTCAGGCTATTCACTTCTTTTTAACAATTATACTTTGGAGTTGTGGAAGCAACTACTTTGGAATTGTGGAAAATTGAAGTAATTTTCTTAAGTTTACACAGCTAACATCTTAGTAGGATTTCATCAGTAGTTGATCCTGAGTCAAGGATTCCAGTGTAAATAATTTAAAGAGAGGTGAAGAAAATACTTTTATCCTACTTGTGTAGAAGTGAGATAAGGAAGGAAAGACAGCCAATACAGAGTGCATTATCAAATCAGTTTCATGGTAGTCAATGAGTTTAACTTTGCTGGGGAAATTCAGAGAGGTAAAATGGAGTTCTGGTGGTGTAGTGCCTAAGACATTTGACTGTTAAAAAGAGGCTGGTGGTTCAGACCCACCACCACCCCTCAGAAGGAAGATTGGGCAATCTACTTCCATAGAGATACTGCCTTGGAAACCCAAAGAGGGGTCACTATAAGTCAAATAGACTGCACAGCAGTGAGTGAATGACTGAGAATATAGAGATAGCTACATCTCAATAAGCTTGGTCAATAGCAATGGAGTTGAGTATATATAGATCAACTCATGTCATTTACATATTAAGCATTGCTAGCTCAGAGCACTAACACTCTCGTACTTCTTGTATGCTGTATGGGTGGACAAAGTGGGATTTGATATCCAACTAATAAGTGACTATAAGGATTTTACTCACCCAAAGCTTTGACCATCTTGCTATTGTGTCCAAATGCTCATAGCCCTCTACATCCTGTCACTGTAACCACTGGCATTCCTAAACTACCACCACCAATGAAAAGTCTGCCTGATGTCTGTCTAAAAATAAAGATTTCATTCTCACCTAACATAGTGAGGGTGCAAATTATATTTAGCCAAACAAATAAAAATGATTTCTACTTTATCAATATTTTAGGCTCACTTTAGGGAAAACTAAGCCAAGCACATTTCTTGGATTTTTCAGAAGTGCTCATCCTTCACAACATAGAATAGTTCAGCTCAAAGAGAATGTTCTATAATAACCATTTTTAACACACCTTAATCCCTGGAAAAGATATTGAAAAGAAGCTGCTTTGTATAGGTTAGGAAAATAATGAGTACGAGGAAAATGGATCATGGCAATGGGATGGATTGAGAGCTAGATATCATTGTTGTTGTTCCTTGCCATTGAATCATTTTGAACTGCTCTTAACTGCTAACCTAAGTTTGGTGATTTAAACCCACAAAGTGGTACAGTGGAGAAAAAGGCTTCTCAATCTGCTTCTGTTAAGATACAGCTAAGAAAATGCCTTGGGACATATCTACTCTGTAACATAAGAGGTCACCATGAGATGCTATAGCTACTATCTCTTTGAAAATGGAGGGGAACGACAGTATAGTTGTTAAAATGCACAAGTTTTGGAAGCAGATTGCCTGTGTACCAATTCCTGATTTCTCACCTATTAAAGCAATTTATTAACCTCTCTGTGCCTCAAATTCCTCATAATAAAGTGAGGGTGGTAGCATAACATTCTAGGTCTTTGTGAAGGGTAAATGAGTTAATATATATGAAGTGTTTAGAATTATGCCTGGCACATGACACATGGGGCAGACATTGCTGGTTGGTTCACTCAACAACAATTGCCAACACTGTTTCCCTTGTTAAACACTAAATAGCATACTATCTGTAAGCTGGCTTTTCTGCTTAATTAAAGATTAATAATTCCCTTCTGAAATGAGAAATCAGATAAAAGATTTTGGCTTCCCATCAGTTTGTAAGAAAATCATAGTTTATAAGGAAGAAGATAGAACAAATTGAAGTAGCTAGTTCCAATAAGTTAGTTAGAGTTTCAAAAGAAAGAGTAATAGTCCAGTTTTAAGAGACCAAAAATCAATATTTTTAGGAGAGAACAGAATTTTGGTACCTCCATCCCTCATCTCCTACTACCATTATGTCTTTGGGTCAAGACACTGGTCTCCCTAAGGCTGTTTTAAGATGAAAATGTTACGTAGAAAATGTGACTGCAAATGAACTATTTCTGAATTAGAACACCTGTTTATCTTTTTAACATAAAATTGTGTAGGCCTTTGGGAAAGAACTTGAACCATTCAAGTTCATTTTGACTGAAGAAGTATTAGCTGTGAAGATTATGGGTAGAACAGGTGCTGAAATGATGCTGCCGTTAGTAGGAGTTGGGAGAGGAATGGGAAATCTGGAAGAAGACTGGATAGTTGGCTATTGGAAGATGAGTGGTGCAAGAGAGTTGGAGGTAAAGGAAAAGAGAAAAATTCTATAACATAGTGTAGGCCACTTATAAATTCTGTTATCTAGAACAAGTTATTCGATTTTCTGAGCCTTAGATTTTTTTTTTTTACCTTAAAAATAAATAATTATAATATATTAAATATTTGTGCCTCAGTTTTCTTCATTTACAAAATGGACATCATAATTGTCTATACCTTGAAGGTTATTGTGAGAAGATATTTGTTATTCTTTCACTTCCTATTTTATCTTTGCAATACCCTGATTTCCTTTGGAGGAATTATTGCTTCTCAATGGAGTAAGTTTAGTGATGTGATAATAGAATCAAACTTCCTTAACTGAAGGATATATATATGACCCAAGGAAGATCAACTGGATGGCCTCTTTGAAAATACCTTGATCACAGAAATGATGAGAGAAAAATGGATGTAATTTATAGTATGGAAGTTAAAGGCACAGATTCTGAAGACAGACCATATATGTTTGAATCCTGATTCTATATCTTAACAATAATGTGAATAAGCCTCCCTGTGCCTCATTTTCTTATGTGTTAAATGAGGATAGTAAAATAATACCTACTTCAACTTACATATGACCTTCTGTTGTGGGCATTTAAGGAGTTCTGGTGGCATAGTGAGTAAGGCATGTGACTGCTAACCAGAAGATCGGTGGTTCAAACCTACCAGCCACTCCATGGGAGGAAGATGAAAACATCTACTTCCATAAATATTTATAGCCTTGGAAACCCAGTGGGAGTTGCTATGAGTCAGAGTCGACTCGATGGCAATGGGTTTGTTTTTGGTTTGGTTCTTGACATTAGGTGTGCTTTACTGAATAAAGTGCATGCTTCTACCCACATGGAGCTTTCAAACTTTGAAAGATATTGTTGTTATTAGTTGCCATTGGGTCAATTTCATCTCATGGGGATGCCAATTGTGCAGAGTGGAACTGCACTCCATAGAGTTTTCAAGGCTGTGACATTTCAGAACCAGATAACTAGGCCTTACTTTCAACGCACTTCTGAGAGAGTATGAACTACTGATCTTTTGGTTAGTAGTCCAGTGTTTAACTAATTATGCTACCCAGGGACTCCTTTGAGAGAGATAGTTACCAAGAAAAGAAACTTGAATATTTGTTATTAGTATACATGTTCCTATGTGTTAAATAAAATGCTTAGAATACTGCTTAGCTCATGATTAAGCAACATGTAATCGTGAGCATTTACTCACTTGTTTTAGTAGAGATGTTCCAACCATTTGTTATTCCTGTGATTTCAGATTCTCAGCTTTTTGGAGACAGCTGTATGCCTGTTTCTAAACTTGCTTCTCTACCTTTTCTACTGATTCTGGAAACTCTAATATCCTTCCCGTAAATTTCCTTTTATTTAATTAATACAGAGTTGGTTACTGTTGCTTGCAACCTGGAAACTCTGATGCAGTACTCATAGGGTTGTTGTAAGGATTAAATAAGATCATGTACGTTAAGTGTACATGTGCTCAATCAATATTAATTCTCTCCTATCTGTTAGAGGTCAAACTGGGTATATTGGGAATATAAAGGATACAGTCTAATGAGACTGAGCTGATAAACAGACGTAAACAGAAAAGCACTAGCAAATGAATTTAGTGTAAGGGAGAAAAGATGATTTGGCATGCTGATAAAAGAGGTCCAGTTTTCATGTATCAGGTCAAAAGTTTAAGGGTGATTGGTAGGTCAATCTGAAAAAATCACAGAACTGAGTACTTGAATGGAATACCTTAAAACTATTGTGTGGTTGACAGTAATGTCCCAGAAGATTTAACCTAATATAAACAATCTTATTCAGAAGTAAATATTTTCTTTTTTTTGTATAAGAAAACATTCTATGGTGGTGCCTAAGGCATTTGACTGCTAACCAGAAGGCTGGTGGTTCAAACCCACCACCCATTCCTCGGAAGGAAGATTGGGCGATCTACTTCCATAGAGATACTACTGCCTTGGAAACCCAAGGAGGGGTCGCTATAAGTCAGATCCGACTCAATGGCAATGAGTTAGTTTGAGTATTGAAAAAAAATGGTCTTTGCTCTTGACATCAAACCAAATCCACTCCTGTTCAGTTGATTCTGATGCATAGCGACACTATAGGCCAGAGGAGAACTGTCACATAGGTTTCCAAGGCTATAAATGTTTATGGGAACAAACTGCTACATCTTTCTCTTGTGAAGTAGCTAGCGGGTTTGAACAGCTGACCTTTCAGTTAGCAGTCAACCACTTAACCACTGTACCACCAGGGGTCCTTTGCATTTTGGGTATAAAGGACTACAAAAGGAAAACTAATAAATAACTGTGGAGCCATTTGTTTGACAAATTTGACTCATTATTCTAAGGTGCAAAGTTATACATTTTAAACCCAGGAGGAAAGATAATTTTGTGCTGATGGAGGCAATATCACATAAATATGCACATGAATATTCATATGTTGCAATTTTTCTTTTGAAGTTGTATAAATTACACATTTGAAAACTAAGAACTGAAAACATGATTCATATGGAAAACTCACTATCCTGAGATGCTAAGATAAAAATTGAAGGAAAGAAGATTACTGCAAAACTTCTTTCCCTATCAAATTTCCTCCATGCCATTTGTAATCACCAAATTCTAGTCAGTCATTTTAACTCTCTCTGCCCTGGTGGCACAATGGTTAAAGTCTTCGGCTACTAACTAAAGACACAGTTGGTTTGAATTCACTCGCTATTATGGGGCAGTTCTTCTCTGTCCTACAAACAAAATAAATAAATAAATAAAACAAAGGCACTGCCATGGAATCAATTCTGACTCACAGCAACCCTATAGGACAGAGTAGACCTGCCCCATAAGGTTTCCAAAGCTGTCAATCTTTACAGGAGCGACTGCCACATCTTTTTCTTGTTGAGGTGAAAGGTGTAGAAATCTGCTTTGTAAAGACTCACAGCCTTGGAAACCCTACCGGGCAGTTCTGCTTTATCCTACAGGGTCACTATGAGTCAGAATCAACATTATGGCACTGAGTTCTGTTTTTATTTTTAGAATTAACAGTCAAGAAGCTTGGCAGTGCAGTGGTTAAAGTGTTCAACTGCTAACAGAAAGGTCAGTAGTTTGAATCCATGTGAGAATAAAATGTGGCAATCTGCTTCTGTAAATATTTCACAGCTTTGGAAGCCTTATGGGGCAGTTCTACTCTGTTTTATATTATTACTGTTAGTCAAAATCAATTCAACAATGATTTGTGGTTCAATCAAGAGTCAGTTTCAACACTTTGTACCATGCCATCAACTAATCTACAATGAACCATGCATTCAACAAATATTTATCAAGCTCTGGTAGTGTAGTGCCTAAGGCACTTGACTGCTAACAAAAAGCCTGGTGGTTCAAACCCACCAGCCACTCCTTGGAAGGAAGATGAAGCAATCTATTTCTGCAGTGATACTGTCTCAGATACCCAAAAGAGGGGTTGCTATGAATTGGGTGCTACTAGACAGCACATAACAACAACAACAACAACAACATGGTATTTTTTGCAGGTATTGCCTTTGACATTGTCAGTACTGGTCAATGAAGTACATTTTCTGTCCATCTGAAGTTCTCAAGCTCATAAAGGAGACAGAAAATGAACAGAGAGTAGTTGTAGAACAAGAGTGAGGTGCTGCTGAGAAGGATGAACCTATTTAGATGGGGTCTAGTAGGTGATAAACCTTCTAGATCTGAGGGATGCAGACAGGAAAGAGACTGGTCTAGACCTCAGTAAAATCATTTTAAAGAGTTAAAAGGTGATTATCATTATCAGGCACAAAGAACTAAGTGAGTTAAAAATGAAAAATAATGGCAGAGAATAGAGAAAATACCTCTAGACAATGAGAGTCAGGACCATAGCTAACAAGTCTTGCATCTGAGGGCAAACACAGAAAATTCTGTCAAAGATACCCCTATCCTCTGTACCTTGCATCTGGAGGCCCCTTATGTATGAACTTCAATTTCTGTCTCTATTTCTCCAGAGAGGCTTTGTAGGGTAGGGGAACAAACCCACCAGAGATGTGGAGAGGTTGTAAAAAGAGGGGAAGAGAGCCTTTGTTATAGGCTGTCAGATTAGGTGTCCTACAAACAAAGCATGAGATGGATTCCAGTGTGGGATTTATTTCAAGAATGCTCTTCAGGAAGAACCTGTAAGGGAGAGAGCAAAGTGGAAGAGGCAAAGGGAAAAGAGTTGAGCAAGGATGCGGTGCCAGGTCAAGTCTAGCCTTGGTTTGCACCAGGGTTTGGGGATGGGGCTTGTTACAGAGGAAAAACTCCAAGTTTGCTTAAAGTAAAATAAAGAGGTTTATTGGAAGTATAGTATCATTAGAATGGGGAATGTGGGTTTCCCCAAAGTGAAACCAACAAATCCAAAATGGAACTGCAGTGGACACATGTTTGAATAATTAGAACAGAGAATCTAAATTACATCATGCAATTGGAGATTATGAATTTAGATCAACATAAGGAGGGGATTGGTTACAGGAAATTTCTCCCTTAGAAACAGCTCGCTCAAATAAAACCTTTCTTGTAAGCAGTTTCCAGGGAAACTCAGATAAAAGTGATGCCAAGGTCTTTTTCTTGAGACATTGTTTTTGCATCTTCATCATGGAAGAAAGATTTCTTGAGGCCATCTGGTAGAAAAGGTATTGTTATACGTTGGGGAATAGTTTATCTACGTTCTTCCAGAATTCTTCCTAGTCACCCAAGGTTGCTGAACAGAGAAAGGACACAAAGGTGTACATTGTTAAAAGTCTCAGTTTGATTTTGCTGAATATAGAAGGGTTCTGGGTTAGTTCAGCCATTTTACTTTAGTTATAGGGGCTTAAGCATTTCTCCTTTACAAAATTCACCAAAAACTTGTCCTCATCCAAAGCAAGGAACTCAGTATTAGTCAGCATTAGTCAGTATTTAGCTGTGGTCTCACCTGTGAGATTTCAACAGACTTGACTCTTAATGAAAAAAGTACCCACCCAACTGAAATGCCTGAGCAACCATAGAGTGCAAGATCAAAGTGAACAATCAGAACTTGTGCCAGTGAAAAATCCTATTGGAGAATGAAAAGAATAAACGATAAAAAGTTCAGAGGAGCAAACATTTTCTAGCACTGTCTTCATATCTACTGGGGTATGAGCAAGTGCCTAATGCATTTTAGTGCTAACCAGAAGTCTGGTGGTTCAAACCCACTAACCACTTCTCGGAAGGAAGATTGGGGTATCTACTTCTGTAATGATACCACCTCAGAAACCCAAGGAGGGGTTGTTATGAGTTGGATCCCACTTGACTGCAGTGAGTTTTGACATCCCCCAAGCACAAATATAATGCTTGGCATATAGGTGACAATCAATAAAAGGTGCTGAGTAAAGAAATATATGAATGGGTCACTACTCCTCTTTGCAACACTTTCCTCTGCCTGTTGGGTGTTATTGCATTTCATTTACAACATCCACACTCATTTCTCCCAGACAGCTTGATGTACTCCTTCTACAGTGAGATTTCCTGAAAATAAGTCAAACACTTTAGAGTTCACTGTTATATTTTATGGCTTCTGAAACAAATTGTAGGAAACACTGGCAAAATTAGTAGAAACTCCACACAACCACCTGGATACCCCAAGGCTATTTTTCTTACATAAGGGATTAGCAAAGCTTGCGAAATCTTCATTACAAACTGATTGAGTCTGGACAGAGTGACCTGAGAAGAGCAGAAGGAACCCATCAACAACAACAACTCACTGCCCTTGACTCAGATCTGACTCACAGTGGCCCCTCCTTGGGTTTCTGAGGTGGTATTATGACGGAAGTACATTGCCCTATCTTCCTTCTGAGGAGTGGCTGGTGGGTTTGAACCACCAGCCTTCTGGTTAACAGTCAAATACCTTAAACACTAAACTACTATCATGTCTGTTTTCTAAGCAGACAAGACATATAGACATTGAATCTTTTTTTTTTTTTTTTCCCGGCATGCCATAGAGAGGCCACATGATAGCCCAATTAGATCAGATCAATAATCACATTTTAAAACTAAATAGAAGGTAAATATTTAGTTTCAAGGCAAAACTTTAAGTAGAAACTAAATGTTAGCTTTTGAGGAAAAAACGGAGATAAAGGCCTTGGGAATCAGAGCGTTGAATGTTTAAATAACAGCATGTAGCCTAGTAAGGTTTAGAATCCTTAAGAAATTTCTGTGTTTTTACCATGATTTCATTGATTCTCCATTTTTGCTCTTTTGATTTGGCTATAATTTCTACCAAAGGTCTTTTCTGGCTTCTAAGTTAATATCAGAGTGAGTTAGATTAAATTTGAGATTAATTTTCTGTGTAATTTTAAAATATTAGGTTCAGATACATCTAATGCAGTGCCTAATGCATTTGACTGCTAACCAGAAGGCTGGTGGTTCAAAACCAACAGCCACTCTTCAGAAGGAAGAGTGGCCAATCTACTTTCATAATACTACTGCCTCAGAAACCCAAGGAAGGGGCACTATGAGTTGGATCTAACTTGACCACAATGAGTTTGATTTTGGAACATTCATTGAGGCAGCTCTGGTGGCACATGATGGTTGGTGGTTCAAGCCCATCAAGTCTTCCCTTCAGCTGAAGGAAGACTGGGCAATCTATTTCCCTAAAGATTTACTGCCTCAGAAATCCAGTGGGGGCTACTATGAGTTGGAAGCCACTCAATGGCAAAGTTTTTTTGTCGTTGTTGTTAGCATTCTTGAGCAACTTCTAGGTGCCAAGTGTTTGCTTCAAACTGGGAATGAAAGGCAGACTTGGTTCTTACCCTCCCAGAATTTATAATTTGGTAAGAATAAGATGCAAACTCAAAACTATGTACTGTGATATGGTCTGTGATGGTACAAATACAGAGTCCGTGAGAGCACAATGTTTAGAGAAGGTGATTTATACATTGATGTTGAAAAGGATTGAAATTGAAGGAGAAAAGGAAATATAAAGAAGGAGATTATGTGCAAAGATGGAGGGGAAAAACTGGCAAGTTTGAGGACCGGAGTTCAGGAGAGTAGGTGGAAAGTCGGGCTCACCATAGGAGATTATGCTGACCATGAGTTGCACAAAGCATGGGGTAAATGTGGGTGAAGAAAGCCAGCTGGGGCTCCCTTCACCAAACCCTGTACCCTGAGGTGAGGCTATGTCTGCTCAGAGAAAGGTATATCTTTTTCTAATATGCACAGAAGTGCTGCTTGGACTGGCTGTGGTAATTTGGGGACAGATTAAGAGGGACCCTGTAAATTTTGGACCTGAGACCTGGAAGCAGTGGGCGCTCTCCAATATTTGATCCAGCAGATCAGATTTGCATTTTAGAAAGATCACTAATGAGACTGACCAGGGCAAATTAGATGAAAGGCTAGGAGGTAGATGAGATGAGGAAGCTGTGGTAGTGATTTAGGGGAGAGATGAGGGGCCTGAACTAAGGGACATTATGGAGAGACATGGATAGCTAAGGAAAGATTTTGAATACAGAAACATAAGTCTTGTTATTAACTGATTGGGATTTTAGGAGCTGGAGAACGTAGAAGGGACAAGTATCATGCCCTGGAGATAGCCCTGAACAACTGAGTGGTTGATTGTGGTGTTTCCCAAGGCACACTTAACGGGAAAGAAAAGCCTTAATGAGAAAACACTAATCTCAATTTTTTACATGATGAGTGAATTGTAAGTGTCTGTGGAGCATAGAAGTGGACAAATGACTGGATGGTTCAATTTGTGAATTTGCAGCTCAGGAAAATAATTTAGGCTGGAGATACATTTTAAGGAGTTACCAAAATACAGATGAAAAAGTCATGGGAGTAGAAGAGATTATCCAAAAAGATAATGTAGAGTTAGAGAAAAGAGCCCAAAATAGAATCTCGAGCAACTATACTACTTATAAGATTGATAGAGAAAGAACTGCCTTCAGAGGAGACTGAAAAATAGCAGCCAGTGGTGCGGTAGACAACTACGTCAGGGGTGTTGAAGATGAGGTCAAGGAACTACACTATTTATGGATAACCCCATTGTGGTTGATTTGATTCCCACTCATAGCAGCACTATAGGACAGAGGAGGCTTTCAAAGCTGTAATCTTTGCAGAAGCCAACTGCCACATCTTTTTCCAGGGGACTGGCAGGTGAGCTTGAACCTTTTGGTTAGCAGCTGAGCACTTAACCATTTTGCCACCAGGGCATTTTAATGACAATTTGAACTCACCCAGAGATACCTTAGAAGAAAGTTCTGGTGATCCAGCTCTGAAAGCTCACAGCTTTGAAATGGACACAGTTCTACTCTGCACACATGGGATAGATACGAGTAGTAAATATTAGCTGTCATTAACTATGGAAACACAATGTTTAGCATCTTTAATACAGTATTTATTAATACTTCAGGGGCCACCAGTGCATCAAAATGTCATAGTGCATCATGCATTTGGTACAGCCATGGGTAGTGTGTAGCTGATAATTATATAAAAAAAAAAAAAAAATTAGAGAAATTACATGACTTAATTAAGCTTGTTGAGATAGTAAGTGACAGAAATGGGATTTGATATAATTTGTCTGATTCCAAGTCCCACTATACCAACTTGACTTTTTCATTTTTGGTGAAAATATATATAGCAAATTATGCCCCAATTCTATAATTTCTACATGTACTTTTCAGTGACGTTGGTTACATCCTTCAAGCTGTGCAATCATTCTTGCTGTATTTTTCCACCATCGTTACCATAAACTCACTATCTCCGAAACTTCTTATCTAACTATTGGGGTTGCTGCTGTCAATTTGATCACATATAGATAGATAATTCTTCAAATAGTGCAATGCTTAAGGCAGACATTCTTTACTAATTAAGCTGAACTACAGTTTAAAGATGACTTCAGGGGATAGCTTGGCTTAAGGTTTAAAGATTATCTCAGGGCAGTTATCTGGAGGTCTAAACTGACATTTTCACTGAAGTCAGTGCAGGTAATAAGCAAGAGAAAAAAATATTATCATCGTTATTATGATTTTTAGTTTATGTGTTACAATAATGGTTTGAGCAATTAAAAAATAAATTTACCAATTATTTTGACATGGTGTGGTTACAGTACAAGTAACAAAGAGTTATGTCTTAAAACATGGTTTTTGAATTTTGACTTTGGTTCTTTATACTAGATTACTCCAGTGAGAATCATATTTTGTCCTTCTGTACCTTCTCTTTCTCATGGATACTCAATTTTGTTGAGGCATCTATCCTTGCTCCACAAAGCCATATGCCATGTAATAAACTGAGTTTGTTTCAGCTCCAGAGGTTTCCCTGATTGGTTTAAGGGAAGAAATCACACTTCCTTTGCTAGCTAACTAATGGTTCAGAAGTGTGGCTATGGCTCTATTCAGGCTAATAAGATTTGAGAAGAGATTTGATTCTTCATGTTGTTGCTGTGCGCCGTAGAGTCGATTATGACTCATAGAGAGCCTATATGACAGAGTAGAACTGCCCCATAGAGTTTCCTAGTCTTTAATCTTTACATGCACAAATCTCTAGGTCTTTTCTCCCACCTCCAACCTTTCTTTTAGCAGCTGAATGGTTAACCGTTGTACCACCAGGGCTCTTTGGCTCTCCAAAACCTGGGAGGAAATGAAAAAAAAAAAATCAATAAACAATGAAGAAAATAGGGTTTAGAGGAAGACTTAGCAAAAATTGCAAATGGCAATGTATAAAAATGTTTATTATTTTTTTAAAAGGTACTTTTGTGGATATTTTTATGTAATCTCTTTCAGTAGAATAAGCTGCTGGTATTAGGAGCTCTGGTAGCATAGTGGCTAAGACACTTGCCTGCTAACCAGACGGCTGGCGATTCAAACCCACCAGCCACTCCTCGGAAGGAAGGT
>NW_006921634.1:14584384-14588452 GCF_000298275.1 Orycteropus afer afer | reverse complement strand
GGGCCGACTCGATGGCAAACAACACCACACACACCACACACATTATTTGCAAATTAAAATACATTTGATTTATAGACTATAAATCTATTAGGAAAGATAACTCCAAACTTTGACATCAACTTGAAATTTGTCCTTTATTTTTCTCCTTTCAATGAGAATTTGTCAACAAGTTAATCCTTCTTTTCCCTAGGTCCTGTTCCCCTCATCTAGTGTGAACTGTATTCTCAGCTTTTAAGTAAAGAATGTTCTTTGCTTGGGCTTATAGTCAGAGGTGACTACCCTTTTGTTAGATGTAAACTGCCTTCTGGTCCAAGGTATAGTAACTGTGAGGGCTATGTTAATAAAAGTCTCTAGTTTAGCCTGTTATTGCTGAATGATTTTTTCATGGAGTACTTATTCTCAACATTCAAGAAATCAGTAACATTGTCATTTTAATAGCTTCTTTTTATGGCAGATTCCATAAGCATATTTCCTTCCTCTTCCAGCACACAGCCTATTATGCAGATACAACTTTAACCAAGTAAAGTTGTAAGAGGTATAAATAAATAATTTTGCATTTTCCTCATAGGAAAAATGACTAAATGCTAATTTGGAACCTGGCAAACTTGGCTTGCTTGTTAGAAAATTTTAGAATAATGTGCCCCCTTACTGCAATTCATGCTATATATCCTATTTTATATGGCAAATCCCCAAATGAATAAATGAATTGTGCTTCTCCTAATGCTATTTCCTAGAAGACAAGAAGCTTATGCATAGCAGAGGCAGAAATTTAGTGTTTCCTCCTCTGACCAAATCTTATTTCTCATTTATATATTCCTACCATCTTAGGTTGAAACGATGTTATTTCTATAAGTTTGTCTATATGATGACCCAGAATATCACCTCTGATGTTTCATGAACCACTTTATTCCATGAGATTTAAAGTCCTTGTATTTTTAGAGAGTAAAGATATACGTGGGTATCAGTTGATGCTGAGAATTCTGACTAAGTTGCATCTTATGCATACTAGGATACTTGCATTAAATTTACTCTCTTTCCAAAGTGAATTAAATTATGTTATTGGATTCATTTAAAATTATTCCAAATAATATTAAATATTATTTAGCAATCAAAAGATAAATACCCAAAAGTGGAAATCTGACAAATACTTTCCTAAAAATTCCTACCCTATTACTTTTGGTCCCAAATTATTTTTCAAACAAATAATTACTGAGCACCAACTATGTGTCAGCACTCATCTAGGCAATGGGATAATGACAGTGGATAGAACAAAGTCCAAGCTTTCAAGTAGCTTATATTCTAGCTGGAAAGGCAAGAAAATACATTAGTAAAGATATAATATTATGTATGTCATGTGCACTTTGAAGAAGATAAAGAATTAAAGAGTGGGTGGTTGTTAATTTAGATAGACTGGTCAGTGAAGGTCTTCCTGATAAGACTACATGTAAGGTGATGAATGAGAAGTAGATTTGGCAACTAAAAGAGCAGGTGACTGGAAGCATCTTCTACATGAAGGAGTGATAGTCAGCTAGTGAGCATAGATGTCAATTATTTATGGCTGGCTTGAATCTGATTGGTCCCTGATCCATACTGCTTGCTAGCTATTTTGAAAATCCTTCTTATATACAATAGTATGTGCATGGGTAGTTGTTAATTTAGATAGACAGAGAAGATCTTCCTGATAAGAGGACATGTAAGGTTATGAATGAGAAATAGATTTGGCAACATTTCCTTGGAAATGAGAATTGCCAGACTTCATCTCATCTACTTTGATCATGTTGTAAGAAGGAACCATTTCCTGGAGAAAGAATTATGCTGGGTAAGGTGAAGGGTCAATGAAAGAGGGTGTTATGTTTACCTCTGTGCCACTCTAACAGAAAATATACCACAAATGGGATGCTTGAAGAAACAGGAGTTTATTCTCTCACAATTTGGAGGCTTTAAGTCTAAGTTCAAAGTGCCATGCTCTAGGGGCTGTGTGAAAAGCCCTCAGTCTTGGGCTTCAGTTCTGCCTCCTGCTCCCAGCCCACTGAAGCTGGAGGCTTTCTTCACTCAGCTGCTGGCTGCTGAGACTGACAAGCCCAAGGTTGACAACTAAAAAGGCACAATCCCTATGTTACCAAACCACATGGCAGGCCATTAATTCAAGTCTATTGAGAGTCCCAAGATCAGCAGAGCATGGCAGACTGCTGAATAGCGACACGGATACATGCAGGGTTCAAGTGTGCCATAAGCTAGAGACCAGTCTTAAAGGCTTCTCTTTACATATATCCCTAAGGCTTATAGTAAATTCCACCATGGAGTTGATTATCAGTCTCATCATGGGGGATCATGGGGAATACTATATCCAGCTGCCCAGCCATTCAACTAAGCCCAGCCAAGTTGACACACAAACTTAACTACCACAGAGGGGAAGGCCCTCAGTGAGATGGATTGACACAGTGGCTGTGATGATGGGCTCAAGTATAGTAAGAATTGTGTAGCTGGCCTAGAACCGGGCAGTGTTATGTTCTGCTGTGCATGGAGTCTCTATGAATCATAGACAACTTGACGGCACCTAAGAACAAAAACAACAAATACCAATATTATTAATAAATAAATAAATAAATAGAGCAAGGATTTCAACAAGAATATTTCTGTAGAAGGATACAGTGAGACAGTTGCTAAATTCTTCAAGGAACAAAGAGGGTGACCTGAAGATTTGGAAAAAAATATATAGTAAGAAGGCATGGTAGGGCTTAATGGTTTGAGCTTCAAAATTACTAGAGTATATTAGGAGGGATGTGGTGATAATGATGTTTAAGTGACAATGAGGAATAAGGAGGACAGCTTCACCACCTCCAGACTCAGTGAAATAAGTGGTACAGAATGAAAAGAGACCCATTGTGAGATGACTATATGTAAAGCAGCAACCTCAAAGAGCAGCTGGATTTCAGCTAGAGAGGATTGAATGGAATATTCAGAGAAGTTAAGGATAAAGGATGTTTTGTCAATGGCAGGTGTAGAATCTCAGAGGATGTAATAGAAGGTAAGAGAAGTCAGTGAGGGGTAGAACTTTGAGTCAGATTAAAGGGATATACAGAACTACATAGAAGAAAGGTCTAGCAATCTACTTTTAAAATATCAGCCCATGAAAACCATATGAATCACAACAGTCTGATTCAATTATGCATAGACTTGCCATGAGTCAGAGGGTGACTCCACAAAAGCTAACAACAATAACACAGACCTATATGTAGGTCCTGGGTGATGCAAGAAGTTAACAGATTCAGCTACTAACTGAAAGGTTGGGAACTTGAGTTCACTCAGAGGCATCTCAGAATAAAGGCCTGGAGACCTACTTTAGAAGAATTGGTCACTGAAAACCCTACAGAGCACAGTTCTATTCTGATGCAGATACATATGGGGTTGCCATGAGTTGGAATCTATTCAATGGCATTTTTTTAAAACACTCTTACATTGGATTAAGGGCTCTGGTGATGAGGCGTCAACTAAAAGGTATTTAGTGAAGTAGGGCAGGGTATAATGGGTCTTGGAAGCTCATTGCAGTGAGTGTGGAAAGGATAGTGGAAGGGTCTCTCTATGGAGTACATATATCCCTGGGTCCCTGGTAATGGTGGAGTGCAGGCAATCAAAGATTAGTGAAAAATGCAGAATGCAAGACTCTGGCTATTCTCTATGAGCTCTGTGTAATGTCAGATGGTAGACTCCTCATATCCAATTAACTAGATACTTGCCATATCTCTGCTTCAACCATACCATAATATCAGAACACCTGAGTCAAAATGGGAAACTCAGATAATTTTTAGATGGTTTTGAAATATCCAAATGGTTTCCATTATGTTTGACAAAACTTTTGTGTGTCTATGTGAAAATTTAACTTTTGGTAGGACTCACTTGATATTTTGAAGATATGCCTTGATGTGTCGGCTAAAATGACATTTACTTGATATTTGGTGGTATAAGTTCACTACTTTACAAAGTAGAGGAGGCAGATCCTATGTGGACTTACCCCAGATATGATTAAAACTCTTAAGTATATATATATATATATATATATATATACAC
>NW_006921634.1:14570331-14584284 GCF_000298275.1 Orycteropus afer afer | reverse complement strand
CAGTAAACTCAAAAACAAAGAATCAACTCAGACAAAAACATGAGCAGGAGCTGAAGTGAATTTCCAAATTGGTAGTAGAGTCAAATGGGTCTGAGGAGCTGGTGGCTGGAGTTTTGAACAGGAATTGAAGCTTCAAGCCAGCTTAAGGTAGGTCCCTGGAACTGTTCTCTCTGTAGAAAGAACATAGCCAGAATCGCTGTTTTGTCTATGATAAAAGGGTTAGAAAAGCAAACCCACAACTTCTACATCCAGATGAATTAGACAGAGAAATATTCCTGTTACAGAGTTCATAAAAGCTCTGAATTATATATATATATATATATAAAGTAAGATATATATATACACCCCAGATATGATTAAAACTCTAAAGTTCTTTTCAATTGGAGTAACAGAAATTCTGAAAGATTATATTATGAGGACCCACCTTTTCTGAACAAATTAAGTTCCTTATTTAGCATCTTTGCTTTATATATCAGGTTCAAGAGCATTTGAGGAACAGAAGATCCTGAGACAGTCGAAAAGTCACTGGGTTGGATTTTTATTTCAACTGTGGAGTGCAGTATTTTCTGAAGCCAACCACTCATAGCACAGATGAGGAAACAAATGTGCTTGACTATGAATCATGTTGGTGGCACATGTGGAACCAGATCGTGTGAATAATGTGTTCCTTTGACATCATGAGCAACAATCTGTTTGAAGTTTTGTCAAAGAACTCCTGTTTGCTCTCAAGCTATCTCTGTTACCACACAAGAGCAACACTCCCAAATGGTGGGAAAATCAGCCCTCAGGCCCCTCTGCCGAGAGCCTATCAACAGATTTGTGTCCCTCTCCTTGAAGCAAACTCTGCCCTGAGCACTGGAACTACAGCCATAAAATTGAGGAATAAGTTGGCACTTGCTTAGTAGATGTTATATTTCTTTCCCCCTCAGTTTCCTCAAGTGTAAAATGAATAGATAGAATCAGATTATCTCCAAGGCTTCTTTTAACCTAAACTATATGTAACTCTGTGAAAAAATTTTAGGAATCCAGAAAAATCTTTGGTTCTACAGATGAAGGCCAATAAGCGTCTTTGAAGTATTTTACTGATAATGAGTCTTTAGCTGCAGCCTTTGAGAAAAATAATTGTCAAACTCTTACACACATTTGTTGGAATTTTATTAATACATAGGTTTCAACACAACCAGTTTGTATGCACCTTAGGAATAAGAAATAACATATTCCCTATGGGTTTAACTTTTTTAGTGTTATTTCCACAAAGGAAAGAAAGGCAGTTTACTTATTCTGCAATTACTGTAGGTGGAAAGCTATCAATAAAAACTCATGCTTTCCCCGGTGGTTATGCAATCCTAATAATTAAATCTACACATCTGCTAAATAACAACAGACTCAAAGTCTAGCAATTTACATGGAAGAAAACAGATGTCATTCCAGTATAATCTCTTCACTTTCACCATGAGTGCTGTGAACACTGCACACCCTGCAGTGATTAATCTATCAAAATACTCTACTCCATTTACTCCATTTTATTACATCCTGTGTCACAGGAGATGAAGCAGCTGTTTCTGGATAGAAAGCAAAGAACTGGTAAAAATAAAGTATTCTCTGAATAGGTATAGCAAACTGATGTTCCCAAATTATTAGAAGAGAGAGCTCAAGTGTGTACAATGGGGTGATTTTCAGAAACTCCAGCAAAATTACTATCTCCATCAACAGCAAAAGTGGGGAATGACTTGAAACCTACAATGATAGAGACATTTTCTCTTCAAAGAAAAATACTTTAGGATGAAATCTTCTCCTTCTGGGTTGAAAATGCAAGTTCATGTCCTTGGTTAAACACAGCGATTTGTTTTAAAAAGCAGGTCCTTTACTAATTAAGTTGTCATTAGATGAAACATCACCTTAAGAGAAAATAGAACAAGTGAGAAAATCTAAAATTCTGGAAACTTACATTGAGGAATTTAGGGAGAAAAATGTAAGTTTATTATTCCAGTAAAATTTATTTGGTTACAAAAAAATGTTATGAAAGAGAACATTGAAATTTGATGTGATGTGTTGCCAAATGAATGTTTACTGATGCAGAGGAGACATAGAAAGGAAAGAAGGTGTAGAATTTTTTTAAGATAAATATTTAAAATGTGTTATCAGTAGGAAAATTCATGTTTTGCTAAATAAGGTACTCATAAACTTTGGTGTACATAAGAATTTCCTGGTGTGCTCACTCCCAGAGGTTCTTATTCAGGGGATCTCAGATGAAGTCTAGGAATCTGACTTTTTTTTTAAGATGTCTTCTGGTGAATTCTAAAGCAAGGCATCCTTATACTATTCTGAGAAACACTGTCCAGATAATAGATCAGATAAACATTTCTTTGCACTATGTATCCTGTAGTACATGTATATAGTAGGCACCCAATACATTTGCTGAATGTATGAGGAAAACAGTTAAGAAGTCCAGCTTTAAAATTAGACACTTCCGTTTGGATCCTAGTTCCTCCTTTTGCTTGCTTTTACATTTTGAAATCCTCATTCTTCATTCTCTCCAAGCTCCAATTTCCTCACCTGTAAAATGAATATACGTGTATATATATATATATATACACACTTCTCAGGGTTATTGTGAGGGCTTATGATTAATGATTAAACTTTTGGAAAGATTTATCTACATTTGATGACTTAAATTCCTTTCCTTCCATTATCTCTTAAACTTACTCTGATAAGACTTTTGCCCCCACCATGCCATCAAAATTTCACCTGTTTTGGTCACAAATGATCTCCATATTGCTAAATGCAATGGTCAAATCTCAGTCTTTATTTTACTTGATCCAGAGCAGAATTTGATACAATTTCTATGACTTACTTTTTGATAAGATTTCTTCACATTATTTTCAAGAACCACATTTTCAAAGTTTTTCTCCCACTTTTGTAGTTGTTCCTTCTTATTCTCTTTTGTTGACTCCTCCTCTTCTCACTTTCCCCTTAGCAGTGGAATGGTCCAGAGCTCAGTTCTCGGTCCTCTTCTCTTGTCTACATTCTACTCTCTTGGCTTTAGATACCACATCAGAAAAAATTGATTTATGTTTCTAGACATTTCCCTTGAACACACCAGACCCATATATCAAACTGCCTACCGTCTCAGGAGTGGCTGGTGGATTTGAACCACCAGCCTTCTGGTTAGCAGTCAAACACCTTAGGCATTATGCCACCAGAGGTCTCAATCAAAATCACTAGGATATCTAATGTTGTTGTTGTTGTTATTTGCCGTTGAGTCGGACTCAACTCATAGGGACCCCTCCTTGGGTTTCCGAGGTGATATCATTACAGAAGTAGATTGCCCAAACTTCCTTCTGTGTAGTGGCTGGTGGGTTTGAACTGCCAGCCTTCTGGTTAGCAGTCAAGTGCCTTAGGCACTACACTACCAGAGCTCCTGGATATCTAATAGACATTTTAAATCTAGCATGACCCAAACTGAGTAGCTGATTTCCCTTCCACCCTCCAAAACTTGCTCCACCTACAGCCTTCTTAATCTCTACTAAGACACCATCATTCTCCCTATTACTAAGTATAAAATTTCTTGGAGTCATGCTTGATGCCTCTCTTTTGCTCACACTCCAAATCCAATCCTTCAAGAAATTCTTAAAGCTCTTCCATTTCTCATCAACTTCCCTGCTATTAATCTGGTGTAAACCATCATAATTGTTTGCCTGTTGTTGTTGTTGTTGTTATGTGCCATCGAGTCAAACCTGACTCATAGCGACCCCTCCTTGGGTTTCTGAGGCAGTATCACTACGGAAGTAGGATTGCCCAACCTTCCTTCCGAGGAGTGGCTGGTGGGTTGGAACTGCCAGCCGTCTGGTTAGCAGGCAAGTGTCTTAGCCACTATGCTACCAGAGCTCCTGGAATACTGCAAAAGCCTCCTAATTTCTCTACTTCTACCTTTGCCCCCTTGTAGTCTACTCTTTACAAAGCAACCAGAACAATATTTTAAAATTGTGAGTCAGATTATGTTACTTCTCTGTTCAAAACCATTCAGAGGCTTCCCAGCTCACTCAAAGAAAAAGTCACATTGTTATTTTGACCAGGCCCTATGATCTGGTCCCCATTTCCTCTCTGAATTCATCTCTTTCTCTGCACTACTCTCTAGACAAATTGGTCCCTTAGATGTTCCTGAACCTAGTGTGACTGCACTGGCTGTTCCAGCTACCTGCTACATTCTTCTTCCAGGTGTTCTGATGATTTGTTACTCACCTTCTTAAGTATTTGCTCATCAGTCATCTTTTAAATGAGCCCCCCCTTATCACACAACTTAAATTACAACTTCTGCTTTCTCCCTGTCTCTATCCCCATTTTATTTTTATAGATTGCATGCACTATCTACTGTACTATATATTTACTTATTATTTGTATTGTTTGTTGATTGTAATCTCTGTGATGACAAGGATTTCTTTTCTTCTCTCTCTCTCTTTTTTTCTTTCAGTTTTGTATCTCTAGGACTTAAAACATTGTCTGACATAAGCTCAATAAATATTTTTTGAATAAAATAATGAATGAATACCCCTGATTTTATTAATATAACTCACTTATTCATAAAGATACTCTTTGTAAGATGAAAACAGTTTGAAAATAATTTGATTTGGTTTATAACTGATACACTTCTTTGACTGAGTTGATCATAATAGGTGGCATGTAGAAACGGTTTATAAAATGTTAAATGTTCTATGTGCTTTGCATTTATTGCTTTGCTTAATCCTTATAAATGCCCCATAGAGAAGGTATTATTTCATTGTTCTGATTTTGCAGGTAACAAAAGACATGAACAGATAGAACGTGAAACTTGTGCAAGGTTATACAGCTATTAGGCTGTATGAGTACAGAGACTATCTCTCAACCCTGCTTTTACACTGTCCTGGATAAATAACCACTTGAAAATTACACAATCACTCAGTAACTGCTTGTGTTCACAATACTTAAAATACCCTACAGACAGACGTGTGTCTGATGTAATCGGTTCTTGATTCATTCTTTGGATAGTCTTCACAATCCTTCTGTCTGCTCTACTCTTATAATTTAGCTCTAAATTGCCAAGTATTTATCTCTATTTCTTACATTTTTAACTGCTAGTGGCTAATCAAGATCATGCCCTATCTGAGAAAAATTTTTATAAGTATGTGTTATAGGCCTATTGGGAGCTTACAGCTTGGTCCATTTTCTTTTCTTCTGTAGAAATAACAGCTTGGCCTCAAACAAGCTTTCAAGGAGACCCAGATGGTGAATAATAATTTTAATAGATCCATTGTTCAGTTTTAAAAAGCTATCAGTCTGGTCATTAATGAAAGCTAGGAAATTGCTTTACTGTAGTGAAGTACTATCAAAAGACCGTTTATAAATTGTGAGGATATTACTTTTTCAATTAAATTTAAATATGATAATGAATGAAGAGAAAGGTGCACCAGCTCATAATTACAGGAACTTACATAAACACAAAGGTAAGAAAAAACATGAAGATTATCAAAGTACTCATAATTTCTATGAGTAGAAACCTCAAGAGCTCAATTGAAAGGGTCAGTGCTAAAGGACTGCCATTATATTTTAACCTAGTTTGCTTGGGTTATTTTTAATCTTTTGAGTTATATTGTAGAGGTGTGTTATCTACTAGAGATCAAATCATTTATTGAGTTCAAATTCTGATTGAGGTCATCAGTGATTACTGGAAGACTCATAAATAATATCCCCCATATTCTGGGTTGAGATTGGGATTTAGAGAGTCCATTAATAATGGTTATTCTTTACTATTCTCTGTAGTTGGATAGAAGCAAGGTTAAACTGCCCTGAGGAAAACAGGAAAAAAAAAGTTCAAACACTGACTTTCTGATAACCTGGAGAAAGTTAACAAAAAAATTATGGTTGAAGTGCTGAGAATAGTAAATAATTTACCATATAATTATAAACTTCCAGTTTTGAGTTTAAAATTCATGTGTGAGAAATACTTCAAGATTAATGAATTTATTTTGGAATTTGAAATCATTTTTGTACTATATAATTACAGTCTAAGGTGTGACATGAAATCTGATGACTATATTAAAATGTAATCATTTTTAGGCCATTATTTTCTTTGCCAAATAATTCTGTATTTTCTTCAAAATAGGGATGTTAGTGAATCCCATAACATAATTTCATGGATAAAACTGAATCCTAATAAGAGATACATACACCACTGTGCAGTAGGTAAGATATTCCCATTTTCCTTTTTTCTAAGAAAGCTAACTTTAACATAGGTATCCACCTATCCACCTTGTTCTTCAAATTCAAAAATAGCCAACCCAATTCTAGGGGAGGTGGAGCTTGATTGGTCTAATCAACTTAACATGTGAACTTTCTTTGATGATTATTATTGTATCAGGGGCTGACACATGACTTATTTTGACCAATCAGATTGTAGACAATTATGTCTATTCGAAGACTGAGGGAGAAGCCTTTCTTTTTCATTCCTGTTGAATACGCACAAGAAAGCATGAAAGTTCTAATGCTCAAAAATATTCAACTTGAAATCATATGAGATTTGTCTTAGGATGAAGTTGACACCAAGGATGTTTGAGCAGGGGGAAAGAAAGCATAGATACTTAAAACTGAACTGTCTGATAGTCTGATTAAAGTACATAAGAAATAGCCCATACTTCTGGGTTTCAGATCATGGTAGATAATCAATATGCTTCTTGTTTCAATGAGTTTTGGTTATTTGTCCTGCTATATCTTCATCTAAAACATTATGCCTGGCAAATATTAAAACTTAGATGAAACAATTGTAATCTATTACCAACAGAAATTGGTTTGTAATTGCTCAGGATTCTTATTCTAAATTTTATTGTAGTCTGAAGCCCTCCCTCTGGATTTTTGAAGATTACTTGTTATTATTGTTTTTAGGTGCCATTGAGTAGGTTCCAATCCATAGCAATACTGTGTATAATTGAACAAAATACTACCCATTACTCTGCCACACTTACGATCATTGCTATTTTAGCCCATTGTTGCAGCCACTGTATTGATCCATTTCATTGAACGTCTTCCTCTTTTTTGCTGACCTTCTGCTTTGTAAGAATGATGTCCTTTTCCAGAGACTGGTGCCTCCTGATAACATGTCCCAAGAATGAGACAAAGTCTTGCCATCCTTGCTTCTAAGTAGCATTCTAGCTGTATGTCTTCCAAGACAGACTTGTTGGTTCCCTGCACTCCATGGTATATTAAATACTCTTTGCCAACACCATAATTCAAAGGCAGTGATTCTTCTTCAGTCTTTGTTATTCATTGTCCAGCTTTCACGTGCATATGAGGCAGTTAAAAATATCATGGCTTAGGTCAGGTGCAGCTTAGTCCTCAAGTGATATCTGGTTTTTTTTTTTTTTTTTTTAAAGCATTTTTAAGAGATCTTTTGCAGTAGATGTGCCCAGTGTAATCCAGTGTAATATGTCTTTTGATTTCTTGACTGTTGCTTCCATGGGCATTGGATCCCATGGATCCAAACAAAATAGAATCCTTGACAACTTCAATATATTCTTCAATATATTCCTAGAAATCTAGTAATGTTTCCTTTTCTGCTACCAGTCTTCTGGTTAGCCAATTGCATCATGCTTACCACACCACATTTATCCACATATGAAATGCCATGCCTTTTTGGACTTTCAACAAAAGGATCTATCTACCCAGGTATTCATGAGCAATGTAGACTTTAATGAAGCTTTCATAAGAGTGGGTTACATTGCAACAATGCAAACAGCCTTAACAAAATTCAAAATGACCAATGATTCTCTACTACTAAGCAGTTTTACTAGCCCTCCAACTTATCCTTCTCTCTCCTTCTTGCTAGTTTCTTAATCTTTTGCTCTGTTCTTTTCCTTCTTCTTTTTCTTTTAAACTTCTGCGGTCACGCTTTAATCATGTCCCAGTTTTGTTACCCTGAAGCATTAGCACTAGTGTACATCCATGCTCTACGGCAATAGCTTTGGGATAAGAATATAAATAAATGCTTACTAGAAAGATAATCTCAAAATCCATCTATGGGCAGTGTTTTTGTTGTTGTTGTTATGTGCCCTAGAGTTGGACCAGACTCATAGCGACCCCTCCTTGGCTTTCTGAGGCAATATCACTATGGATGTAGATTGCCCCATCTTGGAGCAGCTGGTGGGTTTGAACTGCCAGCCTTCTGGTTAGCAGTCAAGTGTCTTAGGCGCTATGCTACCAGAACTCCCTATGGGCAGTGTATGTGGCAGTTATTAAGAAGTATGTGGGCAATAAAGGGTTCTTTGGCATCTTGACAGGTTCCAGTGGTTAGAATTAGGAAGATAGGGAAAAACAGAAGTGAAAGAATAAAAAATTGATGTGAATAATAATGCAACATTCTGATTTTTAAGAGTAATGAGATCCTAGGAAAATAATGAGACAATCACAGATTTTTTTTCTTCTTCTTTTGGATTGATATTTTATAGTTTCAGACAAGCACAGTTTATATTTGAGAGACATACAGTGAGTAAGTCTGTGTAGGTATATGGTTTGAGTGCATACGAGTGTGTGTGTCAGTTTATATGTATATGAGTGCATATAAAAATGTAGTGCTTGGTTCAATATTTACCCACCAGAACAAATTGCAGAAGATAAACATGTATATGTACTTCACTGGCAGAGAGCGTTAGGATGTGATTTATTTTGGAGGGCTGATGGGTTGATATGAGACTTGAGGTGTCCAAGCCACCCACCACAGTTCTGTGTGACCTGAGATGTCATGACTCTTTGATCATCCTATTGGATAGAAAGCCCCTCGCCTTATCCTTGGAGTGGGGAACTGGAATCTTGGGACAAGATTAATCCTTATGTGTCAAGAATGGATAGACCATGCATCCAGACGTGGGAGGTGGGGGAGGAGGCAGGAGGAGACAGAACTGAGGGATCCAGGTAAGGGAAGGGTGAAGAGGTTTCTAACAGCTAAGGAAGACAAACTAGTCTGTCAGTTTGTTGTACTGTGGTGGCTTGTGTGTTGCTGTGAGGCTTGAGGCTGTGCCACTGGTGTCTCAAATACCAGTAGGTTGCACATGGTGCACAGGTTTCAACATAGTTTACAGACTGAGACAGACTAGGAATAAGGAAGAGGCCATCCACTTCTCAAAAAATTGACCAGGGAAAGCCTTATGAATAGCAGAGGAACACTGTCTGATACATTACTGGGAAACTTTATGAATAGCTCTGAAACACTGTCCAATAGAGTGCAAGAGAGCCAGCCCCTTAGGTCAGAAGGCACTCAGAATACGAGTGAGAAAGAGCTGCATCATCAGAGTAGAATTAACCTTAATGAAATAGATAAAGTAAAGCTTTCAGGACTTCCATTTGCTGACATGACATGACTCAATTTGAGGAGAAACAGCTGCAAACATCCATTAGTAATCAGAACATGGAATGTATTAAATATGAATCTAGGAAAATTGGAAGTTGTAAAAAATGAAATGAAACACAAAGATTGATATCCTAGGCATTTGTAAGCTGAAATGGACCAGATTTGGCCATTTTGAATCAGACAACCGTATGATCTACAATGCCAGGAATGACAGTTTGAAGAGGAATGGCATGGCATTCATTATCAAAAAGGATGTTTCAAGATCTGTCCTTAAGTACAAAGCTGTCAGTGATAGAATAATATCCATATGCCTACAAGGAAGACCAGTTAATACTACGATTATTCAAATTTATGCACCAACCACAAAAGCCAAAGATGAAGAAATCGAAGATTTTTATCAACTTGTGCAGTGTGAAATTGACAAAACATGCAATCAGGATGTGCTAATTATCACTGGTGACTGGAATACAAAAGTTGGAAGCAAAGAAGAATTACCAGTACTTGGAAAATTTGTCTTTGATGACAGAAATAACGTTGGAGACTGCATGATAGCATTGTGCAAGACCAACAACTTATTTATTGCAAATACCTATTTTCAACAACAGAAATGGCAGCTATACACATGGACATCACTAGATGGAGTACACAGGAATCAGATTGACTACATCTGTGGCGAGAGGTGATGGAAAAGCTTAATATCTTTAGCCAAAACAGGCCAGGAGCTGATTGTGGAAGAGACCTTCAACTGCTCAGATGCAAATTCAACTTGAAGTTGAAGACAATTAAAACAAGTCCACAAGAGCCACAATATGACCTTGAATATATCCCTCCTGAGTTTATAGACCATCTAAAGAATTGGTTTGATGCATTGAACACCAATGACTGAAAACCAGAAGAATTATGGGATGACATCAAGAACATCATCTATTAAGAAAGAAGAGGTCATTCAAAAGATGAGAAAGGAAGAAGAAACCAAAATGGATGTCAGAAGAGACTGAAAATTGCCCTTGAGCAGAGAGTAACTAAAGCAAATGGAAGAAATGACAAGATAAAAGAGCTGAACAGAAGATTTCAAAGAGTAGCTTGAGCAGACAAAGCCAATTACAATAATGAAATGTGCAAAGACCTGGAGTTAGAAAACCAAAAAGGAAGAACACTCTCAGCATTTCTCAAGCTGAAAGAACTGAGAAAAATTTAAGCCTTGCATTGCAATGCTGAAAAATTCTATGGGCAAAATATTGAATGATGCAGGAAGCAACAAAAGAAGATGGAAAGAATACATAGAGTCATTTTACTAAAAAGACCTTCATCCATTTCAGGAGGTGGCATATGATCTAGAACCAATGGTATTGAAGGAAGAAGTTGAAGGTGCACTGAAAGAATTGGTGAAGAACAATACACCAGGAAATGACAAAATATCCAGTGAGATGTTTCAACAAATGGATGCCCCTCTGGAGGCACTCAATCAGTTATGCCAAGAGATTTGGAAGACAGCTACCTGACCAACTGACTGGAAGAGATCCATATTAGTACCCATTCCAAAGAAAGATGAACCCACAGAATGTGGAAATTATTTAACAATGCCATTAATATTGCATGCAAGTAAAATCTTACTGAAGATAATTCAAAAATGGTTGCAGCAATATATTGACAAAGAACTTCCAGAAATGCAAGCTGGATTCAGAAGAGGACACAGAACAAGGAATATCATTGCTGATGTCAGATGGATCTTAGCTCAAAGCAAAGAATACCAGAAAGATGTTTACTTGTGTTTTATTGACTATGCAAAAGCATTTGATTGTGTGGAATATAACAAATTATGGGTAACATTGAGAAGAATGGGAATTCCAAAACATTTAACTGTACTCATAAGGAACCTGTACATGGACCAAGAGGCTGTCATTCAAATGGAATAAGGAGACACTGCATGATATAAAATCAAGAAGGGAATATGTCAGGAGGGTGTCGTTTTCCCATACTTATTTAATCTATGTGCTGAGCAAATAATGCAAGAAGCTGAACTGTATGAAGAAGAATATGGCATCAGGATTAGAGAAAGTTTCATTAACAATGTTATGCTGATAACACAACTTTGCTTACTGAAAGTGAGGATGACTTAAAGCACTTACTGATGAGGATTAAAGAATGCATTCTGTAGTGTGGGTTACATTTCAATAATAATAAAAAAAAATCCTCACAACTGGACCTATAAGCAACATCAAAATAAATGGAGAAAAGATTGAAGTTGTCAAAGACTTCACATTGTTTGGTTCTGCAATTGATGCCAATGGAAGTAGCAGTCTGGACATCAGATGACATATAACACTAGGCAAATTGGCTGCAAAGGCCTCTTGCAAGTGGTGAAGAGCAAAGATATCTCCTTGAGGATGAAGGTGCACCTGACACAAGCCATGGTATTTTCAGTCGCCTCATATGCATGTGAGAGCTGGACAATGCAAAAGAAAGACCAAGAAGAGTTGATGCTTTTGAGTTGTGGTGCTGGTGAAGAATGCTGAGAGTACCATGGGCTGCTAAAAGAACTAACAAATCTGTCCTGGAGGAAATGCAGCCTGAATGCTCCTTGGAGGCAAAAATGGCCAGACTTCATCTCATTTACTTTCATCATGTTGTCAGAAGGGACCACTCGCTGGAGGATGATGTCATGCTCAGTAAGGTGGACGATCAATGAGGGAGTGGAAAGCCCTCAATGAGATGGATTGACATAGTGGCTGTGGCCATGGGCTCAAGTATAGCAAGGATCGTGGAGCTGGCATGGGATAGGGCAGTGTTCCTTCTGCTGTGCATAGGGTCACAATGAGTTGGAAATGACTCAACAGCACCTAACAACAACAAAGAATGGAGTTTACTAAAAGGTAGAAGGAGAGTTTCATGAATAAATTTAAATGAATGAAACATGTGGGAGAAGGGCCAAAAACTTGAAGCAGAAAATCATTTATATTCTATAAACTTACCTACCAGTATTGCAGAGTATACAAAAGTATAGCACTACACAGTGACTTCTCTGCTATCACTTATGGAGAAGTAAAAAGCCAAACCAAACCAAACTCACTGTCATCTAGTCAATTCTGACTTATACCGACCCCTTTTGGGTTTCCAAGGTGATAAATCTTTACTGAAGTAGATTGCCCAGCCTTCCTTCTGCAGAGTGGCTGCTGGGTTTGAGCTGCCAACCTTCTGGTTAGCAGTCAAATGCCTTAGGCACTGGACCACCAGAGCATCTAAACAAGAATCAGGACCCAAGATTTCCAGATGAAGAGCAGCAGCAAATGAATAATGGTCCATTGCTCAGCTTCTGGGAAGACAACTTAGGAGAGATTCTAGGAAAGAGTTATTTTTTTAATAGTATATTAGAGGATACCAACCCTTGAAATGGGGGGTGGTGGTGGATATCACTACATGTCTTACATTTATATGTAACCTGGATGCATCAAGGCTTCCTCCCATTTTCACTTCTAAAAGAGAGAATCTTCACTAACCTATGTGGGACAATTTTTACTTTGTCCAGCACACAAGATCTTTTTGCACCCTTCAACGAAAGGGACATGGGGGTGGGTACTCCAAATAATATCAATCTCTAGTGCCAATCCTTCTTTTTTAAAAAATTATGTCTCCCTACAGGTGGTATTGCAGACTTGAGTTTCACCTGAGTTTTGCTGAGAAATGCACTAAGTGTCTCTCCACTAGACTAGGGATTAGCCAGTCTTTTATTAAAAGTGTCATAGAGGAAATAGGTTTTGTGGGCCTGTACTGGTTTCCTACGGCTGCTGTAGCAAAGTACTATAAATTGGATGGCTTATAAGAACACAAGTTTATTGTCTTACAGTTCTGGAGACTGTAGCCCTAAATCTGTAAGTCAGAAAATAGGCCGGAAACTCTGGTAGTCTTGTGTTTAAATTCAGAATGTCAAATTTTGTCGTTTGTTCTCTCCAAAGATTCTAAAAGATCCTTTCTTGGCTCTCCCAGCTTCTAGTAGTCCAAGGTGTTTCTTGGTATTCTTTGGCTTGTAGATGTGTCTTCATGTGGCCTTCTTCCTCTTGTGTCTATGTCTCTTCTCTTTTATAAGGAGCCCTGGTGGTATAGTCGTTAAGCATTTGGCTGCTAACTAAAAGGGCAGTGGTTCAAACTCACCAGTTGCACTGCTTGAAAAAGAGTGGCAGTCGGCTTCTGTAAAGATTCACAACCTTAGAAACTTGATGACACAGTTCTACTCTGTCCTACAGGGTTGCTATGAGTTGTAATAGATTCAATGACAAAGTATAGCTTTTTTAGGGATTAGGTGAGGAGGGACCCGGGGTCTCCGGGAGCAAGGTAAGCACGGGCAGGCTGGTGCTTACTCACTGATCTGCACTGAACATTTTCCCTTGTTACCCTCCCGAGAGGGACCGGGTCTCCAGGAGCAAGGCAAGCACGGGTGTAGCACAGAGTAGCAGGCCAGAAGAGCAGGAGAAAGGGGTAAAACCCAGGAAGCCAAAGAGGACAGCAATCAGCGGAAGGGATTAGGTGAGGAGGGGAAACTCAGGGACGCCCAAAGAAGCAGGCCAGAAGAGCAGGAGAAAGGG
>NW_006921634.1:14553783-14567431 GCF_000298275.1 Orycteropus afer afer | reverse complement strand
GCGGGATCAGGCAGTGTTTCGTTCTGCTGTGCATGGGGTCGCTATGAGTCGGAAACAACTCGACGGCACTTAACAACAACAACAACAACAACTCAGTTTGGGTTAGGACCCATCCTACTCCAAAATGACCTCATGTTAACTGATAACATCTTTAAAACAACCATTTCCACACAAGGTCATGTTACAAGTAGCAGGAGCTAGGATTTCACTATGGTGTTTTTTTTTTTTTTTAATGTATGTGTGTTGGGGGGTAAGGGACAAAACTCAATCCATAACAGGGTCATATGATCTCCATCACAACTATTCAAGTCTGCCATTGAAGCAGAAAACAGTCATAGGCAATCATAAACAAGTTGTTTCTTGAGTGTGGCTGTGTTCCAATAAAACTTTATTTACAGACACAAATTTGAATTTCATATCACATAACATTATATTTCTTTTTTTTTTTTTTTAACTATTTAAAAATGTAAAAAGCATTCTTACCTTTTGTGCACACAAAAAAACAGGTAACAGAGTTTGGCTCTGGGGCCTTAGTTTGCTGACCCGTGCACTAGATAATAGCAGGCGATAGAGGATGATGAGTCCTTCTCTCTTGAAGAAGAGTGAATGTGAGTCTTTCAATGGCAGTTAAGCCTCTTCACCATTGAAAGCTGGTTCCTTAACTAAATCATCTGTAAAGTAATACATCCTCACAAAGACAAGATTTAATTTTCCTCTGAGAAAATGCAGGCTGGTCATTTGAGAAAAGGAAATGTTTTATTCTTTGTGAGCAGACCACCCCATTATTATGCTGAGAAGCATTTGGCTCTTCCTTGGCAGACCTAAAACTTGGCTAAATACCAAGAACAACCATGGTTGTCAATAGATGTTCTCTTAGGCGCCAGGTGGAATGTTGCCAACTATGATTAAATTCTTTTGATTCATGCCCTCACACTGATGGGAACAATGAGGGGTAGTTCTTGCCAATTCATCCCACCACACATAAAATTGTTTTAACAAAATAGCATTATTTTGCACATATTGCATAGTAGCCTGTTTTTTTTTTTTTTTAAGCACACTTGATAATATAGCTAATGCTTTTCTGTATCATCTACACTATTATTTTAAATGGCTATGCAGTATTTCATCATAAAGTTGCAGAATAATTTGACCAATTCTCTATTGTTGGCTTTTAAGTAGTTGCCAGTTTTTTTAATAAATAAAAAAAAATTGTGTAATGAAATCCTTTTTAGATAAATCTTTGTGCAGATTCATGATCATTATTTTAGGATGAGTTCCCAGAACTGAACCTGCTGAAGCAAGCATATACTGAAGGCTTTTCATAAGTGTCACCAAAATACACTCTAGAAAGATTCATCTCAATCAATTTATATTCCCATCAGCAATAAACTATCAATTTTTCTGTATTTTGCCATTAAAATATTAAGTTGTTAGCAAAGCACAATATTTTTAATATGATTTCTGTTCACATACATATTTTTCAATATCATGAATTTTTAAAGGGACAGAGGCACTGTCTTTTTCATTGTTTATTCTGTTTCTAGTACAATATTTGGCATATAGTGGATACCCTGGTGGCACAGTGGTTAAATATTGGCTGCTAACCAAAAGATCAGTGGTTGGAACCCACTAGCTGCCTGGTGGGAGAATGATGTGGCAGTCTGCTTGCATAAGGATTACAGTCTTGGAAACTCTGTGTCATATAGGATTGCTATGAGTCAGAATTGACACAACTGCAAAGAATGTTTTTTTAATTAAATATTAAAAGAAAGACAAACCTTGGCTATTATAAACATGTATTTCACACATTTTGTCTCTATTTTCAGACTAGTTGTTTTATTTTTATAAAATATGTTCTGATTATATTTATGAGATCTTTTTCAGAGATATAAGAGGGATCATGTAATATTTGTCCTCTGTGACTTATTTCACTCAGCATAATATTTTCAAGTTTCATCTATATTGTAGCATGTTTCAAGACTTCATTTCTCTTTACAACAGAGTAATATTCTATTGTATATATGTACCAATTTTTTTTATCTATTCATCTGTTGGACATTTAGATTGTTTTCTAACTTTTGGCTATTGTGAACAGTGCTTCAAAGAACATTGGTATACATGTTTCTGCCAGAATAGATAAATTATAGACACTAAAGTTTGATAGTTGTTACCAGGGTTGGGAGGGAAAAGAAAAGAGGGAATCATTGCTTAGGGCCACTGCACTGAGCTTCTATTAGAGATCATGGAAAAATTAGGGAATAGTAGTAATGATGATGAACAGAATGAATGACACTGAATTGTACATGTAAAAAATGTTGAAATAGTAAATGCTTTGTGTGTGTGTGTGTGTGTATACACACACACATATATGTATATATCTTATGTTAAAAAAGGTGATAGAAAAAGCAAAACTGTAGTAAATAGTGTATATTAGTTTCTATGACCTTTTTTAGTGTCAGTGACTTCTCTCTCTCTCTGTTTAAAATCTAACTATATATCCATTAGGTCAAGGATATGCATCCTTTGTAATATGTGTATATCCAAAGATCTAGAAACTTTTTCATTTTTGGATATGTATATAGATAGGATGACAGTAAAAATAAATGGTCTCAAAAAAGCCATAGATGGAAATCCTGTTGTCCATTGAGGACAATTAAGACTGTACTATCAAATTAGTAATTGCAGCTATGTATTCAAATCAAGAATCATTTACAAGGTCAAGATTCTTTCATTAGATCGATACCCTACTGATATTTGATTGTCTCAGTTTACTTATAGATCCTGTAGTATTGAGTAAAGATAATTACTTTTGGACACCAGTTCCTGGATCATTCAGCTCTTTTTCAATTCTCTCCTTCCAAAAAGGTGAATATGGGTAAATGGTGATTACCTAAGGAATAAGGATATTGTGATGTACTAACCTACCTTGAAATAAAGTCCTAAGTAACACATCAATAGATTTGATGTATTAAAAACTAATGACAGAAAACCAGATGAATTGTGGGATGACATCAAGAACATCATCCATGAAGAGAGCAAAAGGTCACTAAAAAGACAGGAAAGGAGAAAAGACCAAAATGGATGTCAGAACAGGCTCTGAAACTTGCCCTTGAATGGAGAGTGGCTTAAGCAAGTGGAAGAAATGACAAGATAAAAGAGCTGAACAGAAGATTTCAGAGAGTAGTTCAGAAGACAAAGTCAATTATTGTAATATAATGTGCAATGATTTGAAGCTAGAAAACCAAAAAGGAAGGACATGCTGAACATTTCTTAAGTGGAAAGAACTGAAGAAAAAAATCAGGCTTTGAGTTGCAATATTGAAAGATTCTATGGGCAAAATATTGAATGATGTGGGAAACATCAAAATAAGATGGAAAGAATACCAGAGTCTCTGTACCAAAAAGGATTGGTCAGTGTTCATCTATTTCAGGAGGTGGCATATGATCAAAAACCAATGGTACTGAAGGAAGAAGTTGAAGCTTTACATGCATTATTTCATTTTATCTTCACACGACCCTGTGAGACAGGAATTATTAACCCTACTACGTCCAATAAACCAAGTTTAAGGAGGTTAGGAAATTTGTTAATGCTATCACTTCTGACTGATGTAGAATTGGAATTCACCTCAGATTAGTTTTACTCCAGAGTTTCAAATATTAACATTAAAGTATTCTGCATTTAAATCATTGGGAATATATAAAATATAAATTGTACCGTTGGGATATAGAGATCAAATACTCCTAATTCTACCTTTTAGAAAATCCATTTTGCATCAGTTTCTTGCTTGAGTCTTTGGTTCCTGAGCTGTACAATGGAAATGATTTTTCTGCAGTGCAAGAAAAATTGCTTTCTACATAGTTGACTGGTCTAAAATTACACCAATTTAATTTTTTTTTTTTTTAAATTAGGGTTCCAGAAAACTTATTCTGCTTAAATCTCTTAAATTTCTCTACAAACTAGGATGTAGGCACTGAAGTAGATGAGATCTGGATTCTAATCTCTGTTCACCCACTGACATCTCACCTGACTTCCTCTTCTGGACACTGAGAATACCTGGCCCTTTACTGTAGGCAAGATATGAGAACCAGTTGCCATCAACTTGGAAAACTCATGGTGACCCCATGCTTGTCTGACTACAACTGTGCTCCATAGAGTTTTCTATGGCTGACTTTTCAGAAGTAGATCATCAGGCCTTTCTTCCCAGGAACCTCTGAGTAGATTCAAACCTCCAACATTATGGCTAGCGGTTGAGTACCTGAACTATTTGCATCACCTAGGCATTGAAAGGCAAGAAGACTCTTCAAATAGTGTTATGCTCTAGAGTTTTATTTCCCTCACTTTACTGAACTCCATCAGAGCAGAAACTCTGTGCTTTCTAAAACTTCAGATGTAGAAAAGACTACAAAAGATTAATTAGATACACTTATAATTATGATATCCAGCTTACTACCCTTTCTTGGGTTTCCAAGACAGTTTCTCTATGGAAATAGATTGCCCAATCTTCCTTCTGAAGAGGGCCTGGTGGGTTTGAACCGGCAGCCTCTGGTTAGCAGTCAAATGCCTTAGGCACTAAGTCACTAGAGCTCCCAATTATGAAGTGAGAACATTCAATTAGATTTTTAGATTAGATCCAAAGTCTTATATTTTGTAAGATACATTTTAATATGATTGTGTTAGGTAGAAAAATATGGACTTGAAAAACCGTCAGAGGTGAATTTTTGTCATCTTCAACTTTAGTGTCAAATTCCCTTATTTTACATTTGGCTTGTGAGGCCATGACTGACATATGCAAAGTGGAGAGACTGCTGCTATCATCTGTTAATAAAGAGCATCAGTTTTGAAGAATTGGCTTTGAAACTAAGCTTTGTATCTTTGCATTTTGCATCTTTGGCCAAGATATTTACTTTCTTTGTCCTTAACTTTTTTATCTATAAAATGAGATTAATAATATTTTTTAGACTAAGTATAAAATGTATAGCACATAAATATCTTCATAATATATTTCACTTCTTTTTTCTTCTCCTGAGTTCTAAGTTGACATTTTCCCCTCAAATTTCTCTTTAGTTAGTGCAAGGTTATGATGAAACTGTTAATTTTTCCTTCAATATCCATATTTATCTTTTTCCTTTTACTAATAGAACCTTCTGAGTTTTTCCTGGAAAATTTCCACTCACATAGAACTTACATTTTCCAGCATCTCTTGTAAGTAAGTTTTGCATGTGACGAAGTTCTGGGCCAGTGGTATTTCAGTGGAACGGTTGTAATTCCGGGTCATATCCTGAAAAGAAAGCTGCTAAATCCCCGCTTGCTCTTGCCTCTTCTTACAGCCGGGAGCCAGCTTTGACTCTGTGCATGAGCAACTAAATAGAAGCACTCCAGATCACTGGGTGACCTCATGAACCAGGATCTCCCTATCCCCTAGTGAATACCAGCTTGGATTTTTTTTATGAGAAAACAAACTTTTTCTCTTATTTAAACCACTGGTATTTTGCTCTTTGTTAAAGCAGTCAAACCAATATCTTAATTTAAATTAGGATAAACCATATGAAAATGATCCTTTTGCTGGTCAAAATGTGCATGAAGGAGATGAAACCACTCTAGGCTCCAAACAGACACTGGGAATTTAAGTAAAAATGAGTAGTAAAAGTTCTAAGAAGATATTTCTGTAGTGCCTGAGGCACTTAACTGCTAACCAGAAGGCTGGCAGTTCAAACCCACCAGCCACTCCTGGGAAGGATGGGGCAATCCACTTCCATAGTGATACTGCCTCGGAAACCCAAGGAGGGGTAGCTATGAGTTGGATCCGACTCCACGGCACATAACAACAACAACAATAAACCAAATCAAACCAAACTCACTGCTGTCAAGTCAGATCCAACTCATAGCAACCTCTCCTTGGGATTTCAAGGCAATATTGCTACGGAAGTACATTGCCCAGCCTTCCTTTCAAGGAGTGGCTAGTGGTTTTGAACCACCAGCCTTCTGGTTAGCGGTCAAATGCCTTAGGCACTATACCATAAATTGATAGAAGTTGCTATGGAAATTAATATACAGTCTCTGTCCAGCAGAAAATAGGTATGTGATCCCTGTGTGGACTATCACAGCATCGCGTGTCCCAGTCCTCTGCTCATCTCTAAATAAATTATAAATATAAAATACTATAATTACAATGAAAAAGTTTAAAGATGAACATTGGTTCTCAAGGATCAGGCCTGTGATTGTTTTTAGACTATTGGAAAAGAAGCCCTCTTTCTCTTTATTAGTACCTGTGCCAGTTACTGTTGAATAACTTCTGACTCCAGAAAACCCCACATGTGTCAGAGTGGAATTGTGTTCCATAGGGTTTTCAGCAGCTGATTTTCCAGAAATAAACAACTAGTGCTTTCTTCCAAGGTACTTCTGGGTAGACTTCAACCTGCAACCTTCCAATTAACAACTGAGCTCATTAACTGTTTGCAAATTTTGTTTCTATCACTTGGCAACAAGTGTTCTGACATTTTCTTGACATAATGTTTTGTAAATGGTTTCCTCATCTCTAGTTTTGGTTGTTGTAAGGGCTTCCTCCTCAAGAAGAGAATTTTCCTGGGTGAATGACCTGTTCTGATCCTCTGGAGAAATTCTGGTTTATGAATGAGTTATCTTTGATTATCTTAAGCGTGATTCTGTTCACAAACTACTGATTATTACTGATGGGTCTGTCAAATAGGTATCCCACGAGTTAGCATACTCTCAGAGACTGAAGTGTAAGGAATATGGTGGAAGGTCATGGCACAAGAAAATTAGAAAGCTGTGCAAACTTAAAGTGTAAGGAGAGATTTTAAGGAGAAATTCTTTTTCTCAGTGTTAAGAAGGCACCAGAGTCTCTGGGTGATGCAAAAAGTTAACATGCTCAGCTGCTAACTAAAATGTTGGAAGTTGAAGTTCATCCAGAGGTGTTTTGAAGAAAGTCCTGGTGATTTACTTCTGGAAAATCAGCCATGGAAAACCTATGGAGCACAGTTGTGCTCTGATACACATGAGGTTGTCATCAGTCAAAATCTACTTCAGCAACTGGTTTTAAGAAGACACTAGCGCTTAGCTCCTCTGGGAATGAAGGGTTGAATTTGGTTGAATACTAAGCAAACTTGAAATACTAGGTAATAAATTAAAGTTAAGCACTTGTGGTTAATTATTGGAATATTTGACTTTCCTAGGTTTAAACAGATTCATAAATATCATTACATACTTTATAACACACTGCCATTGAGTTGATTCTGACTCATAGCAAACCTTTAGGACAGATTAGAACTGCCCCATAGGGTTTTCAAGGCTGTAAATCCTTATGAAAGCAGACTGCATTATGTTTCACCAGTAGAATGGCTGGTGGGTTCAAACCACTGACCTTTCAGTTAGCAGCCAAATGTTGTAACTACTAGAGCACTGGAGCTCCTTACATATTTTATAGTCTGTATCTTTTTATCTCTATTATTTTCATGTACAGTTCTTTATTAATTGAAATTTTAAGTATTAAATAAGAATCATTCAATAAGAAATTGCTTAATTTGTTTTCAATTATGTGTTCAGCATTTGGAAAGGCCATAACAAATATCCTATTTCTCTTCAGTTTAATAGATTGGTAAATTTTCTTTCTTAGGCTAAAAAATAATGAATCAGTCAGATAAAAAGTTATGATTGCAATGATTTCTTTGCATGGGAAATATTGTATTCATTTTCATAGTGGATGTTTAAGCTTTGGTTGGTGTACCAATTATCAGTTAATGGTATCTTAGCATCCCATTTACTCTTCATACCAATGGTAATGGATGGAGTTCCCTAAAGCATTTCTCTTTACACTAGCCATTATGTTAACCTTTGTCTGTAAAGGGCAATACAGAGATATTGAGGGGTCTTCTCTTACTGGTTCTGGAGGCTGTGTTTGATTAGGTATTTGAGTATGAGGACATTGTTGGTGCTTTGCCCCCACCCCACAGCCACAACATGTGGTACCTTGTGACCTTGCAGCCCTGGTATGTCCTGCCAATCATCTTCTTGGGGCCTCCCAACATGCTCACCATGTCCCTTGGCCTCCTGCCCATAGTGGCACCCTGACTGTCTGTGTGTGTGCACGCCTTCCCGATAGCTGCCGCTGGGCTGCATCCCAGGAGCTTGCTTCCTGATTGCTCAGCTACTACAGACCAACTCTGGCCTGGGCAACACAGAAAACTTTTTTGTCATCCAGTGGACTGCAACTTCCCCTTCTCCATGAAATTCTAAATCCTATCCTTAGGGAGGGTACCTCCTATTGTACTTTGTTTTTCCTTGAGTATTCTTTATCAGCCCTGGGAAACCTGTATGGGATTCCTTGGACTGCTGTAACAAATTAGCATAAACTGAGTGGCTCAATACAACACAAATTTATTCTCTCACAGTTCTGGAGGTTAGAAATCCAAAATCAAGATATCAGCAGGGCCATCCTCTTTTTGAAGGCTGTGGAGGAGCCAGCCTTCCTTTCCTTTTCTATCTTCTGGGAGGCCAGCCATTCCTTGGCTTGTGGCAGTGTAAGGCCAGGCTCTTCCTCAGGCTTCACATGGCTATTTTCCCTATCTGTCTGTGTGTTCACATGATATTTTCCTTTCTTTATAAGGATACCAATTGTATTGGACTCTAACCTAACCTATTCCAGTATAGCATCATAATAACTAATAACATCTGCAACAACCTATTTTCAAAGATCATTTTCGCAAGTATGAGGAGTGAAGTTAAGGCTTCAGCATATCTTTTTGGGCAACACACTTTAAGCCACAACAGGACTCGGTATAGTTTTTTTTTTTTTTAATTTTTTACTGTGATTTGGCTGCAAATTTACAAAGCATATTCATTTTACACTCAGCAGTTCATGCACATTTAGTTTCACGGAACTGATTACAATCTCCAACCACAAAAAGCTCTCCTCCCATCTTCTCCCTGTGACTATCCCTTCCCGGTGCCCTTCTTATCTATGCATTACTGTTTGTCCAGCTTTCTTTCTATGCAAATGCTGTTCTTCTGATGTTTCATAGTTGATTGATCTAAAGGCTGCATCTCCCTAGGATAGGTGGGTTCATCTCTCTGGGGTATGTGTTCTGCTTGTAGATCTTTCTACTGTCTGGCTGAGACTAATCCACTGAAGTGAGTCTAGTTCAAGGCCCCAAGTATAATCCCAGGCCCATAGCCTTGGGGATTTAACCAACCTCTATCTAAGCAGTTATTCTGGTAATTTTTGTGTTTTTTAATTTTGATCCCTTTCTGAGTGGATGGCTTTGGTAGCCGTGCACCACGTAGTTCTGGTCTCAAGGTCATGAAGGCTGGGGTCCTTGTGGTCCATTTTATCTTTAGACTTATTGTTTACAAATGACTTTGATTTTCTTCACTCTTTTTTGTTCCAGATTGGGAGAGACCAGTAGTTGCATCTTAGATGGCCACTCAATAACTTTTTAAGACCCCCGTTCTACTCACCAAAGTAGAATGTAAAACAAGATTTCTATGTACTATGTTGTGCCAATTGAGCTTGGTGTCCCCTAAGACTTTAGTCTTGAGCCAGGACCTGGTATAGTTTTCTTCACATTTTATGGTAAATCTTTTATCTTTGTGTAATGATTTTTGATACTAAACTTCCTCCTATATCATATTGCTATTTCTGTCTCCTGTTCAGACTTAGACTGAAACAGTTGGAGAACAAACTTTAGCAGATGCTGTAGAGGATACTCAAGCATTAGATTTTTTAGGGGAAGAGTTTACTTGAATGCCTTTTTCCAATTTCTTTTTATATTAAACTTACTTTTTTTTGTTGTTGTTGTTTTCATTTTCTTTTTTAAAATAACGGACACCAAATCTTGCTTTGAGAGAAATACTGCTGGCAGTTGCTAATAGCTTTATCTACCATGGCCATGGCAATCATCTGCACTAATGATAATTAATTTGAGAGAATTAGAGGATTGATTTATTTAATGAAACTCCAGGTAATTGTGAATTTATTTACTAATGGCATCAGGGAAATGAGGCCTGTTAACATTTAAAATAGTTAATGGACATGTACATCCTTTAAGAAGATAAAATCTTATATAATGGCTCATTCTCTTACACTTTAAATGAACGTCTTTGTTTATCCCTTTCTTCTACTTGTTGGAATCATGTCTACACTTATGATGTGAATGAATTATGACAGGATTTAATTGTTCATTTTTGCCTCCTTCAAGTGCTAGTACGAGTGTGGAAACTGAAATTACATAAAGATAAATTAGTTAAGCTACTGCTGTGTGCCAGATTACTGTTTATATTATTTGATACTTGTTATCAGTTATCTATTGCTACAATAATGATGCATAGCAACCTCCCTCAAAAGTCAGTAGTTTAAAGCAATGAACACATAATTAGATCACAGATCTATTAGTTGGTGTTTTGGCTCGACTCGGCTGGCTTATACTTGTGGTCTTGCCTGATATTTACCACTTTTCTGAGGGGGTTTACAAGAGGTTGGATGACCTGGGATGGTGTTACCATTGGTGACTGAGCTCTGTTCTGTTTGTTATTCATTCTTCAAGAGGCTAAACTGCTCTCAGGATGGTTGTAGAAAACAAGAGTGCTTTTCCATTTTCTGTTTGTGTCACATAGACTAATACCCAGCAAGTTATATGACCAAGTCTAAAATCAGAGTAGACAGAAGGGCATATAAATAATAAGGGCCATTATTTCTTCAATCCACCATAATGCTAACAAAAATCCTTCAATGACGTGAATATTATTCTTATCATTTTATAGCAAAGGAAAAATGAGCCTCAACTGGATGTGAGTACCCATATGCTTATTTTTGTTGTTGTTGTTATATCAAAATAATAATTAAATGAATTGTGAATTTATGATGTGAATTTATGAGAAATCTTTTTACTTTTAGTTTTCATATATGTGTATTAGAGACAACCCAGTATAGTGACTAAGAATGTAGACTCGTGGCACTAGTCTACCTCAGTCCAAATCCCAGCATTTATACTTACTGGCTGTTTTACCCTGGTGAGAGATTTAAACTCTGTGCTTTGCTGTAACAAGGGAATAATAATAGAACTTAACTCACAGGGTTGTTAAGTGATTAAATCCTTTAATACATGTTAGGACATTTCCTTGTGCCCTGTAAACACTATAAACTGTGTGCTATGACAACAACTATTATTATTATTATAACTTTTTTTTCACTTTGTTATCGAGTTCATTGCACATAACATAAATTTTTGACAGGGTGACATTGCAGTTTGATTGAAAGCATGTGATTTATTACCAGGTACTCTGTTTCAGGAAATCCTATAATTCATTAAGAAATTCTCAAGTATTGATTAATTAATTTTATAAAAGCATACTTCAAATCTTAATTTTCTTTTTTATTGTGATTTGGGTGAAAATTTACAGAGCAAATTCACTTTCCATACATCAGTTCACATACACTTTGTCTCATGACATTGACCACAATTTACCACAATGCAACAGCTCCCCTCCCACTTCCTCCTAATAGTTACCTCTTCCCTTTGCCCATCCCTCCATGCACTCCTGCCCCCTGAGCTGTCTCCCTGTGCATAAACAGCCATTCCTTCTCCCATGATTGTTCTCTCCAAGGAGTGTATCTACCTCAGGTAAATATTCAACTCTTATGCCTGTCTTTTGTTTGGCTGGAAGCCACAGGTGTGCATTCAATACCAGATCTGAAGGGCATGTAGGGGCCATAGGCTCAGTGGTTCCACCAGCCTCTATCAACCCAGCAAACCTGGTCCTTTTTTTTTTTCCCCCCCAAATGATTTTGAGTTTTGTTCCACAATGTTCTTCTCTATCCAGGTCCTCCTACATAGATCCCCTTCCAAGTGGTTGACAGTGGTAGCTGGACACCATCTTGTTCTTCTGGTCTCATAGTCGTATAGGCTGTGGATTGCTCGGTGCACCAGTCTGTAGGACTAATTCTTTCCATGAATCTTTGGTTTTCTTCATTCTTCTGTGTGCTGCACAAGGAGAGACACCTTGTTGTTTCTAGATGGCTGCTTGCAAACTTTTAAGATCCCAGGCGCTACTCAACAAAGTAGGAGATGGAACAATGTTTTGTGAAGTATGTTATGTCCATTGAGCTTGACATCCACTGTGACTATGGTCCCGAGCCCACAGGTTCGACTACTCACTCCCTCTGGGTAGCTGGCTGTGACCAAGGAGTGACTACAACCTTTCCCCTTGTCAGCTCTACTACACACCTGGGAATTCAGATTATACAAATATATTTATAAGACAATTGTCTTCCAACCTTATACATGGTCTTGGGTACACTCCTCACTTCATAGATATACCTAATAGTTCAACCTGTCCACTCATCTATCCACCCGTATACCCATGTTTGCCTTCACTGACAACACAATAGTGTATGTGCAAAAGGGTTCATCTTTGATTCTCCACCTCCCATATACCTCTCTGTCTTCTTCTTTTTCAATGTCATCATGTTGATCACTCACATTTGGTACATTGCCCTTCTCTTCACTCAAATCAATACTTATCTCTACCTATCTAATAGTGTTCCCTACTCTCCCCGCCCGCCCCTGGTAACCAACAAAGAGAATTTCCTCCATAGATAACCCTTTCCTTAATATTTACAATAACGGACTAATACAATATTTGTCCTTCTGTGATTGACTTATTTTACTCAGCATAATGTCCTCCAAGTTCATCCACGTTATGTGGTGTTTTATGGATTCTAGCTTATTCTTTAGGGTTGCATGCATGTACCAAATTTGGTTACCCATTCCTCAGTTGATGGACACCTAGGTTGTTTCCAACTTTTGGCTATTGTAAATAGTACTGTGATGAACATGGGTGTGCATATGTCTGTTCTTGTCATGGCTTTCACTTCCTCAGGATATATACCTAGTAATGGAATGTCTGGGTCAAATGGTATTTCTAATTACAACTTTTTAAGAAATTGCCATACTGCTTTCCACATTGGTTGTACCATTTTACAGTCCCACCAGCAGTGTATCAGAGTCCTAATCACTCCACATCCTTGGTAGCATTTGTTATTTTCTGTCTTGTTGAACTTTACTACTAGTGCTGGAGCAGAATGGTATCTGATTGTTGTTTTGATTTGCATCTCTCTAATGCCTAATGATTGTGAGCATGTCTTCATATGTTTGTTGACCACCTGAATGTCCTCTTTGGTGAAGTGTCCATTCATGTCTTCTGACCATTTTTGAATTCAATTATTTGTCTTTTTGTTATTGAGGTGTTGGAGTTTTCCATAAATTCTAGAGATAAGTCCCTTGTCAGATATTTTTTCCCAATCTATATGTTCTCTTTTGACTCTTCTGGAGAAGTCTTTGGAAGCCCATAAAAATTTAATTTTTAGAAGGTACCATTCATTTAGTTTCTCTTCGGTTATTTGTGCATTTTGGGTTATGCGTGATAGTCTATTTATGCCATATATTAGGGCCCGTAAATTAGCCGCTAGATTTTCCTTGAAGAACTCTATAGTTTTAGGTTTCACATTTAAGTCTTTGATCCATCTGGAGTTCATTTTTGTGTATGGTGTGAGGTACAGGTCTTGTTTCATTTTTCTGCAAATGGATCTCCAGTTTTGCCAGCACCATTTATTAAACAAACACTGTCTTCCCGA
>NW_006921634.1:14526987-14549613 GCF_000298275.1 Orycteropus afer afer | reverse complement strand
GAGGAATGGTATGCCCTTTATATGTTGAGGAATGTCCCTCTATTCCTATTTTGCTGAGAGTTTTGATCAGGAATGGGTGTTGGATTTTATCAAATGCTTTTTCTGCATCAATTGATATGATCATGTGGTTCTTCTCCTTTTATTTATGTGGTAGATGATGTTCATTGTTTTTCTAATGTTGAACCATCCTTGCATACCTGCTATGAACCCCACTTGGTCATAATGAATGATTTTCTTGATATGCTTTTGTTGAAAATTTTTGCATCTATATTCATGAGGAATATTGGTATTAGTTTTCCTTTTGAGTGATGTCTTTGCCTGGTTTTGGTATCAAGATTATGCCTGTCATAAAATGAGTTAGGGAGGATTCCATCCCATTCTATGTTTTAGAATAGTTTTAATAGGAATGGTGTCAGTTCTTCTCTGAATGTTTGGTAGAATTCTCTAGTGAAACCGTCTGGGCCAGGACTTTTTTGGTTGGTAAATTTTGTTGACCTGTTTAATTTCTTCTTTTGTGATGGGCCTGTTCAACTTTTCCACATCAATCAGTGTCAGTTTAAGTAAGTGGTGTGTTTCTAGAGATTTGTCCATTTCTTCCAGATTTTTTAATTTGTTGGAGTAGAGTTCCTCATAGTATCCTGATATTATCCTTTTTATTTCAGTTGGTTCTGTTGTGATGTCACCCATTTTGTTTCTTAGTCATGTTATTTGTATTCCTTCCCTCTTTTCCTTTGTTAAATTTGCCAGTAGTTTGTCAGTTTTATTGATCTTTTCGAAAAACCAACTTCTGGTCTTTTTGATTTTTTCCTATTGCCCTTCTATTTTCTGTTTCATTGATTTCTGCTCGAATCTTGATTATTTCCTTTCTTCTGATGATTGTAGGTTTTTCTTCCTGGTCTTTTTCTAATTGTTGGTGATGCTGGTTTAAAGTGCTGATTTTGGTTCTTTCTTCTTTTTTGATATGTGCATTTATTGTATAAATTAGCCTCTGATCACTGCTTTTGCTGTGTCCCAAAGATTTTAGTATGTAGTGTTTTCATTCTCCTTTGATTCAAGGAATGTTTGAATTTGAATTTTAATTTCTTCTCTTACCCAGTCTTTCTTAAGGAGAGTGTTGTTCAGTCCATGTGTTTACTCTTTTTCCATTGATCTTCCTGTTGTTGATTTCTAATTTGATAGCATTATGATCTGAGAAGATGCTTTGTAGTATTTCAATGTTTTTAAATTTATTAAGCCTTGCTTTATGGATTTGTTGGACTTCCTCAATGGATATATTCTCATCTTTCATCATATGAGACAAGTTCTCCTCCAACAAATCTTGGATAATTTTCTCAGTGGTTTTGTTTTTCTCTTCCTGTTCTAGAATTCCAATGACATGTAAGTCATTCCTTTTGATGGTATCTCATGTGAACCTTAGGCTTTCTTCATTTTGTTTTGATCTTTTGTCTAATTGATCCCTTTTCAAAGAAGTATTCAGGTATTTGTCTTCAATCTTATTAATTCTGACTTCCATTGCATTAGTTCTATTCCTTTGCCCTTTCAATGTGTTGTCTATTTCTGATAATTTAGCATCAAACTTCTGGATTTCTTCTATCTGTAGATTTAGAATCATTTCTAATTTTTCCTTTAATTTTTCATTTTGTTCTTGTGTTTTCTTCCGAAATTCTTCTAGGGTTTTGTCTGTGTTTTTCTTGGTCTGTTTTCTAAATCCTTTGAAGATACCTAAATATAGTTCTTTTGAATACCTTATCAGAGAGTTCCAATGCTGCTTCTTCCTTAGGGATGTGTTCTGTGTCTGTATCCTGTTCCCTTGTTTCTACCACTTTATCTTGCTTCTTTGTGTGGACTGTGATGGTCTGTTGTCTCCGAGACATCGTAGCATTATTGTATTTAGATCTCTGTTAACTGTTCGTGAAGAGCAGCTAAGGGTGAGTCAGGCTCTTCTTGGTAGCTGCTTATCATTGGCCCACTGGTGGAGAAGGAAGTGGTTGCTCTCACTCAGTAAGTGAAGATGGAGGAGGTGTACATGTAGTTGTGGCATACGGGGAATGTTGCTGTCTTCCACTCAGTTAGCAAAAATAGCAATTGAATAACCATCCAACAAGTAAAAGCAAATGGCAAAAAATATACCATGTAATCACACAGGAGCAATAACCAATAAAAAATAAAAAAAAGGAAAAAGAAAAAAACCTGGCAATATCTGGGGAGAGGAAAATAAGGAAAAAAAGTAGAGAAGAATGATGAAGAAAAAAAATGGGAAAAATGAAAACAAGGAATGGGGTTAATCATGAGAAAGGAAAAAAAAAAAAAAAATGCAACCAGGAAGAGGGAAAAGAAAAAAAGCTGAAAACTAGAACTTTGGAGAGGAAGAATAATGAATAGAAGTAAAAAGGACAAAAGTAATAATAATAGTAGTAGTTTTAAGACAGACAAAAAGAAACAAATTAAAAAACAGAGAAAAGAAAAAAAAAATCAGGGCAGGGCACCCAGGCTCCATCGGAGCACACAGACTGGCATGGAATTCCTACCAGCCCAGAAAGTGGATGGGAGTGAGGGATGGCTGCACCTCTTTTCACCAAGAGGATGTGGGGTATAAGAGTAATAAGGGAAATGTCACACCTTTCCAGTCATCTGGGTCCGGAACAGTCTTGGGGTTCCTGGCAGATGGAGCCTGTTCTTAATTTGCTGGAATCTGGGAGAATGCTGTCCCTTTAAATATCCAAAATGGTCAACTTGCTTGCAAACAATCAAAACAGCTGACCGCTCTGGACAGAGAAAATTCCACAGCTCAGCCCGACTTCCTCTTTGCTGCTTCCCCTTTTATTCCCCAGCCACTGGAGCAGTTCTTCGTGTAGTCCCTGGCTAGCAGCGTCAATTTTTAGGTTAGTTCTGAGGTCCTACCACCAGTTGGCAATATCCAAGCGGTCTGTGCCATCAGGACCACTGCCAGGCCGCAGCCCCATATGTCTCCTTTTTTCATGTTTTCATCCAAATTCTTCTGCTAGTTGTAGTTTAGTCAACTTCTATACTCTTCCCCTCAAGGCTCAGGGGTCCAGGATTATCTTCTGTATCTGTGTTAATTGGTTCCCTTTTTCTTCGTTGAAGAGGATCTGTGCAGTCTTTCTGCCTATTCCGCCATCCTACTGTAAGTCCCAAATCTTAATTTTCTATGACTATATATTTAAAGGGGCACAGGCTTATGGTATCAATCATCTACTTGGACTATTTCCATAGATTCAAACATTATTTTTCAACTTCTAATTTCTCCCCTGTCCAAATTACTTAACATACGGAAGTGAGATTCATAATCTGGAAAACATTTTCATCATGGAGTAATATCCAACCCCTGTGCTAGCATACAAAATAGTATACAGTATGACTATGTCATTTCCTACAGTTCCCTACATAAACCATGACACTAGGTGAATCACAACTGATATAATGATATAGTGCTGAAATAAGAGCCCTGTAGGTTGGAAGCCCCCTAGGTTGTTCTCTCATCATGACTTGCATATATTAAGAAATTTGTCCTTCATTGTAAAGGATGTAAATATATTTCCTAGTTTTACTCTAGTTATTTCACTTGTCTCTTAACTTTTTTGGCTAGTGTAGAGTTACACTTGACAATATTAAAATATGCCCTTTTTTCTTTCCCCATAGCTGTAGGCAGACTTTTGGAATTAGATAAACTTTAAACAGATCCAAAACACTTTCCTCTAGTAGTTCTGCTTTCTCTGGGTGGCCTGAGAAAAGTAAAGAACTTTTCCCTTCATTGTTCTTGAGGGCCTTTGAGGGTTAGGTACAGCAGTAGGGCACTAGGGTTTTTTTTTGGTGTAATCATCGTGGGTCTAAATAATTTGCTTGTTTCTCTGTGCTTCCTTAGCGTAAACATTGAGAGTGAACAAAAATTTCCTGGAATATTGATGATTCTTGGTGGAAGATTCAGGTAAAGGTAAGTTTTATTGAACCAAATTTTAATATGTTTCAACAATTGTGAACACAACCTTCATTTAACAAAGGTCATTAGCTGGAACTGAGTTTTAAACATTTCTTTAAGAAATGAATTTAGAGCTTGTGATTCTTTGGAGTTTTTAGATGAAAGGGGGAACTTCTATTTTCCACAACCCTTTGTCCTCATACTACTTAACTTTACTCATGGTACAAGATGAGAGAGATTCTGTATTTACTTTAATGACTAGTATCTAAAAGAAGCAATCATAAAATCCAATGAACAAAGGAAAGATTATTGTGGGACAATTTCCTCTCCAGATCATTTAAACAGATTAATAAAAAGAATATTTACTATCTACAGCTGTATCACCTTAGCCATGGATGAGCTGACTTCAACTTTTTATGATAGAATAAAATTCATTTTTCACCTTTAAGTCCCCTTAACTTGTCCCCATTGTACGATAAAATAGCTGAGGGATGAAATGTGTTCAGAATTTGTATTTGTGCTTGTAAGTTTTGTATGAGGAAAGAGGAAAGAACTGAGATATTTCTAAGTGGCTTAAGTACCTGACAATTATCTCTCCCTTTTCATCAGTTTTCAACAGCTGATGTCTGAGGATAATGTGGGTCTGGGAAAAAGGTTTGGGAAAAAAATGAGTTTTCGTTTCTAAATCAAACAGTGTTATTTTCCTTTTGTGTAATGTTGCCAAAGGTACTGTTAGCCTATAAAGACATCTTTAAAGTAAAAGTTCAAAGAAGTATTTTTTGTTTTTATCTTATGGTCTACTGCAAGCCAGTAGAATTCCATGGCTTTTTTCCTCTTCCTCTTTCCCTCCTTCCTTCCTTTTCTTTTTTAATTAAACAAATTGTTGAGGGTCTGCTATATGCCAGATGATCTTCTATACATAGAAGGATATAACAGAGAGCAATATTAAGTCACTGACTCCAGGATGATTATTTACAACTAGAGGCAACTTGAAGCTTAATGTTTTTCAAAATTGACAGAGGTCTACCAATTTCTCTTAAGACAAAAATAGTAATGACCATCATCTGGGCATCTCCAAAATTTATTGGCCTGATAGAATTCAGTTGATAACTGAGAAATTCTTTGAAGTTTTCCTCCCTTGATTTAGATGACATTGAAATATCCTCAATCTCCAAATGACTTGACTCCAAATGATTTGCTGGCCTTCTGATTTCCTTCTCTCCATGCTTTGGATGAATCATCTCATATTCATCAGAATTATATTATGGCTTACTATCTTTCTTCTATTCTAACATTTCTTCCAGAATTCTCCACTTTTGACAATTCTCTTCATCACAAAGGCTCATAGTTCCTGGCAGTTTCATTAGAATCACCCTTGATTCTTTATTTATCTAACACTGTCCCATTTCCATTCCTTCATCTAATTCTGTTTATTCTTCCTTTATATGTCTGTCCTTCATCACATCATCTGTATAGTATCTCTATATTTGTTGTTGGTTGCTATCGATTCAGCTCAGACTCATAGAGACCTTATGTGTAAGAGAAGAAAACACTGCTCAGTCCTGAATCATCTTCATGATCTTTAGTATGTTTGAGTCCATTGTTGAGGCCAATATGTAGTGCCATAACCTAGAGGGTTCTTATGTCAGCACTAAGTGCAGTGCACAGTATCCTGCTGTGATTCATAAAGTTTTCATTATCTAATTTTTGTAATTAGATTGCTAGAACTTTCTTCCTAGTCGGTCTCACTTTGGACTCTTGGCTGAAACTTGTCCACCATGGTGATCCTACTGGTAATAACAGTGGCATATCTTCCAGCATCATAGAAATATGACAAATTGAAAGACAAGTAAATGATGGAAAGTATCTACATGATGTTGTTATTGTTAGGTGTTGAGTTGATTTCAACTCTTAGTGGTCCATGTAATAGAATACAACTGCTCCATAGGATTTTCTAGGCTGTAATTTTTACAGGAGTGAATCACCAGCTCTTTCTCCTGTGAAGTCTTTGGGTGGGTTCAAACCACCAACCTTTGGTAAGTAGCCAAGTGCTTAACTGTTCCACCACCAGGAGTCCTTAACTGTGGAGTATTGTCAAGTTGATTTCAACTCACAGAAACCCCATATGGTAGAGTAGAATTGTGAGAGAGGGTTTACTTGCTTGTGATCTTTATGAAAGCTGGTCACCAAGTCTTTCTCTTGAGCTCCTGGGTGGGTTTGAACTGTTCACCTTTCAGCTAACAGCTGAGCACTTTAACCATGGTAATAGGTGAGCACGCAGCAACTGTACCAGAAGGGCTCCTAAATATCTCTGCTAAGAAATAAACAAACAAAAACAAAAAACAAACCCATGCCATAAAGTCAGTTCTGATTCATAGTGACCCCTGTTGGATCTCCAAGGTGATAAATCTGTACAGAAGTATTTTGCTCCATCTTCCTTCCACAAAGTGACTGATGAGTTTGAACCATCAACCTTTTGGTTAGCAGTCAAATGCCTTAGGCTCTGAGACACCAGAGTTCCTTAGTATCTCCATGTTGTTGCTGTTGTTATGTGCCATGGAGTCAGACCCAACTCATAGCGACCCCTCCTTGGGTTTCCAAGACAGTATCACTAAGGAAGTAGATTGCCCAACCTTCCTCCTGAGGAGTGGCTGGTAGGTTTGAAGTGCCAGCCTTCTGGTTAGCAGTCAGGTGCCTTAGGCACTACGCTACCAGAGCTCCCTGGTATCTCCATAGCAGCCTTTTATTTGTTATGTTTCTGCATTTGTTTGGCGTCCTTCTACCACAGAGTGTTGGTACAGATCTCATTAACTAAAGAAATTATCCAAGTCTACATCATATTTAATTTCATTATATCAATACTGTATTGTATTCTTTCAGTCAATGTTAGATTCAAACATTCCCAGGGATTTTGTCTCTCAATATTTATCAGCTCAAACACTGGCATATGTACACCTGCCTTACCAATAATCAAGCTCTGGCCACTTGCCCATGATCAGTCTATATCTCCCAGCTTTCTGATACTTTTATATGCCAACAGATCTCAGCTTGGACCCTGGTTTTTGGCTTAACATTAACTGTTAACCCTAGTCTTTACCCTATGAAAGTATAAGCAACATGTGTTATTGTCAGATACGTTTTTTTTTTTTTTTTTCCTTGTAGAGTATAGAGTACATATTCAAAGGGATTGCCATGATGCAAGATTAGGGAGTAATACTGAGTAACTAAGTCCTTAGATGAATTACAGAGTTGCAGACATATCTCTGGTAGCATAGTGCCTAAGGCACTTGACTGCTAACCAGAAGGCTGGCGGTTCAAACCCACCAGCCACTCCTAGGAAGGAAGGTTGGGCAATCCTACTTCTGTAGTGATACTGCCTCGGAAACCCAAGGAGGGGTCGCTATGAGTCGGCGCCGACTTGATGGCATATAACAACAACAACAACAACAGACATGTATGTAACTGTTGTAGGGGTAACTACAAGTCAAAGAAAAATCTTATTCTCTATATAATGTAGAAGGCACTCATGGCTGTGATGTATTCTTTACAATGTGCCTGTTCCACAGATAAAAACTAAGCACTGTAAAGTGAGAGATATATATGGGGGAGAGATATACAGGAAGAGTATATGATCACCATGATAACATTGGGAAATGAGAGGACACCAAACTGTGCACATAAGAGATAGACGACAGATGCTAAAATCAACCAATGTGTCCACAATGCCACATTGCCATTAACACCAAACACTAAGCTATAAAGATAAACACAAAGACACCTGAAATGATCAGACAGGCATCAGTGAATAAAGGTATACTCTAGACCAAGGATAGACTCAGCTGAGGCTAATCTTGTACAGACACCAGTCAGTGATACAAAATACCTGCAGTCCTTACAGAAACAATAGAAGACAGACACAGAGTAATCCCTCATACACATCCCAACACTATGGGAGAGAGATCCAATAGAGCTACTACCTCAGGACAGTAGTACTGAAGTACACCAGACTCAATTGGCACAACAAAATACATAAAAGCATTGCTCCACATCCTACATTGGTAAGTAGCAACTGGGGTCTTAAAAGCTTTCAAGCAGCCATCTAAGATGCAGCTAATGGTCTCCTAGTGTCAGAAGTGAAGAAGAATGCAAACAAACAAACAAACAAAAAAGGGCATTTAGAAGCAATCAGCCCTAGGACACGATGGCCCTTGAGACCGGAAGAAATGGATGGTGCCTGGCTGCCAATGCCAACCACTCAGAAAAGGATCAAGTCTGGAGATCTTGGATAGAGTGGGAGGGAAAATGTGGAATAAAATCCCAAAACTCAATAATGACCAGAATTACTGGTCAGATGAAATCTGGTGAGACTCCCAATACTATAGTCCTGAAATACATTCGGCTCCTGGAATAAAACTCACTCCCAGGGGCGGGCTTTCAGCCCAATAGTTAACAAGATGTGCACACAGACCATTCAACCCAGGATGCCGCACCCACACACTCAATGCTAATACATCCCTTAAAACAATAGACCATGGGACACCAAAGGACCAACATTCAAACTGAGGAAATGCAGGACAAACAGGAGTGGATAATTATGAGGGGCACAGGGAATGTTGCAGGGTAGGGAGGAGAAGAGACTGGGTTAGGGTTGGACATGGCGAATGGGGAATGAAACTAAATGTACGCATTATTTTGATTGTAAAACAAGCTCTTAAAAAAAAAGGACAAACAAAAAAAAACTAAGCACTGTAGTAAGGGCTGGTGTTTGAAGATGAAGAAGATCTTTTAAATGTCCTAATGTCAAGGAAAAAAGGGGAGTGATATGATAATGCATAATTAAAAATTATACTTCACAAGACTGTTTTGAGGGATAAATGCATAAATTTATTTAAAAGGCTTAAAATACTGCCTTGTTAATAGGCACAATATGTAAATGTTTCCTATTATTTTTTACAGTAAGCTTTAATTGTGTTCAAGTGCTAGGGGACTATAGAATTTTCTTCTCATATAAATATTTGTCCATTTGTGGACCTTTCTTAGATTCCAACTAGGATTTTATAGCACAGATTCATGATCATTCGTTTATTCATTCAACATGTACTTATTTATCATCTTTAATATGTTAGGCACTAAGGTGCAAAAGGAGCTTTTGTGGTGCAGTGCTTAAGGCATTTGACTGCTAACCAGAAGGTTGGGGGTTCAAACCCACTAGCCTCTCCATGAAGGTAAGATGAGGCTATCTATTCCATAGAGGTTTACTACCTTGGGAACCAAATGAGGGTTGCTTTGAGTTGGAATTGACTTGATAAGAGTGGGTTTGGTCTGGTATAGTGCCAGACACAAGGAAAAAAAGAAAAATAAGATATAATCTTCCATCTCAAGGTTCTCACATTCCTCTTTTGTCCAACATTTGGATAATGGAAGTGTTTAAACAATTGGGCTCTTTGCACTCCCTATGTTTTGCTGCCACTGATAAATAAATGTGGACAATTTGGATTTTGTTTAAAATTAAGAAAAATCAAATTACTAGGGAATTTTCTGTCCTGCACAGATTTAGATGAAGTATTCTGTAGTGTCTGCATCAACAGAACTGCAGTAGGAGAAACCTTATTCCAAAGGTAGCACTAAGCTCTACAAAAGCCAGATCATCCAGGCAGATGCATTTTCAACTATCTTAAGCTTTCTTATTTAGTATATTTTTCTAAATCCTTGGATTTATGGTGACCTACAAATGGCTAATTTTAATTAAATAGAGTAACCTAAATTAATTCAGAACATACAGGGGAAGTTAGAAGATGAAGGGTTGATCCTTGTTTTATCACTTTCTAGTCAGGTGACTTTTAGTAAACCATTTAACCTCTTCATTTGCAAAGTAATATGAGTTAGTCCTCTCTTACAGCTGAAAAGAAGATTTCAAAGAGCAGCTTGAGAAGACAAAGTCAATTACTATAATTACTATAATGAAATGTGCAAAAACCTGGGGTTAGAAAACTGAAAGGGAAGAACATGCTTAGCATTTCTCAAGCTGAAAGAACTGAGGAAAACCATTAAGCCTAAAGTTGTAATATCAAAAGATTCTATGGGCAAAATTTTGAGTGATGCAAGAGGCATCAAAAGAAGATGAAAAGGATATACAGAGTCACTGTACCAAAAGGAATTGGTTGATCTTCATCCATTTCAGGAGGTGGCATATGAATAAGAACCAATGGTATTGAAGGAAGAAGTCAAATCTGCACTTAAGGAATTAGTGAATAAAAAGGCTCCAGGAACTGATGGAATATCCATTGAGATGTTTCAACAAATGGATGCTGCACTGGAGGCACTCACTTGGTTATGCCAAGCGATTTGGAAGACAACTACCTGGCCAACTGACTAGAAGAGATCTATATTTGTACCCATTCCAAAGAAAGGTGATCCACAGAATGTGGAAATTATTGAACAATATCATTATTACCACATGCAAGTAAAATCTTACTGAAGATAATTCAAAAATGGTTGCAGCAGTATATTGACAGAGAGATTCCAGAAAGGCAAGCTGGATTCAGAAGAGGATGTGGAAAGAGGTATATCATTGTTGATGTCAGATGGATCTTAGCTGAAATCAAAGAATATCAGAAATACGTTGATTTATGTTTTACTGATTATGCAAAAGCATTTGATTGTGGATCATAACAAATTATAGATAACTTTGAGAAGAATGGGAATTCCAGAACACTTAATTGTACTCATGAGGAACCTGTACATAGATGAGAAGGCTGTCATTCAAACAGAACAAGGGGATACTGTATGGCTTAAAATCAAGAAAGGAGTGTGTCAGAGTTGTATCTTTTCACCATAATTATTCAATCTTTATGCTGAACAAATAATCTGAGGACCTGGACTATATGAAGAAGAACGTGACATCAGGATTGGAGGAAGACTCATTAACAACCTGCGATATGCAGATGACACAATTTTGCTTGCTGAAAATGAGGATGACTTGAAGCACTTACTAATGAAGATTAAAGACTACAGTCTGCAGTATGGATTACACCACAATATAAAGAAAGCAAAAATCCTCACAACTGGTCCAATAAACAGCTTCACGATGGATGGAGAAAAAATTGAAGTAGTCAAGGATTTCATAGTACTTGATTCTACAAGCAATACCAATGGAAGAAGCAGTCAAAGCATCATACAACATATTGCATTGGACAAATCTGCTGCAAAAGACTTCTTTCAAGTGCTGAAGAACAAAGATGTCTCCTTGAAGATTAAATGCACCTAACCTAAGCCATGGTATTTTCAATCGCCTCTAATGCATTTGAGACCCGGACAATGAATAAGGAAGACCAAAGAAGAGTTGATGCTTTTGAGTTGTGATGTTGGGGAAGAACACTACTAGTCCCATGGACTGCTAAAAGAACTAATAAATGTGTCCTGGAAGAAGTGCAGTGGAATGCTCTTTGGAAGTGAGAATGGCCAGACTTAGTCTCACCTACTTTTGTCATGTTGCCAGAAGGGACCATTCCCTGAAGAAGGATATCATGCTTGGTAAAGTGGAGGGTCAATGAAAAAGGCAAAGGACCTCAATGAGATGGATAGATACAATAGCTGCAATGATGGGCTCAGATATAGTAGGCATTGTGAGGTCAGCACAGGACTGGACAGTGTTTGGTTCTGCTGTGCAGAGCATCACTATGAGATGGAGATGACTTAATGGCACCTAACAACAGCAACATGAGTTACATTATAGGGGTTACCTTTTAGGGTGATGAAAGGATTACAAGACATTATATTCAAGAACTTGAGGGTTGGCTGTATATGTCCAAACATCCATGCTGTGTATGTATATCTGTATATACCATATTTATTTATTCATGTAGTTTATTTATTTATTTATTACTTTATTTATTTATTTATTCATGTGCTTCATACTTCACCTGGTTTCAAAGGATTTGAGAGTACTTTTACCTTCGATGTATTATAAACTTTTAAAAATGTTTTCTTTGCCCTTTATGATTTGAGTTACAGAGAAAGTCATGTTCAGTGCTTAGAATATACACAATAAATTCATGAAGGGCTTGAATTCCTGGGTATAGTGATGCACCCACCATATTGGAAACTTCCACTGATTTCTGACTAACTCATCTGGGCTAGATATTAATATGCTTAAGCTTCTTGGAGGTCAGTCATCTATTACGACAAGGGCCATAGGATAGATATTCCTTCATCTGGTTTATGGTAGCTTACTTAATATCTTTGCAACAGCAAACTGTCATGTGACATGGTGTAGGAGAGATTTGATATCAGTTTGTCAAGTATGATTTAGGAATAATGAAATCCATTTGCCCAAGACATGGTGGTGAGAATGACAAGCTGCTATGTTAGAGGTCTTCTGAACTTCACTTACTCCCTCCCTGACTTACAAAACAAGGACATTTTCTTCTGTGAATTATATTGAAGGCTGGCTCTTCCCTTAGCAGTGTTAGTACTCCCATCAAAATAATTTAATGATAAAAATGAAGCTCATCTAATTGAATTCAGTATGAGCTAAGAGTCCTCACCTTAGGGTGGGTTTAGCCCTTGCCACTTAATATTCTGCTCAGCATCTTGGCTTTTGTTGTCATAGTAGGCTTTAAGCTTAGCAGGATTTTTTCCTCTTTAATACAGAGAATGGGAAGCCAAGGCATGTGCCTGGAATAGAGATAGAGGTAGGCATTCACCTTGACCACTTAGGAGTTTTAAAGCCATACACCTCATCAGCAAGTAAAAATCAACTTACCAGGTCTCGATAAAATGTGTTTGTTGTTGTTGTTGTGTGCCGTCGAGTCAGCCCTGACTCATAGCGACCCCTCCTTGGGTTTCGGAGGCAGTATCACTACGGAAATAGGATTGCCCAACCTTCCTTCCGAGGAGTGGCTAGTGGGTTTGAACCGCCAGCCTTCTGGTTAGCAGTCAAGTGCCTTAGCCACTATGCTACCAGAGCTCCTAAAATGTGTTTAGAAACCTGAAAATCAAAATTTTGCTTTCCTTTGAAAGGTTCATGTTCTTTATTTAAGAACTAAACCAAACCTACACCCTGTCCTCCATAGGAAGCAGTTTTAATGAGTATCAGTAGATTTCCCAAGTCTTTGACATGGAGTTTACTTGCAAATTGATTTTTAAAAATTAGGTTGGAAGCTCTAAGGATAGAATTCCCTTACCCTGCTGGAAGCCCTACACTCACCTCCTTATTGTCTAATCCTGCTTCATTTAACCAATGATGTTTTTAGGGCTAAAATTCAGCCTTCCATTTCATTTCACTGGATCTCTGAAAGACAATCTAATGTTAAAATTGGCCCATTATCTAGACCGGTTTAATTTGTGTCTTAAAATGACTTTGGAAATAAGTTTTGATTAAAAAGTTACACCAGTGATGCATTTTCAGTATCACAAAGCAAAACCTATTGAAGAAGTTATTTCTGCATGCCAGATTGAGCAGAAGCCTTAATTCCCCTCAGTAACTGTGTAAGCAAAAAGAAATTAAGAGCCTGGTGAATAAACAGGAAGCCATAAAAATCACAGACATCTTTGCTATCTGTCTTATTTTTCCATTGAATGGATTGTGCAGTCAAAAATTATAAACACAATCGAATGTAAAATATTTAAAGAATGAATACACACACCTTTTTTTTTTTCTGAAATAACTATTAACAATCAAGAAACATATGCTTTGGTGAATATTTTAGTCGAATCATAAACTACATTCCAGGAACTATCTTTTCGAAGCCAGTAGAGACAGCTACACAGGAGGATGTTAAACCAAATCAAGCTTTCACAGAGTCCATCTGTGTCTTCCCAGTGAGTCTTCAGCTACTTCTTGTTTCTGAACTTACTACAAACTGTACAGTTCCTGCCTTGTTAAGGAGCACCCTACTCTCTTCTTCCAAATGTGTGTTTTCATCTTCTAAAATTAAAGAAAAAATTAAGATCCTTCTGTGCTCTTTTGAAACTGGGTGAGGGAAGTACAAGCCATCATGGGGAATTGCTGAAGATACCACATTTTTCAACACCTTAATTTCTTCTATTACTGGATGGTGTTATTTGGAGTATTTGATTTGTCCTGTGCCAGGGGATCTAGTAAGGTGGGGCACCACCAGTTGCCAATAATGATAGAGAAATAATAAAACTGAAAAACAAGGAGTATAGTTTGCTAGGGATGGATGAAGAAGAAATAAGAAGATGCCTGGAGAGCATGTCAAAGCCTAGTATCCAAAGTTAAGGAAGAGTCTGAAGGCAACTGCAGCCAGTTGTCAATTCAGTACAGCAAAGCCAAGGTCAAGAATTTAAGTCCTAGAGCAAAGTCAAGATTAAAATCTATCAGGATCTATCATGGAGGCAAGCAAAGAACTGAGAAAAACCCTTGTTCAATACAAATCTACTAATTTGTGGTGCTTAGGTGAAGCGTCATTTGAAAGCCTTGTCTTTTCAAGGTGAGAGGAAGTCTGAGGTTTCTAAATAATTTTGAAGAATGGAAGAACAACTTTCTTGAAAGTGCATGAGGGGCAATTAATCTAATTCAGAATGGGAGCTAGTGAAAAATAGAACTAATTTTAGTGTAAATGTCTCTGATAATTTATGTACAGGAGCAAAGTAATCCTTACAAATGAGAATATTGTATGAAATGGTTGAAAGCTGAGACATTCCTACAAGCCTGCCCTTAATAATTGCATGGATAGAGGTATAAATGGAAGCTACTGCCTGTAACTGTGATTTACCCACACCCTCTTTCTACTTCTCTTCCTACCCAGGTTCTGTTTCATACTTGGATGTTCAAGCTTCATTCAGAACTTACCCTATGCCCACAGTGGCCTTGGCCTTTTCCCAAGACACACAGCAGCATGGTCTGAACTTGGGAGAACAGAGCTGGGGAAGAAAGTGTGCATGTCCTGGAAGTAGATTTGAGGAAATTTATGCAGGGTTAGGAGTATTTGGAATATATTTTATCTGCAATATGCTGAATGGGAGGGGGTGCAAGGGAGGGAGAGAGGCTTATTCATTGACCCCATTGACTTGTTGCCAGGTGGGGAGGAGAAAATTGGATAAGGACAAGAGGGAGGCTTTCTGAAGCTGGGAGCAAAATTCAGGGCTGAATTTGCCTGGATCTAAGGGTACTACTGAGGAACCCTGGTAGCATAATGATAAGTATTTAGATACTAACATTTAGGTTGTTGGGTCAAACCTGTGCAGTCACTCATCAGGAGAAAGACATGGAGCTCTGCTCCTGTAAAGTTATAACATAGAAAAGTTTACAGGGAAGTTTACTTTATCACATGGGTTTCTATGAGTTGGAATTGACTTCATGGCACCCAATACTACCACCTTATTAGTTTTCCATTTTTAACAAAGAACTTAACAAAGGAAATCTTTCACTGTGTAGCCTCCTCTCCACTGTTATTTTTCATCTCAATGTTAGTGTCCCTTTCATCTCAATTTCTAATGATGTTAATATTTTTATCATTCCACCAAAACACAACAGCCTTTTATTCTTTATATAATTTCCTGTGCTGTTTCCTCTCTGAGAAAACAATCTTTGAAGCCTGAAAAACATCTAATAACTCTTGAAAATTCAGCTTAAATGTTACAAATTCTGTGCAAGCTTTTCTGTTTTCTTAGGAATTCATTACATCTCTATTGTACTGTTATGGACTGAATTGTGTCCCCCTGAAGTAAGGAGCTCTGGTGGCACAGTGCCTAGGACATTTGACTGCTAACAAGAAGGTTGATGGTTCAAACCCACCAGCTACTCTGCAGAAGGAAGATGGGGCAATCTACTTCCATAAAGATTTACCTCCTTGGAAACACAATGGGGGTCACTATGAGTTGGAATCCACTCAAGGGCAGTGAGAAAATATGTGTCAACTTGGCTACTGCCATGATTCTAAGTATTACATAATTATCCTCATAATAGGGTAATTTCATGATCTGCTGTAATTATCCTATATATTGTAAATCATAACCTCTACAGTGTTAATGAGGCAGGAGACAATCTATAGAATGAGGGCATATCTTGAGTCAATCTTTTTTAATATATAAAAAAGGTTAAATAGCTGAGCAGAGATCTGAAGAACTTCAGTACCACCAAGAAAGGAGCACTCACAGTGGAGCATATCTTTTGGAGCCAGGGTCCCTGGATTGAGAATCTCCTAGACCCAAGAGAAGGTTGATCCTGAGACACATGGAGGTCTCCAAGGAACTTGGAGTCCATAAATGCTCAAGGACAAGGACCTTCCTCTTAAACTGTGAGCCAACACAGAGAGAAAACCTTCTGCTAGAGCTAGCATCCTGAATTCAGATTTCTAGCTTCCTAAACACACACACCAACAACAACAACCAACCATGAAAGAATAAATATCTGTTTTTTAAAGACATCCTCTTGTGGTATTTCTTTTATAGCAGCAGAAGATAACTAAAACAGGTACCATAGCCCTTTGTTCATATCTTTATTAAAGCACATATATTGGAGTCCCTGGATGCATAAATAGTGAAGTGCTGGACTACTAACTACTAAATGCTGAAAATTTGACTATTCAAACCTACCCAGAAGCACCTCAGATGAAGCTGGTAATCTGCTTGCAAAAGATCACAGCCTTGAAAACTTTGTGGAGCAATTCTGCACACCTTGGTCCATGAGTTGGAAACAACTAGATAGCAACTAACAACAGCAACATAACCACTGTGCTTTAATTATTATTGTTATTCCCCCTCCCCTTTTTTTGTTTCCTCAAGTCCTTAGTATTCAGCAGAGTACCTGTTACATAATACCGAAATCAAACCAAACTCAATGCCATTGAGTTGATTCTGACTCATAAGTGACCCCTTTGGGTTTCTGAGGCAGTAAATCTTTATGGAAGTAGATTCCCTAGTCTTCTTTCTGTGGAGTGGCTAGTGGGTTTCAACCATCAACCTTCTGGTTAGCAGTCAAATGCCTTGTTTTGTTGATTAGTTTAATGGACTTACCCTTCTCCTATCCTATAGTGGGTATACTTGAGATTTCCTGCTTAAAGCATATCTTGCCTCAATTTTCATCTTTCTCCTTCCTTGATTCACATGTTGTTCCTAAATTCCATACTTCTGGTCTTGTCTTGCAAGCTATTTTCTTCTTGGTGCCTACATTCATATTAGGCTCCCAGTAAAGGTTTTGAGTTGCTGATGTAGCAGGACTCTGCTATTTGTATTTTCATGAGAAATGAGAGGTAAGATTGAATTGGCAAAGTCAGACCTGGTAATGAAAGAAATATGAGTGGTCTAGCAAACACATACGTGATCATAGAGAAGTAACAGGTGAAGAGGTATTACAGAAAGGTTGATTTGGCTGGTTGGCTTTGACTCTAGTTGAAGATCCACAGGTTTTAGATTTTTTTTTTTTTTGTTAGACTTTTTGGTGGCTGAGAAGAGCAGCCTCATACTAGAACCATAGAATTTCAGAACTGATGGAGCTTTAAAGATCATCCACTCCTATTCCCCCTTATTTGAGAACTGAGAGAACTAATGTGCTGAGATCATTTTAATGTCTTTGGTGCTATCTCCAACTGTATTTGTACCTTATTGATTCCATACATTATTCTGTGTTTTTTTTTTACTAAGTTTAAATCTACATGCTTAGTTCACTGATTTATTTAAAATATTTATTAAGTGTCTATTAATACAAATGACAAGCATTGTGCTAGGTCTTGAACACACAAAGTAAAATTAAAACTTGCTCTTTCCCTAAAGAAGATCACAGTCCAATGAGGGAGATAATTACACACTCAAGGGAGGAATGGTGCTCTGGGGACTCAGGAAAATGGGGCCTTACTTCAACCTGGAGGATGAGCAACGTGGAAAGTTTCCATGAGGATATGGTAAAGGATGTTTGCAGTTTAGGCACTAAACAGAAGAGATACTAAATAATTCAAAAGATGAATATAAGATTTTCATGGTATCTTAGTTCCTCAGAGGGAAGATGGGGCAATCTACTTCCGTAGTGATACTGTCTTGGAAACCCAAGGAGGGGTCACTATGAGTCAGGGCCCACTTGACAGCACATACCAACAACAACAACTTACTTTCCTAGTGCTACGGTAACAGAAATACTATAAGTGGCTTTAAAGAACAGAAATTTATTTTCTCAGTAAAGTGAAAGTTCAAATCAGGGTCTTAGCCATGTCAATTCCTTTTTTGTAGGTGGTCTCCAGTATTCCTGGGCTCCTTAGCTTATATACAGTCCTCACATTGTGTTTGTCTTTTCCCTATGTGTGTCTCTATGTCCATTTTTATAACTCTGAAGTCATTATATTTAGAATACAACCTACTTGAGTATGATCTAATTAATATAATAAAGAAAACTGTATTCCACAGGAATAGGGGTTAGTATTCCAATACATATTTTGTGGAGGACACAATTCAATCTACAACAATCCAATAAGGCTAAGCCTTATTGACCATCAGAGGGGCTAGTGTGGAGGACAAGTGAAAGATGGTACAAAGTAGCTGGCAGGACCTGGCCTTAATCCCTTCTTTGAGCAATTGACATAGGTTTTCTAAGTCTCAGTTTCATCACCTGTTAAATGACAACCATGATACTACTGGACAAGGTTCTTATATGGATTAAATGGGATAAAATATGTCCAATCCTCTTTCTGTAGCTGCCTTTCCTTTCCAGAGGAAGGCGTTCTCTGATCAGGAGGAACTATGACTGAAACTGAGAGGTAAATGTTGAAGTGCGAGGCTGATTCTTAAGCATGCTACTCTCTTTCGAATTCTGGTCCATATGAGAAGAGGAAATAGACATGAAGTTAAGGACAAATTAAAATACCAACTCTACGACTAGTAAAACCGACTGAATGGCTCTATGATGGAACAGCTAGAAAATGACAATCTCTACAGGTTCAGAGTTTGAAAGCTGTCATATTTAAAATTTAGTGGCTGTCAGTATTAATATCTTAAAATGGAAATAATGAGTCAAAGCAACATGAGATAAACATGTACCTTTGGGAGAAAATTTGCCATGTGATAGCTGTTGTGTAAGCCAAATAGTTCATATCTCTCTGCAGTGCCCCTCCTTTAAGAAGTTTTCCACATCTCTGCTTCACTGATTTCAGGATTAAGTGCATGACTTGTGGTGGATAGTGAAGTGTGGTGGAGTGACAAATATCATTCTCAGGCAGAAGCTTTAAGAACTTAGTTTATCAGTTTTTCATGTTTCTCTTACTTCCGCCACCACATCCAGCAATATTCCAGGTAGAGGTTGCTCCATAAGCTTGGGTCCTGGAGTCAAGAGGAAGTAGAGTAGAGTATGACTGTTGCATGGTGAACAGGTACCAGGACCAGAGATAAAATGACTAAGTTTATTGGGTTATTTGTTACTGCAGGTAAACCTAACCCAGATTGAATGATCAGTAGTTGTTAAGTCACATCATATAAACAAATATTTTTTAACCCAACAGGCCAAGTCTTTCTTCTAAGTTTGTGGTTTTAAGGAGAGTTCTGTATGCTGTTGCTCAGTTCCCTTTTGTTTTCTTTTGAGACTCTAGAAACACCAGAGATTTTGCATAGTTACTCTTATCTTTCAGAACAACAAACCATGATGAGTGCTTCTGTTCAATCTAATTTTTTTTTTTGCTTTATGTTTTTCATACTTTTCTATATTGACCTTTCTACATTACTATGTTGCATATATATTTGTGATAATTGCATTTGAGATTAGTCTTTGCCTGTGACCTATTCATCTGACAAAAGGCAAAGATCATTTCTACTCTGTGCTGTGTCTCTCCCTATGTTATACCAAAGTCCTATTTGGAAATGAAAAATGTAGTCAACAGAGTACATTGGAATCCACCATGCTTTTTAGAAAAAGACTCTTGTTCTTGTGTATCCCCAGACTGGAAGTTTACATAGAATTACCTTATTAATAACACAGTATACTTGTTTAATATACATTTGTGTAATTAATAACAATGATACAGGACAACTTTTATAACCACATTAGATTAGGGGAAAAACAGGCTGCCAAGAAGGTCTATTGTCTTCAAACATTATAGTAGTAAATTTTTGTGTCACTTTTTCAGTTTATAGTATTGTCATTCATAGATACCATTTCTTGGTAAATGAGTCTGTTCTCCAACCAATAATAGTAATCAAGCATCAGCTGTTCAAAATACTGTTACTAAATGCAAAGGGAATAGGAGAGAGAGATTATTTTTTTCTAGATGAAATTAAAAATGAGACTAGATCACTCATGTGGAAGGAGTGTGATTGTTTGCAAAGTTGCCATAAGTACCACAATCTGTATATAGGAATTTTCTGGAAGGAATCAGAATTAATGGCAGAAAGTATTAACTGTTCAAAGGATTAATATATTAGAAAATAAATGATAAACTTTCTAAGTTGGCCTCTGTATTGTCGCTATATACAAATTGTAGCTGAAGGACTACATTATTATAATTAGGGAAAATCCCAATGGAAATTAACAGACTCAATTAATGTAAATGTTTTTTAATGACTATAGAGATCCTGTGAGTGATATTCTCATTAATGATGCTAACTGTGTAGACCAACACTTCTTGTCACATTCAAAAGGATCAAAGTTCTGCAAGGATTGTTTCATTTAAATGTTAGCCTGGGAGGAATAAGAAGGCAATACAATTAAGGACCACACACCCTGATGTAGGCATAAGTGCCTTTAGCTACTATAGTGATAAATCACTCTCAAAGAACAGCATTTTTTTACCTTGCAAAGTTGGCACTATTTAGACCAGTACTGTCTGATGGAATTTTCCATGATTTTGAAAACACTTGCTATTTGCATTGTGCATCACAGTAGCCAGTAACCACATGTAGCTATTGAACAATTAAAATGTGACTAGAACAGTTGAGAAACAGAATTTTAAATTTTATTTTCAATAGCCGTATGTATTAAACCCTACCATCCGTTTCTTTCTTTCTTATTTTTTAATTTTGACGATGCAGATCTAAAGAAGCTCTATATTGTAAAATTTTTAAATTGATACTTGTACATATCTCCTGTGTCATCTAAAAAATTAGAAACCATGTCTAAAATAGATTCATTCAAATCAAACCCAAGACTTATATGTCTAAGTGAAAAACATTGATAGCCATGTTTTTCAAGTATTTCTCATGTACCAAATATGGTAAGATATTTTCCATGGTTTGTCACTTAAGTTTTAGACAATCATATTATTGGTGCTATTAGGTAAATGAAGAAGAACCCTGGTAGCAAAACAGTTAAAGGCTCTACTGCTAAATGAAAGGTTGTCAGTTCAAACTCACCTAGCTACTCTGGGGGAGAAAAACTCAGCAGTCTGCACCCATAAAGATTACGGCCTAGAAAAGCCTATGGAGCACTTATATGCTGTCACATGGGGTCACTATGAGTCAAAATCAACTCAATGGCACCTAACAACAGCATTAGGTAAGAACTGTGATTTGCCATCTTTTCAGATATTCCCATGGCAGGCTTCAAAATACCACTCCTTCCCTATTAAGCTCTTTCTTTGGCATAGAATACTTGACGTGGCTGAGGACCCATCTTTCTCTGAAGCTCGGACTCTTTTTCAATTAAATCTGATGCCTAATCTTCTATGCACCTACATATGAATCTAGGGAAAATACAAAGTTGTCAAAAATGAACTGGAACACATAAAGATTGATATTCTAAGTATTTGTGAGCTGAAATGGACTGGTATTGGCAATTTTGAATGAGACAACCACATGGAATAGGCTGGAAATGACAAATTGAAAAGAAATGGCATTCATTGTCAAAAAGAACATTTCAAGATCTATCCTGAAGTACAGTACTGTCAATGATAGGATAATATCCATATGCCTACAAGGTAGACTATTTTATATGACTATTATTCCAATTTATGGAGCAAATCACTATTGCCAAGATGACAAAATTGATGATTTTAGCAACTTCTGCAGTGTATAACTGATCAAACACTCAATCAATATGAATTGATAATGACTGGTAATTGGAAGACATTAGTTGAAAACAATCCAGAAGGATAGTTAGCCGGAAAATATGGCCTTGGTGATAAAAATGACACTGGAGACCACATGATAGCATTCTGCATGACCAATGCTTTATTCATCACAAGTACCTTTTTTCATCCACACAAACAGTGATTATACATGTAGAGCTCACCAAATGAAACACACAGGAATCAAATCAACTGAATCTTTGAAAAGAGACAATTCAATATCTCAATATCATCAATATGAACAAGGCCAGGGACTGACTGTAGAACAGGCCATCAATTGCTCACACTTAAGTTTAAGTTGAAGCCAAAGAATATTAAAACAAGTCCACAAAATCTAAAATACAATCTTAAGTATATCCCAGCTGGACTTAGGGACCATTTCAAGAGTAGATTTGATGCATTTAACACCTATGACTGAAGACCAGAGGAGCTGTGGGATGATATCAAGGACATTATACATGAAGAAAGCAAAAGGTCATTTAAAAGACAGGAAAGAAAGAAAACACCAAAATGAATGTCAGAAGAGACTGTGAAATTTGCTTTTTAATGTAGAGTAGCTAAAGCAAATGGAAGGAATGATGAAATAAAAGAGCTAAAGAGAAAATTTCAAAGAGCTGGAGAAGACAAAGTGTTGTAATGAAATGTGCAAAGAACTGCAGTTAGAAAACCAAAGGGGAAGAACAT
>NW_006921634.1:14524697-14525860 GCF_000298275.1 Orycteropus afer afer | reverse complement strand
CTCTTTAAAGTGCTGAAGAGCAAAGATGTCACTTGGAAGACAGGTGCACCTAACCCAAGTTGCCTCATAGGCATGTGAAATCTGGACAAATGAATAAGGAAGACCAAGAAACAATCAATACCTTTGAATTGTGATGTTGGGAATGAACACTGAAAATACCATGAACAGCCAAAAGAATGAACAACTCTATCCTGGAAGAAGTGCAGCTAAAATACTCCTTAGAGGAAAGAATGGCCAGATGTAATCTCACCTGCTTTGGTCATGTTGTCAGGAGGAACCATTCCCTGGAGAAGGATTCCCTGTGGGGTGAAGTAGAGGGTGAGAGAAAAAGGGGAAGATCCTCAATGAGGTGGATTGACATGGTGGCTGCAACAAAGTGTGATACCAAGTATTGTCAGGATTGTGCAGGGCCAGACAATGTTTTGTTCTGGGTCACTATGAGTGGGAATTGACTGGACCTAACAACAAGAGCATAGCATTGGGTAAATTTACTGCAAAAGACCACTTTAAAGTTAAAAAAGCAAAGATGTCACTTTGAGGACTAAGGTGCACCTGAACCAAGCTGTAGTATTTTTCAGTTTCCTCATGTGCATGGACATAACCTGGCATTTAATCATATACTGGATGATGAATAAGTAAGACTGAAGAAGAACTGATGCCTTTGAATTATGACATTGGCAAAGAATATTGAATATGCCATGAATTGCCAGAAGAACAAAAGAATCTGTCTTGGAAGAAGTACAGCCAGAGTGATCCTTAGAAGCAATATGGCAAGACTTTGTCCCACGTACTTTGGACATATTCTCAGGAGAGACTAGACCTTGGGGAGAAACATTATGCTTGTTGATGTAGAAGGTCAGTGAAAAAAATAGAAGGCCATCAACAAGATGAATTGACTCTGGTTACAATAATTGGCTAAAACGTAGCAATGCTTGTGAGGAAGGCACAGGACCAGAAAGTATTTCATTGTGTTGTACATAGAGTCACACTATGAGTTGAAACTGACTCACAGTTTCAGCACCTAACAACAGCAACAACAGTCTTCTTGGTGTGTCCTCTGGCTGCAGGAGATAAATGTCTCTTTAAATGCTTCCAAGGACACCCTCTGACTTTCATGCTTTATTTATTTATTTTTCATGGATGATGTTCTTTATGAAGCAATA
>NW_006921634.1:14522266-14524312 GCF_000298275.1 Orycteropus afer afer | reverse complement strand
TTAGTTTTGGTTGGTTTGGTTGCTGTATCTCTCTGACTTCCCAAGCCCTGTGGCAGTATGTCAGCTAGTGCTCCTCTTGTGCCAGTTAGTGCTCCTCTTCTGCCTTTACTCCATACCAGTTAGCAAGAGGTAAATGTCTTAGCTGTTGCACCTTACAGCAAACCATGAAGTATAAATGCAATACCAACCACTATTGATAGGCTGTGATTGCCATTCAGCCAGCAAATGAGCCATAGAATCTCCTTTTTAGGGCCACTTTCAGTATCAAATGACTTGGATCAGGTTCCTTGGCAGTGAACCAGAGTTGGAAATTATTGTTCAAGACACTCACTGGGAGAGGAAGCAAGTGAGGGAAATAGGGCACAGCAGGGGAAAACTAAGCAAAAATATTGTCTTGCTGGAGACTAGTTTCAGATTGATCCTTCAGGAAAGCTCTACCACAAAAATTGCACCACAGAGTTAGTCCCACCTTTTGTATCTCCTTGTTCCTCCATCTGGCCCCTTGTCAGTAAGTCTGGTCTGCAAGGGAGGCAGGTGTGACTTTCTTGAAGAAAGTGCCACTGTAAGTTTTACTCAGTGAACGCTCATGGAAGCTGTGGTATGTGTATGTGTACACCGGACAGTAAAAGACTTCTAGGAAGTAATCCAACAAAATCCACTACAATTGATAGGGCACAAGGTTGTATCCTTTCTTAGTGAGATCTTCAGCAAAATAAGTTGCAGGTTAAACCAGGGGCTGGGGACTAAATGCTGTCTATACAAAATAATTCTTTTCACCTCATAAAATATTCATGTTCATTCAGTCATTTGTTCTGAGATAATTAGGGAGACTCATTATGTTGCAGAATTGACCATACTATAGTAATAGAATAACAATTAAGTTTACAGAATCGTGAGCAAGGCACTAAGTGGGTAATTACAGGAAAATTTGAATAGGTGATATGAGTCTGTGCAAGTGTAAAAGGGAGAGGCTAGGAGAAAGGAATTATTAAAAAAATTGTAGAGAATTCAAAATTGAACTATGGATGGAGACATAACTAGGAGTTTTTCAGGCAAGCTTTGCTAGTTATACAGCAATCAAATACTTTCGTACTAATGTATAATCAAATGGTGTTGGATTCCAGTAAGATTGAGGAGAATGTTTTTGGATTGTTGTTGTTGTTAGGTGCCATCCAGTCAGCTCCAACTCATGGCCCCCTATGTACAACAGAATGAAACTGCCTGGTCCTGTGCCAGCCTCACAATCCTTGCTATATCTGAGTTTATCGTTGCAGCCACTGTGTCAATCCATCTCACTGAGGGTCTTCTCCTTTTTCGCTGATCCTCCACTTTACCAAGTAGGATATCCTTCTCCGGGGAATGATTCCCTCTGACAACATGGCCAAAGTAGGTGAGATGAAGTCTGGCCATTCTCGCTTCCAGGGAGATTCCAGCTGCATTTCTTCCAGGACAGATTTGTTCATTCTTCTGGCAGTCCATGGTACTTTCTGTATTCTTTGCCAACACCACAACTCAAAAGTATCAACTCTTCTTTGGTCTTCCTTATTCATTGCGTAACCTTCACATGCATATGAGGCTATTGAAAATACCATGGCCTGGGTTAGGTGTACCTTAGTCTTCAAACAGACATCTTTGCTCTTCAGCACTTGAAAGAGGTCTTTTGCAGCAGATTTGCCCAATGCAATATGTTGTTTGATTTCTTGACTGCTGCTTCCATGGGTGCTGATGGTGGAAACCAGTAATATGAAATCTTTGACAACTTCAATCTTTTCTTCATTATCATGACACTGTTTATTGGTCAAATTGTGAGGATTTTTGTTTTCTTTATGTTAAGGTGTAATCCACACAGAAAACTGCAGTCTTTATTCTTCAGTAAGTATTCCATGTCTTCTTCACTTTCAGCAAGCAAGGTGTGTCATCTGCATATTTCAGTTGTTAATGAGTCTTCCTCCAATCCTGATATTGTGTTGTCCTCTATATAAAGGAGAGGAAACTCAGGACCGCCCAGCGTAGCAGGCCAGAAGAGCAGGAGAAAGGGGATAAAAG
>NW_006921634.1:14505993-14506793 GCF_000298275.1 Orycteropus afer afer | reverse complement strand
AGACAGAAAAACAAAAAAGTTTGACTCTACTCTGAGGAGGCAGCTCTTCCTCAGTTATATTTTGAGTGCCTTCCTACCTGAGTGGCTCATCTTCTGGCACTGTATCGGACAATGTTTCAGGACTATTCATCTAGTTTTCCAGTAATATATCAGACAGTGCTTCACTGCTATTGATAAGGTTTTCACTGGCCAATTCTTTGAGAAGTAGATAGTCTCTTCCATCTTCCAAGTCTATCTTAATCTAGAAGCTCCTTGTTGACTATGCAAAAGCATTCAATTGTGTGGATCATATCAAATAATGGGTAACATTGAGAAGAATGGGAATTCCAGAACACTTAATTGTGCTCATGAGGAACCTGTGCATAGACCAAGAGGTTGTCATTTGAACAGAATGAGGGGATACTGCTTGGTTGAAAATCAGGAAGGGAGTATGTCAGGGTTGTATCCTTTCACCATACTTATTCAATCTATATGCTGAGCAAATAATCCTAGAAGCTGGACTATATGAAGACGAGTGTGGCATCAGGATTGGAGGAAGACTCATTAACAACCTGCAATATGCAGACGACATAACCTTGCTTGCTGAAAGTGAAGATGACTTGAAGCACTTACTAATGAAGATTAAAGACTATAGTCTACATATGGATTACACTTCAACATAAAGAAAACAAAAATCTTCACAAGTGGACAAATAAGCAGTATCATGATAAATGGAGAGAAGATTGAAATTGTCAAAGATTTTATACTACTTGTTTCCACCATCAATACCAGTGGAAGCAGCTGTCAAGAAATCAGATGAC
>NW_006921634.1:14503980-14505063 GCF_000298275.1 Orycteropus afer afer | reverse complement strand
TGGAATGAGACAGATGCATATGAACAATTGTGATAAAATTCAGTAAATGGAATAATGTGGTATACTACAGACTGCACAAGCAAAACTAATTTTTACCTCTTTCTGGGGATAGAGTAGATGAGAGAATATGGACTACATCCTAGAATAATTTAAAGAATTGAGTCTTGAAGCTAGCCAGCTCTATAGAATTGGTAGAGAACAGTCCAGGCTGAAGGAAGAACATATGTGTGCAGGATTGCTGACATTTTCAGCAATGCAGTTGAAAATTAGACAGCATCACTTATGGAGGCCTTTGTTCAAGGATTTGGATTTGGAATTTATCCTAAAAACTTGGAAGAATTTCCAAAGAATTTTAATTAGGGAAGTGGCATGACTATATTTGCCTTTGCAGAAAGACCATTTTCATAGCAGTTTCCAATATGGAGTTAGAGAAATATGAAAATGGAGAAAATATTAGTAAAGAGTCAGTTGCAGTGGTACAGATGAAGAATGACAAGAGCTTATCTAAGGCAAATGACATTTGGAACTTATTTAGGAGGAAGGAACAATTAGGTCATGCTGATGCCGTTGAATGTGGCATGTAATGGGCAAGGGAGAATCCAAGATAGCTCCTAGATTGTTAACTTGAGGACTCAAAAATGAAGGACTAAACGGGGTCCTACTAAAAGGGGAAGTATGGCTGGAGATGGTGATGAGTTCTGTTTTGGGCATTTTCAACTTGATGGGAAGAGGAGCCTTGATGTTACAGTGGTTAAAGGCTTGGCTGCTAACTGAAAGATTGGTGGTTAGAACCAGCCTTCTGAGGGAGAAAGATGTAGCAGTCTGTTTCTGTAAAGATTTAGTCTTCAAAACCTTATGGAGCAGTTCTACTGTGTCCTATAGGGTTGCTATGAGTTGGAATTAACTCCACAGCAATGGGTAACCTGATGGATCATGGAAACATTCAAGTATAGATATTTGGGAAGCATTAGAAGTATTGGACTGGAGCTTAAGGATAAAAATAAGAGTTGAAGATGTAGATTTTGAGGACTAGCTCTGGTGGTGTAGTGCCTAAGGCATCTGAATGTTAATCACCAGACACTC
>NW_006921634.1:14501521-14503020 GCF_000298275.1 Orycteropus afer afer | reverse complement strand
TGTCTAATGTCCTGACTGCTGCTTCCTTTGGCGTCGATTGTAGAACCAAGCAATGTGATATCTTTGACAACCTCAATCTTTTCTCCATTCACCATGATGCTGCTTATAGGTCCAGTTGTGAGTTTTTTTGTTTTCTTTATATTGAGATGTAATCTATACTGCAGACTATAAAATACAGGAAAGAGTATTATCATTGGTCATTTTATTTAGATTAGAATTTATTTTAGAAATTCACAAACAATATTTAGCAAAATTGTACCTTAAAATTTTAAAATAAATATTTCATGATCTGAAAAAGTATAAAATATTTAAAATAAAGACTGTTTCCTATAACATATTACAAATAAAAATCACCTGGAAATCGGTAGATTTGCTCACGTATATTGAATTTTTTAGAAATGACTTTTTTTTTTTCCTGTGTGTATGCAAATATAAGCTCTGGTGGTGTAGTGCCTAAGGCATTTGCCTGCTAACCAGAAAGCTGGCTGTTCAAACCCACCAGCCACTCCTCAGAAGGAAGGTTGGGCAATCTACTTCTGTAGTGATACTGCCTTGAAAACCCAAGGAGGGGTTGCTATGAGTTGGATCCGTCTCTATGGCAGTGAGTTTAGTTTTAGTTTTACGCAAATATAAATTTTCTTCCCTTTTTTACATCATGAAAATAATTTTCAAATATTTTTTTGTGAAAGATTTCAAACAAATAAAGTGAAGAGACCAGTATAATGAAGTGTCATATCCTTATGGCCCAGATTCAACAATTATCAACATTTTTGCCATATTAACTTTTCATATTCTTTACATTTTTTTCTCTTCTCTTCTTCCTTTCTTTCTTCCTATTTTCCTGCAGAATTTTCAAGTAAGTCTTTACCATAGTTTTTAATATATTTTCCTTAGAAATAATTACCTACCACAAGGACCTTAGCCTTCACAACCCTCAGACCCAAAGAACTCGATGGTGCTAAAAATAAAATAAATTACCTAAAATAGCCACAACACTATTACTACACTGAACAAAATTGTTGTTTTCTGTGGTTGAGTTGGCTCTGATTCCTAATGACTTTATGTATAACAGAACAAATGCTGCTTGGGCCTGCACCATATTCACGTTCACAGGTATGGTTAAGGTCATTGCTGTGGCTATTGTGTCAATCCATTTCATTGAGAGTTTCTCTCACTTTTCCTGACCCTTACTTGGCCAATAACAAAATTAATAACCCTTAGTATAGCCTTCTATGTAATCCATGACAAAACGGTTCTGATTTAAAGATATATCCTTTATTATGAAAGCCTAAAAGCTTTATCTGAATCAGAATTTAAATGATGTGCTTACATTTTATTATTTTTTTTGAAGAAGGTTCCAACTTTTCACTCCTCAATTCAATTTTCTTTTTTTTTCTTCCTTCATGACATTGTCTTATGAAATAAATAATGTCACTGCTCTTACATTCTGGATCCAAATTCTGGATTTGAGCATTTGTTTCTTTATGGTCTTATGTCTA
>NW_006921634.1:14474831-14499266 GCF_000298275.1 Orycteropus afer afer | reverse complement strand
GTGGTTTGAACCCAGCAGCTGTTCTGTGGAAGAAAGATGAGTCAATCTGCTTCTGTAAAGATTTACAGCTTTGGGAACCCAATAGGGGTCACTACGAATTGGGATTGAACAGATGGTAGTGAGTTTATTTTTTGGAATTGGGTAAGTAGAATCTATGCTTTCCAATGTGACATTTAATCTGAGTCCAGAAATTACATATTTATTGGTATACCTGATTGGCCTGGCTTTGAGAACAGCCAAATGAGGGAAGCCTGTTACTCCAGCACAAGGAAATTGTTGGTCTCAGGCAATAAACTTAAGTGGGCTTGAAGAGATTTGGTCAGCTTGGTGGCACCTGAGGTGGATTAAGTGTTTAAGTATCTGGGAGGCAAGTGAGGTCAAAAGAGTCTGAAAAGGTGCATAAGATGTATTTGGTATAGAAAAAAAAATCACAATACTTTTAAAATATAATTTCAAACATCCAGAATAATTTGAAATTTTTCCATGGAGCTTAGAATAATTTGGAAAGACTTATACTTTAGCAAAAAAGCATAACTTGTAGTAAGTAAAATCTAGGCTGTGTTTGTTGGGAGCTCTGGTGGTGTATTTGTTAGGGTACTGCAAAAGGACACATGTCACTCCCATCATGTTCCATGAATTAGAACTCAGTCATCTATCCATACCTTAGTGCAAGGGAGTTGGGAAATGTAGTTTAATTGTGTTTCTAGGGAGAGAAGGTAATAGCTTTAAAGAGTTTTCTGTCACAGAGGTAATGTTTAGCATTGGAATATTTCTAAAGTACTATAGTGAGTTTCTCTTAAGTAGTCATCAGTTCCTGGCAAAATTTAACGTGTAATATGCCACAGAGCTTATTGATGCAGAGATGCATATGGTTGGCCAGATACAGGATTTTGTAATAACTAACAGGGATTTATTTAAAACAATAGATGAAAAAATAAATTAGCAAAGAGACCATCTGAGAATATTAGCAGGATTATCTTATATGTTACAGCTGAGACACATGTTGATATAATGTGCATTGCTAAATTCTTGTTTTTAATTGATATTTAGGTGAAGAAAGTAATGCTACTTTTCTATAAGTCGGCAATTATGGAAGTATGATATAATCATAAAAAGTATATGATATAAAAAGTAAGCAATGATTAATTTGTATATTAAAAATTCAGTTCAATTTTATGACATGGGAGCAACCAAATATTTAATGAATTTTATCATGATGAATTTAATATACTGCAATGTAAAAAAGTATCCTTACATATTTGTTAATCATTATCAAATGTATTTCATAAAAATGGAATTCAGTGTCATTACTAGTATATAAAAACAAATTAGAACACACCAATGTGGTACATAATAATATTTTCTGAGAACAAAGTTTCTTTTATTAGAAGCATAGAAAATTAAAATAGGCTGCATGTGGTGCTTCTCCTTATAAAAAAAGTGTCATAGAAAAAAATGACAACTTTTAAGGGGCAAAGATCAAACACAGACATGCTGGTGTGTTCTTTGTTAAAAGATTTTAGTGATATTTCATAGGTGGCTATTCCTGGTAAGGAATCTAAAGCAGAGACCTTTTTATTTTCCTCTTATGGGAAATGTTAAACATATACAAAAGTAGAGAATAGTACAATAGACACCCACTGAGACATCATTCAGCTTCAACAATTATTAATACTCTGTTATTCTTGTTTAAATAAAGGATGAACTTATATTTCTAAATCAAATTAAAGATGATAGTTTTTTTTTAATCTTTTATCCTGAAATTTGCTCTTTTCTATACTTTTAATATACATATTTGCATGTATATATTTCAGAAATAATCACACCAGTTATACTACTAACAAAACAACCAAAGAATTCAGTTTATTTATTTCTGTTGTTTGGATATATGTCCCACGAGGAGTACACTGAAAATAGTGCCTTTAAATACTTGTTTATGTGGTTATCATTTTATAAAGAAAACCAAAAAAACTTTATCAACCATTTGGTTGATACATACTTAGTAGTTTCATTTGTTTCTATTTATTTGTTTGTGGGCTTTTTTTGGGGGGAGGTTACTTGAATGATATGAAAAATGCGTATAGTTCCAAAGTCAAAACCATGATATAAGGCACATTCAGCAAGGCCATGCTTCCATATTTGTTCCCATAACTCATTTTTTCCCTCCTCAATAAATAAAAAAACCAAACTCACTGTCATCTAGTTGATTACAACTCATAGAGACGCCCACTGGGTTTCCAACGTGGCAAATCTTTATGGAAGTAGATTGCTCCATCTTTCTTCCACTGGAGCACTGGTGGGTTTGAATGGCCAACCTTCTGATTAGCGGCCAAGTGCCTTAGGCACTGTGCTACCAGAGGTCCTTCTCTCCTTAGTAGGTAAGCTTTCTTTTTTTTTTTTCAGTATTCTTAGATATTTTTCCCATCATTTATTTTAGAAAATATATCAAATATGCATGTTTATTTGTATTTTTTTCCATTTAAAGAGAACATATTATATTAATTTTCTGCACCTTGCTTTATTGCCTTAACAGTGCATGGTTTTGATAGTCTAATTTAGGAATAGATTCTTAGAAGTGAGATTGCTAGGGAAAAGATAAATGCATACATACTTTTACTAGATATTGCCAAACTCCCATGAGTAGAGGTGAATCCTCAGGAGATTTTGAAAATAAAAATCCCCTTATCTCAGATCTACTGTATCAGTATTGTACAATTTGGGTTTCCAGATAATTCAGATGATTGTCAGGCTTGGGGATCTAGTTTTAAAGGAAATTTTAAGGCCAACATTGAATGAAATCCAATTTATTGTTCTCTTGTCTGCTAGGTGTTGTCCCAGGCAGTGGTGAGAGAAATCCCTAGGCAGATATGATCTAGTCTATTCTGGAGGATCTCCTAGCTCACATAGTGCAGAAGAAACATTCACAAACAAATCATTGTAATATATTGTTATTGCTGCTGTAATAGAGATGTGCATGTGGTGCTAAGGTACTAAAAGTGAATAACTCTGGTTATGAGATTTGTACCTGGAATAGACTGAGATGGATCATTTTTAATTAAAGCAGAAGTGTGAGCTAAACAAACTCTTTAAAAACTTTTTAAATGAGGTCTTCTTTCTTGAGAAGAAATAGATAGTGAGCCTAACCCTGAATTTATCCTCTGTACTTCTTTGCTTTTTTGCCCCATGGTATAGCTTCAAATTTCCAACAGCTACCATAGAAATTATGGAGATTTTTGAATCTAACATGAAGACAGTATAGACAGTACTAACTCAATGATATTTTTACCATAAAAACACTATAATAATCATGAGCATTCTGTGGTCTGCATTAAAAAAATGCAATTCATGTAGTTGACAGGAGAGAAGATAAAAGTCAATAAAAAGAGAATTATTTATTAAAAAGGTCTAATGTTACAAGAACAGTACACAGAACTATTATCTGACTGTGCCTTCCACATGGTATATACCATTATATATAGTATATATACAAATTGTATACAATATATTTAACAGTTTGACATGGGGCCCACAGTACCTTCATTTTGGTATGCAAAACATTTGATTTCATGAAATTTCTAATTATGAGTAATTTTTTTTTAAAATAGTTCAATTGACATTATACAAAAATACAGTCTCTTTTGTGACTTAAGACTGTGTGGTTACTAACCCATCCTGGAAAAAGCTCAGTCAGCGGTGCAGCTGAAAAATAATGTACCTCGATAAGGAATGTTGTTCTGTTTTCTACAAAGTAACAAATGTGTAATACATAAGTACATAAACATTCAAAAGCCATTTTTAAAATAGGTTTAAGGTGCAAAATACATATTCTGTGCATGTTGAGTAAAACATTCTGTATCTCCGATTCCTGTAAGAATACAGCATGAGACATTCATTCTATTTGTAAATATTCTGTCAGATACGTACCATCTATCAACTAGTAGGAAATATGGGTTAATTTAAATTTGCCGAATATTGACATTATATTTCTCTAGGGTGCATTTTATAAGAGTATTAGTTATAACTTGATTCTTAAAGTCCTTCACTAAGTCTGGAAGAAAGCACTATGGAAATAAAGAAAATAGTTCGATTCATCAAGTATGACTTAAAGATTATTATCCATTTGTTCTTATTTTTGGTGATTTTTTTTTCTTCAATACATATAATTTTCTCCTGAAAGCCACATATACTTGAGGAGAGCTCCTGTTTATTTATTTATTCTCCCAGCCAAAGAGTTACCATCCCTCTACCTGCAAAATCCAGCCTCTACCACTCCAATGGAAATGGTCAAGAAAAGCTAACTGATTGATATTATTTATAGGCTCAGCTATTTGCTAGAATAGTACTTCAACAATCCGACAAATAATCTTTAAAATCACTTCTTGATTGTTTTGAGGTGTTTTGGACCTACTTTCTCCAAAGAGAATTGGTAATAAACATAAATAGGTTATATTGTGCTTCTGAAGCCATCTTTTAGGATGTTCAGAATAGAAACTTTAGCCTCTCCTGTGATTCTGCAACAATTAACTTTTACAGCCAACATGTGATGTCAGTATCACTTCATTTTCCTTGTCGTTAAAGATACAAATAGAACTAACAGCTTTAGATTATATAAAAGAAAAAAAAATGTCCTCATATTTGCATTAACTGGAAAACTGCTATTTCTCCAAGCTCTTTTCTGGCTTTTTTTTTTTTTTTTTTTTTTAATAAATAACTATCCATTTCAGCCATCTTCATAGGTGTAAAGCAAATTCTCCATTCTGGCTAGAGCTCACATAAGATATCATCTTATAGAAACTTTCACCTTACTTTCCAATAACTATTTAGGATCTCTTAGGATCAAGTTGATGCCCCAAAGTAGTGAATGAAGTTCACCACAAGCCACAGACTCAATAGTGCACAGCTGCCTAGACTAGCTGAGCCTCTGTGCTGAAGCCATGTTTCACAGTTTACTTAAAAAAATTATCCAAGAGGTTATGTTTATTTTAATAGTTAGTAAGACTTTCTAAGTGGTGATGCATGGACTTGTTTTAAAAAATAAAAATTTGTTATGCATGAACCATTCTAATCCAAAGATGATATGCATACATATTATTTGCACAACAAATTTTTACTGTCCTTAAAATTATTTGCAATTAGAAGAAAACTTTGGACTAATTCAGCATTTTGGCAGTAGTTTTGGAAGTAGTGGAGAAATAGTATTCATTTCATTTTCAAGTTAGCACCATGGCACCATGTCAGTGTCTGTAGTTTTTAGTGATCATATTTTTTTTTTGTGGCTTTAAACTATCTTTTGTTATTAAAAATAAACATTCACTATACTTGCTGCTAAATAACATAGTACTTGATGAAACACAGTAGCACTTAAATTCATTCAGACTCACTTTCTAGTTACCTTGCACTAATGTAAATGGCTTATTCCCTACCCTAATAACTTGCTCTAGGGATGCATATAGAATAGCATATTGACAAATCTTGCTATTTCACTATGCAGTCATACAGTATTTTCCAGAAAATATTTTATGTACTTATCCTATAATGGACCACATATCTGAAGTATTTTCCATATCTCCCACTGGTTTGCAAAATTGGATAGTCAGCCGAAGGGAAAATGAAAAACGCTAGACTCGGAGTCTTAAGTAAACTTTTCATTCTTAGTTTTGTATTTGTGTTTGAAACAGATCTACTAGAGACCACTTACTTAACAAATAGATGGCACACACTCAGAGTCATCAGATATAAAATCAAATTCCAACATATTAAAAAAGAATACATTTGACAGAAATTACCTTTGCTTACAAAATTCATTAATACAATCTGCATATTTTTATGGGACCAAGGCAGTCCTCTCCATTTACAAAAACCAAAGAGAAACCTGATGGATAAGTTACCATTCCTCTCAAACTCCTGTGAGTTCATGATACAAAGTCCCAAGATTTTAGAGCTCATCACAGGGTCCTGGTGTCTCCACTTACACTACAGTTTATCCACCGCTGGTACCAAGCTAATGAAAAGAAAATAAGTAAGTCTGCAGTTTTCACCAAGAAGTTGAAGGGATCATCAACGCCAAGAGCAACGTTATTGATGATGAGGATGTAGATAAAGTGTGGAGGGTCGACTGGGCACTTGTGATTTTTCCACCTAAGGGATAAAGAGAAGCAAATTGTTTTGGTTTGGCTTGGGCTAGGAAAGAGTGGTTTTTAGATATTTAAGACAAATGAGTGCAGCATTGGTCCCATTTCTGATGTTGTTGTTGTTGTTATGTGCCGTCAAGTCAGCTCTGACTTGTAGTGACCCCTCCTTGGGTTGCCAAGGCAGTATCACTACAGAAGTAGATTGCCCAACCTTCCTTCCGAGGAGTGGCTGGTGAGTTTGAACCGCCAACCTTCTGGTTAGCAGTCAAATGCCTTAGGCACTATGCTACCAGAGCTCCTCCATTTCTGATGAGAGTGTTGCTAATGCTTACAAAAGAAGACATTGCTTGAGGTTCCTGAAGCTGCATAGAAGGCAGACTTACACTGTGTTGAGCAAACTATGCTGAGAATATTGCATTGAGAAAGCCATTGTTCCATGTCACATATAACAAACACATATAATCTAGAGATTAGTGTAATTTTCAGCAATGTTTCACTAATGAAATACCCAAATTCTAAGTATGAAAAAGAAAAAAAGGATTACTATGGCTTATAGATTAGGGAAGGGAGTGAAAATAATTAGAAAAATTTGTGGCAACATGCATTCTTAACTTAAATACTTCAGTTAATTGTTCAATTTAATAATAAAAATGTAAATGGTTACTTGATTGACTTGACTATTCAGTTGAGTAGACTTAAATTCTATATTCCCAAACTTGGCAAAGGGGAGACATCTTTCATTACTTTTACTCATACCCAAGAAAAGCTCTTCTTGTGACCAAAACAATGTGCAGTTAATGTTAATAGACTGATCTGAACTGATTAAACAGAACAAGTTATAGTAGCTTCATACAGCCATGAACTAACAGAAGCTTTCTGAAGCCTCATATCATGATTGATATATAAAGAATGCTGTTATGTTTCATGCACTGTAATAATCACTTTATATACATTATCTTATATGATCCTGAGAATATTCTTACACAGTAAGTTCTGTTGCTTATCCTCCTGTTGCAGATGCTGGAACTGGGATTGAGAAAAATTTAAACTTGCTTAAAGTCATTGAGTTAGGGATTAGAATGACATGCTTTATATATTGTCTTAGAACAGTGATTGGCCTTGGTCAAAATCTTAATACTACTACTACAAGTAATACAATAGCATTCAAATTTTGGAATTATTCTTCTATCAAGTTATGTTCTCTGGCTACATCAAGGTCAAGGGGATATTTTACTGATTTTTCATTACAGAGATAGAGACTAAATTTATTTTCCAGATGCTTACTTAAGGGCTAAAGAATCCTTTGTTTGGTAAATCATAAAAAAAGACAGCAAATCTTCTTTTCTTTGAAAATTATTATAACTAATGCACTAACAAAACCAATTAACCAATTTATTGGAGAATGCTAAATGTATTTCTATTTGCACAAAAGTGGGGCTATGGTGAAGTGCATGCACAGCCACATGTGAGCTATAAGAAAGGCAAGGTGAAAAAGCCTCACTAGAGTGGTATGAGCTTGCTTAATTAAAAAAAAAAAAAACCTGCAAAAACATCTTTTCTATTTATTTGTAAGTAACTGGGCCCTTGTTAAATCAACTTACATGACACTTTTACAAAGACATCTCACTTTCAGAATGCTAAGTAGTGTCTATATCTCTAGTCTCACATAAAATCCACAAAGAAAAACATGCTAGCTTGGTATGGCAAAATAGAAGCAAACAAAACAAACATTGAACTAGGTCCTAGTCCAAGTTGTAAAACTAACTAGCTGTTTTTTCACTTAAGGAAAGTCATTTAATTTCTTAGGCTTTTCATTTTTGAAAAAAAAGATCGGGATGAAACCAACTGTTGCACAGATTAAATGAATCTGAACTCATTAAACTCATTGCCTTTGAGTCAGATGCAACTCATAGCAACCCCTCCTTGGGTTTCCAAGGCAGTATCACTATGGAAGTAGATTGCCCAATCTTCCTTCTGAGGAGTGGCTGGTGGGTTTGATACACCCGTCTTCTGGTTAGCAGTCAAGTGCCTTAGGCACTATGTCACCAGAGCTCCCCCTAAATGGGTCTAAGGTAGAGAATACTGTGGAACTCTAATTTATTGAAGCCCAGAAAATGGGTTGCATTAGCCAAAATGTTCTTAATTGTAACATAAAACTTGTCCTCCCCCCCCCCCTTTTTCATGGAATAGAAATTACAAGTTAATTGCAATATAAATGGGAGAATCCAAGTGTTTATAAGTACTTACAAGCTTGGGACTGACTTTATTCAGATGATACTTGAGAATTTGATTGTGTTGAAAGGAGACCTGAAGGATCTGAAGATAATAAAATACCTAACTCATAGAGTAGCTGGAAAGACAAAATGAGATAGTATATGCAAAGCACCTAGGGTAATGCTAGGAATTGTATCAGTGTTTAGTAAATGCTGGCTGTATTAATTGCTATTATTATTAGAAATTTAAGGCTTATGAAGAAACTAAAGAGGAGAGCCATCATCTCATTTATTTTTCACAAATAATCTTTCAAGATGCTCTTGAAAATTTCACATTCACATCTGATCAGTTCAATTAAGCGCTACCAAAGGTGGTAAAATTACTACCTCTCTTCTTGAAACTATACGTCTATACGTGAATCATAAAGTGTATTAAGTTGTTGGATAGCCACACATATTTAAATACTTAGCTGTTTTTAACTGACTGTTTGAAAAAGTTAAAATTCTCCTGTCTTATGTTTTGTTCTTAAATTTTTATTTTGAAATAGTTTTAGATGTGTCAAAAAAAATTGTAAGAAGAAATCCCCCTAGATTTCCAAAATCACAATAGCTTTATTATTCTTTCTGAAATTTTTTTTTTTTCCTGAAATGTTTGGAAGCAAATTCAGACTTCATGCACCTTTATCCCTAAATATTTCAATGTGTTCCTAAAAATGGGAACATTTTCTTATATAACTCCCAGTAAAATTTTCAAAATCAGGAAATTAATGTTGATATAGTAGTATTATCTAATGTACAGATGTTATTCATATTTCACTAATGGTCCCAATAATGTCCTTTATCTCATCCTCTGTTTTAATTTAAAAATTTACAATTTATCACATCAATAGTTATTCCTCAAAATTTCAAGCTAACCTATTTTTTCTCTACTCTATTTACTTTCCATATCACTTTGTGCTGTCAAAAATATTCATAAACAGTATCTCTGGGTCTTAATCCAAGTTGATAAATATTTTGAGTAAGGTAGGGCTGTATACAGAGCCCTACAGGACGTCATTGGGGAGCTTCCTTTTAGGATAACAATTCTACTTGGAAATGATTGCCCAGTTGATAATGCTTGTAATCACCCATTGATTAAACTCATATTAAAAATCTTTTAATGAAAATTTACCTAATACTTTCTCAACTGTTGTATATATCCATATCATATCATCAGGAAATGATGTAAGTAGCAATGGGAAAGGAGTTAAACTTGGCCTGCAATTACCTTTTATTCCTCCTTTGAGAGCTGATTGATGACAGTTCCTCTTCATCATGAATTTCTTTCTAAGTACTTGCAACCACATGTTTTTTATGTATATATATATATATGCATATACATATATATATATATACATATTTTTATATATGTATACACATATGCATATATATATATACATGAAGATTGGTCATCTAATTCCATAAAGATTTACAGCCTCAGAAACCCAATGGGGGTTGCTATGAGTGGGAAATGACTCGATGGCAGTGAGTTTGTCTTTTTTGGTTTATATATAACAATTAGAGACAAATATCAGGCTTACTTGTATGTAGTTTCCCTTGTTTTATCCTTTTGACAATGTTTTAAAAATTAAGATGCTGTTTATCCTCTGGCTTCAGCAAGGTTGTAGTGGAAAGAGATGCACTGAAGCTTTGAAGACAGGTTTTAGTCTTCCTCCATATATACTCAGTAGTTATGTAAATTTGAGCTTCACTTTTTTCATTAAGAAATTGGGTTTACTGTATCTTTCTCGGTTTGTTCACAGGGTATAGTTAATATCAAAAGAGATAGTGTTATGAAAATTTTGCAAACAAAATAATTTTTAAAAATGTAATCATTAACTAATTACTCAGGTATTTTTAACTATTACTCCAATATAAGGTCAGAAATTTTATAATTTTGTCTGAAAAGTTATTCTATATTTTGTAATATGATTTGAGACCTGGGGTCTACTCATTTAAGTGACCAGTAACTTTCCCATTCATTTCTCTTGAATTTCATTTGCATATCTTAAATTTTGATCCCTTATTAATCATGTTTTATTTGTTCTTTCCAATTTGAGTGTCATTTTTCCTTATGGAGAATATGAACCAAAACAAGAAAAAATTAATTGCCTCCTTGCTATGAATTAAGATGATGCTCTGTTTTAACAGTGAGTTTTAAAATCTGAGTTTATTTGTCATATTTCTTTCAATGTTTTCCTATTTTTCTTCCCTTTGGGTTTAATATAATTTGGGTTTAATTTCTTATTTTTGTTACTTCTCAGGATGCTCCATTTCTCTTCAGTAATTTTTTCCCTTTTATAGTGTTTGATCATGGAACCATTTCTATTTTCTTTAAGCTTTTTGAATCTACTTTCTTAGAAATTTGCATATTCAATTACATCTTTTACTTCCTTTTTTAAATTATTTTGGTGAAATGGTTATTTTCTTCCAAATTTCTAAAATCTCCTATTCCTCAGTATGCAGCCTTGGAGACGACCAGCATGTTGTCCTGTGCCACTGAGTGAATACTGACACAAAGCAACCATAGATGATAGAGTAGAACTGCCCCATAGGGTTTCCTAGGCTGTCATCTTCAGTGGGGAATAGCGCCAAGTCTTATCTTCCATGGAGCTTCTGCTGGGTTTGACCTTCAAGCATACCTGGGTTTGAATCATGGTTCTAACAATTAGTAATAGTATGATCTTAAGCAAGTTACTTAAAATTTCTTTGTGAAACAGGTATAATATCACTCACTTCATAATGTATGTATTGCATGTATTACTGTGTCTGGTACATAGTAAGGGCTCAGTAAGGAGCTCTGGTGGCTTAGTGCCTAAGGCATTTGACTGCTAACCAGAATGCTGGTGGTTCAAACCTACAGCCACTCCTCAGAGGGAAGGTTGGACAATCTACTTCCATAGTTATACTGACTTGGAAACCCAAGGAGGGGTCGCTATAAGTCTGATCCAACTTGAGGGCAGTGTGTTGCATTTTTTTTGTTGTTGTTGTTAAGGGCTCAATAAAAGCAACCAGTTATTAATATTGGCGTAGAGCTTCAGACATTTGACTGCTAACCACAAGGTTGGTGGTTCAAACCCACAAGCTGCTCATGGAAGGAAGATGGGACAATCTACTTCCATAAAGATTTACTGCCTTGGAAACTCAGTCAGGTCGTTATGAGTTGGAATTGACTTGATGGCAGTGAGTTTGGAATAACAATAATAATGATGCTCAATAAAATTAATAATTTATTTGAAAATGAGTAAAAATGGACAAATTTAAATTTTCAATAGCATTCTCTTTAAACTAGCCTGTACACCCTCCATTATCTAACAAAGAAGTAATAAAGATAATAAAGTAGATATGTTAAACTATGTGCAAGACAAGTTTAAGAGCAATACTGAAAAAACCAAATGGTAGGCAAAATGGTACTACTTGAGACCAGGATGGGCAAGGAAATGCCCAAAATAAGGACATTCTAATGAAACATCAATTCATCTCCAGATTTGTAGAAATTTAGCAATTGTGAGCAGACTACCATGGTTCATATTAGTCAGAGGATGATATAGAAATCACAGTGTGAAGAGAAACCTTTAAATATTTCTGATATATAAAATCCATCATCTCAGTTTTCTTAAGCTTTACACAATGATGGCATCATGGATGGTCATCAAGTTGAGCCTGTTATGTCACAACTTACCTGAATATGATGGTACCCTGATTTGGGAACTAGCCGTTCCATCCCCTCCTTCACTATAAGCTTGGACTTGAATAATGTAGACTCCTGGGTCAGGGAGTGGTACTACTGCTTGAAGTTTCTGTGTTTCAATGACTTCACTGTTGCTGTGACCCTCTTGCCTATAAAAAACCTACAAGTAATAACAGAGCTTTAAACATTTGACAATTAATTAAGGATTTCAAATGTTTATTGACTACCCACTACATGTCAAATTCTGAGCCAAGCATGAGGATCTCACAACTTAGAGAGACATGTAAGCAAACTAAAAAGCATGGGATATATACAATGATGGAAGTATATAAAAGACACTATGGAAAGTGGTGGTTACCCAGTGGTCTAATGGATAAGGTACCAGCTTCTGGAGTTGGGGATTGTGGGTTCGAGTCCCATCTGGGTCACTCGAGGACTAATTTAGGAGCTCTGGTAGTGTAGTGCCTAAGACATTTGACTGCTAACCAGAAGGCTGGCGGTTCAAACCCACCAGCCACTCCTTGGAAGGAAGGTTGAGCAATCTGCTTCCATAGTGATACTGCCTTGGAAACCTAAGGATCGGGTTGCTATGAGTCAGGTCTGACTCGATGGCACATAACAACAACAGCAACATGGAAAGGTGAATTTGAGCAAGTTACTAACATTTCTGTCTTAGATTTCTCTTTTATCCAAGTAAGATACTAATAACTATAACTTTGTAAAAAAATGAAATTACAGAATGTTTGTAAAGTACCTAGCACAGGACAGGTTTTGGTGCATGGTAAGTATGATAAGAGACAGTTACTTCTCATTCTGCTTTCAATGTTCATTGTCAGTGGGTCAGTATTTCAATTGTATCATATGAAATGGACTAACTCAGGAAATAAACTATATATATATATATTTCTTTTTATGGAGAATGTATTTTAGGTTGTACTAACCTACATACAAAAAAGTAAAACCTTCAGAAAAGTAATCTTTTCATATATTGAATCCTGCTTGTACCCAATCCTCCCTTGTGCATTCCGGTATGTGTGTGTCTTCCACTTCACTTTGTTCATCTTTCACAAATTTAAATTTACTTCAGGGTCTTTGGAAAGAAATGACTATAAAAATATGGCATACACAATAATTGTATGCAAGGAGATTCTTATTGGGAGGGATATCATAGCCTCAATGTATTTTAAAATAATGAGAATATCCAAAATATTTATTAGGTATCGCATCTGGGTTAAGCACAGTGCTTTACACTGCAGATTAATCAGAGAATGAGACCCTGTGTTCCTGCCCTCATGGTTCTTACAATTAATGATGGAGACAAATAAGCAATACAGTGGAGTATGATATGTACCATGATAGGGTACATATTTGTTGCTATCACATCACACAGAGTAGGGTCCTAAGGGCCAAGATTTGAGGAATTAGTAAAACTTCTTGGAAGAATGCGATGGCAAGTTCCTTTAGCTTAAAAAAATCATGAATGTATCAATATTTTTGCTTCTGGTTTTGACTGTAGCAGTATAACAAATTAGAATTCTGATCATCCACATGATGTAATTACAAAGTAAATTTATGAGAATGGGAAAGTATGTAAATTGGTGAGGATTGGCAGGGGAGTGACTATTTTAGAGGACACTGTTATTATGGTTCAATAAATTACAATTCTTATGACAAAGAAAAATGCAGCCAGCAATGCATATCTAATGTTACTGTAAAACTCTGAGTTGAAGAAAAATTTGCGGATCAGTTGAGATTTAGAACAAAAGGTAAAGGCAGGGAAAAGATCAGTTAATGGTAGCAAAAACAGTTTGAGATTAAATGTGGATTTTACTAATATATCCAGGGAAATGTAGTGCTATGGGTTGGTAAGTAGGTATGTTAATAGATGAAAACACACATTAATACTTAGTCTTAGGTACTATACAGAATCTTGGCTCATTTGAAAATCCTGATTTAGAAAATATGAATGAGAATGAGAAATATGAGACCGTTAGGATGCTATCAAAACATATAAAAACAGTTATTGACAGTAAGGAGGTCAGGAACTCATGTGAGAGAATAGAACTGTCCCATAGGGTTTTCTAAGCTGTAATCTTTATAGGAGCAGATTATGAGGTCTTCATCCCATGGAGATGCTAGGTGAGTTCTAACCACCAGCCCTTTGGTTAGCAGCCAAGTGCTTTACTTTTGTGCCGATTGAGGAAAGGATATATTCTAGATGTAGGGAGGGGAAATGACTGTGTTTTCTTAATATATAGTGTAAGGCTCTTGTTCTGTATTCCTTCTGACTGCTTGTGCCTTTTCTGAATGGATAGAAGTTCATCTTGTGAGGGAGTGGATATTTGCACAGGTGAAAGCTTATTCCCCAAACATTTAGTATGTATTTTCCTTTGAATTCAAGCATAGTCTCTAAAAGGTAGGGGTAAGAAGCTGTTTAGATTCATAACCTTGATAAGCTTCTTTCATATGTAAAGAAAAACAATTTTTCTCCAGTCTCAAGATAATTAATAAAAAAAGAATTATGGCTACATATACTGTACTTGCCATAGTTTCATTATTGGTATTTCTGCAGGAATTCCAGAAATAGGTAGGAATATTATATGCTAAAAAGTTCAGACTAGGGGATTTATAAAAATGAATAGTTCTCTTCACTTAAAAACATTTATTTGAGAAAAATAAATGAAGTAGGAAAACACATATTTGAATTTTTGTTCCATTTTCCTGTTCATTTATAAGTATATTAATAAACGTGCAACTGATTCTGAGTTGGGTATTGTAAGAAAATAAAATAACAGAATATTATGTATTAACTATTGGGAGCGGTGGTGGCGTAGTGCCTAAGGCATTTGATTGCTAACCAGAAGGCTGGAGGTTCAAACCCACCAGCCACTCCTCAGAAGGAAGGTTGGGCAATCTACTTCCATAGTGATACCGCCTTGGAAACCCAAGGAGGGGTCGCTATGGGTCAGGTCCAACTTGACGGCACATAACAACAACAGCAACAGCTCTTTAACCACTGGAGCCAGTGCAGATTCTTGCCAAGTTTGCAATAGTCCTTCTCAAAGTTATACTCTCCTCATAAAAAGGGGTTTTGTGCTCGTGTTCTTAGGGTCGCATTTCTTGAGTTTATATTTAGATTTTCAGCCTTTGTTTCTAATCACATTTCTGTACTATTGTGCATGTAGCAAAAGTGGCTTTCATCTTCAGCTACCTGTCTTATGAAAACCAGAACTTCCTGGGAGAATTCAGGCCCTGTGTTAAGTCCGAGTCCTCAGCTTACAGTTCCTTTTCCTTAATGGGGCCTTTTGTGTCCACTTTTTGCCAGTGAGTCTGTTGGGAGTCATCTCATCCTTCAAAGGATTAATGAGTTTTAATTACAAGACAGAAAGCTTGGAGGTCTTCTGCCTTTAGTATTTAGCAGACTCCTTTCTCAGGAACCTGTCTTCCTTCTAATTGATATAAGGAGATGCAGAAATTGCAAGTCAATAAAAGAAAAAAATCCTCTGATCATTTGTGCCTCTCAAAAAACTTACGGCCATCAAGTTGATTAGACTCATAGTGACCCCTCCTTGGGTTTCTGAGGCAGTATCTCTATGGAAGTACATTGCCCAATCTCCCTTCCAAGGAGTGGCTAATGGGTTTGAACCACCAGCCTTCTGGTTAGCAGTCAAATGCCTTAGGCACTATGCTGCCAGAGCTCCCTAATTTGTGCCTACTTGTATAATTGTCATAAATTTATACAGCTAAGATGAATCATGTTAGTGATTCTTTCCCCAGCAAGAAGGTGTGCATGATGTGGGTGTCTTTGATCCAAACTAATTACAGAATATAAGAAATGCTGCAGTTTGTGTTTTAAAATATTGCTACCAGGAACAACCATAAAACATGTATTCCATTTATAACTTCTTTAGTTTTCAGCTTCAGAATTTTAGTACTTGAGATACAAACTGTTGAGTTACTATCTCTGGTAGTTGAAAACCTACCTATAATGATGTTTTTAAATTTAAATATTATTGAGATATTTACAATCTTACCAATAAATAATATTCAACCAATAATTTCTGTGTGGAGTTTAATGTAGTAAATAGAATCAGACATTATACAGCAAAAATTTGAAATTCAGCCAATTCAATACATAGACATTTATACTTGGAAATAAGAAAAAGTTGTTTGAAAACAAAATAGGTTTTCTCATATCTCTGGCTGGAACATAGCAAGAGTACTATATGTGAGATATTGGGTTTCTGTTTGGAATTTTCTGTTTCTCTCCATGGATTTTTTGTAACCTAATATACTGTGAGCCTAAGGCATTTGACTGCTAATCAGAAGGTTGGCTGTTCAAATCCACCAGACACCTTGTGGAAGGAAGACTGGGCAATCTACATCTGTAAAGGTTTTTGGCCTCAGAAACACAAAGGAGGTTGCTATGAGTTAGAATCGACTTGATGGCAGTGAGTTTGTTTTCTTTGGTTTTGGTAGTATACTGTGCTTGGCTACTAACTGAAAAGTTGGAGGTGTTAATCCACCCATTGGTACCTCTGAAGAAAGGCCTGGTCATCCATGTCTAAAAGATCATAGCTATTGAAAACTTTGTGGAGCTATTAGGAACTATTAGGAAACACATGGAATTGCCTTGAGTGAGAATCTACTCAATAGGAACTTTTTTTTTTCCCCAAATGCTGCCCCTAGTATTTTTTTTTTTTTTCTACGATTTTACTAATCAAAAGTATACTTAAACAACATTGTCTAGTCTTTGCTATCTGCCAGCCAAGTTTCTGTGATAGACGAGAATGCCAGGATTATCTGCCTAAACCCTGCAGGTGCTGACACCATGCTTTATGGAGTCATCTTCATACCATACTGATGCTGTTGCTGCTTTTCCAACCCATCCCCTTACTATGCGTTGTTCAGTTGAAACTAATTTTAACTGCCTTGGCTTTCTCACCTGTAGAAAATCTCTCTTTCTGAAAGATAGTCAGAAAATGATTGAGAAGTATAAAAGAAGGAAAGTCTGTTAATGGATCTTATTATGCCTCATTAATTATACATCCTCCCTGTAACAATTTTCTTGAGTGTCTACGTAGGAGAGTGGAGAAACACTGACCTTGTAACCCATGACTTCAGATTCATTGGCTAATGGTCTGACAGGTTCCCAGCTCAGAGAAACCTGAGAGCCTTGTTGCTCCCATCTGAGGTTGCTTGGTGCTTGACTAGGGGCTGAAACATAAAAAGTGAAAATGAACTGACAACAATTTTAAAATATATTTCTTCATTTTAATCCTTATAAGTATTTCAATCTTTTCTTGTGTTCAATAGTTGGCTGGCACCATAGGCTTCTTTCCAGCTGGTCAGATAAGGAGGATTTTGCTCCAGGAGTGTCATTTTAATAGCTACTCTACTGAGGTTTTAAACTTGAATTCTTTTATCTCCCTTCTGTGTCAAAATCGCTTAGCCGTGTTTCACAGGAAGATAACCTTTATCTACTGTGAATGCAAAATTTTCTGAGCAAGTTTTGGAATTCAGATATAAGCACTGAAGCAAGACTATGAATCAAAACTCCCCTTCAACTCTGCTTATTATGTGCCTCACATGGCTTTCAGAAATGTTAAAAGATGTTTCCCTTTTGTTTGAAACAAACAAAAAACCCAGGTCACTTACGAGATTTCTTGGTGGTTGCACTCACTTCACTGCTAGGTGGCCCATATCCAGCTCCATTATAAGCCCTCACTGTGAAGTGATATAACGTATTTCCTTCTAATCCTGTCAGGATGATGGATGATTCATTCCCCCTGGTTTTGACTGTTTCTGCTGCTTCTTCTTGTTCCATATCTTTCCAGTAACCAACCTGTCAACAAATTATCACATGACAGATTAATTTTGAAGTATCCTCCATGCTTACATGAACTTTTTTTTAGGGGTGGGGGGAAAAAAAGTGCATTTTGATCACCAAGCCTCCCTTGGGAAGAAATCATTCCAGTATCATTCAATTAAAAGACCGAGCTGCTCTTGCCACCAAGTCAATTCCTACTCCTAGTGACTCTGTAAAGCAGAGAGAACTGCCCCATGGGGTTTCCAAGGCTGTAATCTTAATGGAATCAGACTGCCACATCTTTCTTCCATGAGTGGCTGGTAGGTTCAAACCATCAACCCTTCGGTTATTGTTGTTGTTATATGCCGTCTAGTCGGACCCGACTCATAGCAACCCCTCCTTGGGTTTTCGAGGCAGTATCACTACGGAAGTAGATTGCCTCATCTTCCTTCCGAGGAGTGGCTGGTGGGTTTGAACCGCCAGCCTCTGGTCAACAGTCAAGTGCCTTAGGCACTATGCAAATACTTAAACCATTGAATCACCCGATCTCCTAACAGACCCTGCTGCCCACCCCCCACCCCCCAAAAACAAAATTGCAGTCGAGTTGATTCAGACTCTATAAGTGACCTTATAGAACAAAGTACAACTGCCCCACAGGGTTTCCAAGACTGTAAAGATTTACAGACCCAGACTGCCACACAGTGTTGGACTACCCAATAAGCAAGGTAAGTGCCAGTTTACTTTTGCTTACTTATGAATCTGTAGAGAACAATTTCATATGGGTTTCACCACTTATTTGTATTATGTCACTATGGAATATTATTGTTGCTTTTGAGAAATTATTGAATGTGAAAAAAGGTATGTATGGATGTTGAATAACCAACAAGATATGGCTGATTAGTGCTCAATGTCCATTTTAGTCTCATTCTAGTATATATTTCTATAATGAAGAGAATGGGAAGCTAAAAATCATGTTTTAAAGACTCCTATGCAGTTTGGTTTCAGGGTATATTTTAGGTTCAGCTAATCAGATAAATGTGAATAAGACTGGAAATTCGAAGTGAGACGGAGGCTGTTTTGTTACTCTGCTCTTCTACTGGCAAGCATATTACTGCAGTCATTACCACCATTAGTAAATGTCTTATTGTCTAGCCACTAGCTTTATGGAAATTAAAAAACAGGGCATAGAAAATTTCATTTTGCTTTTACAAATCATGGCAGGATAGATGAGATTCTGGAATTGACAACAATGGCAGAGGCTTCCATATAACAGAGCCTTCCTGAAGGTGTCAGCATCCTGATCATGGTGGCTTCTTAACTGTGCCGTGCAGTGTGCTTCTGGAGCTGGTGGCATCCTGCTTTTACAAACTATCAGTCTCCCCTTTTGTGGCTTGGTTCAAGAGTATAACTTTCTAGTTCTATCACTGAAAAGGGAAGATATCATCTTTTAGATGATGCTGGTCTCATTATTTCCAATTATGAGAACTGGCTTTTCTTGCTTGGTCTGTGAATATGTATATGTATATATATATATATATATATACATGCACAAACACACACACATACATACATATATGTTTATACACACATATATGTCTATATATGCTTTTATGTATGTATATGCATATACATGTATATATATAAAGTAGTAACAATATATGTAACACAATACTTATCATTGTAACAATCTTCATATGTACAGTTCAGTGACATCAATTATGTTCATCATGTTGTTCGATAACATCCTTATACATTCTTAACATTTAAATCTAAGTTATTTTCAAGTTATAAAATTGCCTGATGAGTCAGTAGATAACTAAACACATATCTTTCCTTTTCAGTAATAAATTTGATTTCCAATTCTCTAAGTCAAAGTTGTTTAATTGGTTAGACTATCTTAAATATAATTAAATACATGTTTTGAGGGGCTTCAGTGTAATTAAATGTAAGAAATTGCAGATTGTAATACAAATATGGATTTTGATATAAATTCTGTCTCCTAAAATGGAATGTGTAATGTTCTGAGTAATCACCACAAAATTAAAGATCCAAAGAGAAACTGATCAAGGAGCCCTGTTGGCATAGTGATTAAATGATTGGCTACTAACCAGAGGGTTGGTGGTTCGATCTCAGCAACTGGTCTGCTGGAAAAAGATGTGTTAATCTGCTTCTGTAAAGGTTACAACCTTGGAAACCTTATAGGGCAGTTCTATTTTGTCCTATAGGGTTGCTATGAGTTAGAATTGACTCAGTGGCAGTGGTTTTGGGTTAGGTACCTGACTGTTAGTGTGATGGTTAATGTTATATGTCAACTATGCTAGGCTATCATTTTTAGTGATTTGCAGACACTATGTAATCACCTTCTATTTTGTGATGCAGACAATCAGTTGGAAAAGGAGTTTCCTTGGGGATGTGGCCTGCATACATGATATAAATGGATGCTCTGACAAAGTTTACTTTTTCATTTCTGCACCTTATCTAGTTTCTGGACCTCCAGTTCTTGGGATATGAGAAACCTTCATTCAGCCTTCTGCCTGGCCTGCAGATCTTGAATTAATTAGCCCCTGCAACGATGTAACTCAGTAGGAACCTTCAGCCTGGCAAAATCCTTCAGTTTTCCAAAAGCCTTTAGTCAGTTGCCTCACTCACAGTTTTGGGACTTGTCAGCACCCTCACCCCAATTGTGTGAGCCATTTCCTTGAAGTAAATTTCTCTTTTATATATCTATGTATATACTTCACTGTTTTTCTCCTATAGAGAACTGAGACTAAGACAATGAGAGGAGAAAAACAAATTCTAGCTGCACTAGCTGAAGCCCAGAGAAATCTAAATTAACCCACATATTATTTGTCTATATAGTGTGTAGAATGATAAAAAGAAAAAAAGAAAAGAAGAAGAAGAGGAAGAGTTGCAACTTCACAGTGATATGAGACTAGGGATGCTGGATGTAGCTAGACCTTGAAATTGACTATGTTAAACAGTTAGGATTAGTACGAAAATCTGTCCTAAGAGCAATTGGAATGCCTTCAAGAGTTTTAAGCAGAAGTGAGAGAGGGAATGTGCATGTGAGATGATCTGTGTTTGAAAAAATACACACAATAGACCAATGTGATTACTTTAAGAGCATATCCATCAGATCACCCTTCTGCTAAAACCCCAATAGGTTTCACATCATACTTAGAAATACTTTCCAAACTCCTCACCATGGCTCATAAGGCTCTATTGATATGGCCATCATGTGCTTCTCCATCCTCATTTTATCTCACCACACTGTGCTCACACCCGTCCAGCAACACAAGACTCAAACATTCCAATAATATTCCCCATTTAGAGCCTTGAACTTTTGTGCCCCCAGCCTGAAGTTCTTTTCACATTTCTTAAAATTGCTATCTCTTTCTTTGCCTAAGTTTTGGCTTAACTAAAAAGCCTTTTAGGCCACTACTCTAAAGAAACTACCATTCCCCTAATTAATCTTCCAAATTAATCAAAGTTTTATTAATAATACTGTCATTTTTAAATATAATAATTTGTTTATAAATTATTCTTATTTGTTCATTTGTAGTTGGCACATAGAAGGCACTCAATAATTTGTTTTAACGACTATATGGTTTCCACGTGGAAAACAGATTGTAAGAATTAGAGTAGATTCAGGAAGAGATTTAGAAGACCTTGCTAGAATCTAGGTAAGAAATAGGAGCTCTGGTAGTATAGTGGCTAAGGCACTTGACTGCTAACCAGAAGGCTGGTGGTTCAAACCCACCAGCCACTCCTGGGAAGGAAGGTTGGGCAATCTACTTCCGTAGTGATACCGTCTCAGCAACCTCAGGAGGGGTCACTATGAGTCAGTCGATTGGAGGGCACATAGCAACAAGAACAACAGGTAAGAAATAAGGATCACTTCAACTAAGGTCATGATTGTTGCCATGAAGAGGTGAGAATGGAGTCAAGAGAGATTTAGAAGATACAATTAACACTTTGGCAATAGATTAGACATGGATGTCACAAAGAGGGTGTTGTTAAGAGTAATTTTAATGATTTTAATATGTTCTCAAACAATGTAGGAAGTTTCCATTTTAAATGTAGGGCTTTTTTAGTAGTTGATTTTTAGATAGATACAACAAGGTTACTTGGTTCTTTTTTGTTTATTTGTTATTGCTTTGGACCAATTATTCTTACTTTTTTTCAGATACTTTGTTTATGAACCAAATCTCTTCTGTCCTTTGTGTCTGCCAAATTCCTTCTCATCTTAAAATAAATCTCTTAATTCATTTATTTTGAATTTCTGTGAAGTTTGTACTCTGAAGCATGACTTTAGATATTCAGTACTATCAAGTTTGCATTTTATTATGTACAATAAATATTTTAGTTACTTTGGTTTTGGTTTTATTGGGTTCTCTTCATATTTTGGATTGCTTTTTAAATATAGATGAAATATTCTCTTTATCTCAATGAGATCTAGAACCATATGCTTAAAATGTTTCTTTTGCATCATTGAGAAAATATAAGATAAGGAGTTCACACTGAGTGTTATCATTGTTTTCTTCTTTCTTGTGGTAAAGATTTTTCTTTTGTTCAAGCACCGCTGGATCTTAGCTGACTGTCCTTTAGTGGTATCCAAAAAAGAAATTAAGGTTTCATTTGAACGGGGACACATCCATCTTTAGATTATATGTCACAAACTGGTGATCTATCCTGTGCAGGTAGATGACAAATTATTGGCTCTAAGTGCAAATGTATATGTACATTTGTCAAGCAACACAAAGAAATCCACCCACACCTGGACTGAGCGATAAAACTCCATGTGTGTGACTACAGTTTGTTTCACTAAAGAAAAAGATAAAGCAGCAGGTGTCCAGAAGCTATTTCATTCCTTGCTTGAACCTGGTAAATGGGATTCTAAAGCTGGGTCATTGCACAAAGATGAAAAGAAAGCAAAATTTATAAATAATACTAAGAACTTTTATTTATACCACTCATTAGGAGCTCTGGTGGTGTAGTGCCTAAGACATTTGAGTGCTAACCAGAAGTCTGGTGATTCAAACCCACTACCCGCTCCTCCCTCAGAAGGAAGATTGAGCTATTTGCTTCCACAGTGATGTTGTTGTTATGTGCCATCCAGTCGGACCCGACTCATAGAGACCCCTCCTTGGGTTTCTGAGGCAGTATCACTACTGGAAGTAGATTGCCCAACCTTCCTTCCAAGGAGTGGCTGGTGGGTTTGAACCGCCAGCCTTCTGGTTAGCAATCAAGTGCCTTAAGCACTATGCTATCAGGGCTCGTTCCATAGTGATATCGCCTTGGAAAGTGAAGGAGGAGTGGCTATGAGTCAGATGCCACTGAATGGCAGTTAGAGCACTCATTATACTTCTAATGGAGGTAGTCTTCTTTATCCTAATTGTTTCATGGCTATTCCAAGGAGCATTATGAAAATCTAGGTTTACATATCTTCATACAATTCACTGTTTGTCCTTAATTCAAAGGTGTAACTAAAGTAAATTATGGGTTAGAAAACAGGCCTTTCACAATTGCCTACTTTCTGTAATAACTCCTCACATTCAGGTAAATTTTGAACCATTAATCATGGCTTTTTTTCCTAATGATGTTTAAATTGTCTTTTACATTCTTCTTCTCTTAATACAAGGAGCTCTGGTAAGGTAGTGCCTAAGGCATTTGGCTGTTAACCAGAAGCCTAGCAGTTTAAACCCACCAGCCACTCCTCAGAAGGAAGATTGGACAATCTACTTCCGTAGTGATACTACCTCGGAAACCCAAGGAGGGATCACTATGAGTTGGATCTGACTCCACGGAAATGAGTTTGGTTTTTCCTTCATACAACACCTGAAATTAGCCATGTCCTTTTATTGAGAATTTAATAACTCTATACATGAGGAGGACATTTCCCAGGGAAGATGAGTTTGGTTATTAGGAAACCCCCTGCCTACCTCAGTTTTCAGATTCCTAACCTCCTGAGCTTAGCATCTGATATGGTTATTAAATTGACTGTTCACAATCAATATTCTGAAATATGCTAGCAGCCAGTATTATAATAGATTGCATGCATAATAGTTGCTTTGTACCCAGAGGCAATTTTACTATAAGGGATGCAATTTAATGAATCAAATAAGATAAATAAACAATGCTTAAACTTTTGAATATTTATAAGATAGTTCAACAGTCATTAGAGGATATGAGGTGAGAAAGTTTAAGATGTAGCAGGAACATAATAATAGATATGACTCAGTGAATAAATTTGTATTTATCATCTGTAGAAGCTGTCACTACCATCTAAAGAAAGATACTAAAAAAGACTGGCTATGAATCAAATTTGTTGTTAGTATTTATAGTTCAAGTAGGCCTTTCACAAATATTAGTTTCCTTTCCTTCTTTGCTTTTGTCCCCTCACATGTTTTAAAAAAGCACCTTGGAAAGAGAAGATTCTAAGAGAATTTTATTGTAACTAACGTACTTGAATAAGAGTTCTGGTAGCATAGTGCCTAAGGCACTTGACTGCTAACCAGAAGGCTGGTGGTTCAAACCCACCAGCCACTCCTC
>NW_006921634.1:14468683-14474731 GCF_000298275.1 Orycteropus afer afer | reverse complement strand
GCTATGAGTCAGTCCAACTCAACAGCACATAACAACAACAACGACAATGTACTTGAATATATTTTTGTGAGATAAACTGTGCACATAATAAACAAGCTTTTAATTAATTTTATCTGAATGAAAAATGGGTGTTTTGATCTTACACAAAATTTTGTGGTAGAATATTGCGTATATTGAATCTCAATCTTTTAAAATAAAATTAATTATATACCTAGACATATCATATGACACACTCTATATGAAGTGCTAGGAATGTACAGGGATATATAAAGGATGTAGAGTCTTAATGTATGTATTAGAAAAGAAGGCAAACTGAAAATCAATGATGTATCCATCATAGGAACTCTTTTTTTATTTTTTAATAAGTAAATTTTAACTTAATTAAAGAAGAACTAAAGATATATAAAAAAAATATATGAGTACACTTGGAAAACAAACATAAATTAAATGAATACAGTCAAAGTCAATTCTTTGGAAAGATGCAAAATATTTGTAAATCTCTGGCAAGAATGACGAGAGAGCAAGAATAACAATTATTGATAATGGAAATTAAAAAAGAAATGATGTCACAGATCTTAGACATATTAATATTAAAAAAGATCATAATAGAAATTGTGGTTGAGTAAATTGGTCATGCAAACCCTCCCCCAGGTGAGAATTTTAAAATCTTGGCATGTATCCAAAATTGTACAGAAATCGGAGAAGAGTTTGCTCTTAAAAAGGTGAAACTACAGCAGGTAAAAATTATGTTGGTAGCTTTGTTTTTTGAGGGTGTTTTCCAATCTCTTGAGTATGGTGGCAGAAAACTGAAGTCTTACAAGGTGGATGTAGAAAAGGATAAGGTTTAGTACAGAAAGAGCAATTAGAAATATAAGGAGGGAAATTCAAGAAGTGAAAGAACTATAGAAATGCTGTTGTTGTTGTTGTTGTTGTTTGCCGTCGAGTCGGCCCCGACTCATAGCGACCCCTCCTTGGGTTTCCGAGGCGGTATCACTACGGAAGTAGGATTGCCCAACCTTTCTTCTGAGGAGTGGCTGGTGGGTTTGAACCGCCAGCCTTCTGGTGAGCAGTCAAGTGCCTTAGGCACTATGCTACCAGAGCTCCTATAGAAATGCTATGACTCTAAAATTTAAACTTTGAATATAAACTCTGTTCAAATACTTGGTTGCATGATATTCTTACACAGGGAGAAGTCCTGGGAGACATGGTAAAAAATGTAGGCAGAGACTAAGAAAAATCTACTTTTAAAATTAAGACAGAGCTTCACTGAGTGAGTTTTTTGAGTTGCTGCCTTTTTTTAACTGAGTGCATTCCCAAACCTGTTTGTGATCTGGAGGCAGCAAGATGAAAACATTTAAAGGAGTACTTACATTTTTATCCTTTCATTATACTTATTCAATCTGTGTACTGAGAAAACAATCTGAGGATCTGGACTATATGAAGAAGAATGTAGCATCAGGATTGGAAGAAGACTCATAAAACCAAACGCACTGCCATCAAGTCGGATTCAACTCATAGCGACCCCTCCCTGGGTTTCCAAGGCAGTATCACTATGGAAGTAGATTGCTCAACCTTCCTTCTGAGGAGTAGCTGGGGGGTTTGAACTGCCAGCCTTCTGGTTAGCAGTCAAGTGCCTTAGGCACCACTCCACCAGAACTCCCGAAGACTCATTAGCAAGCTATAATATACAAATGATATAACTTTGCTTTCTGAAAGCAAATAAGACTTGAAGCACTTATTCATGACAATGAAAGACCAAAGCCTTCATTATAGATTACACCTCAACATAAAGAAAACAAAAATCCTTACAACTGGATCAATAAGCAATATCACAGTAAAGGTAGAAAATATTGAATTTGTCAAGGATTTCATTTCACTTGGATCCATAAACAATGCCCATGGCAGCAGCAGTCAAGAAATCAATGATGTATAGCATCGGGTAAATCTGCTGCAAATGACTTCTTTAAAGTATTAAAAATCAAAGACATTAAGGTATGCCTGACCCAAGCCATGATATTTTCAAATGCCTCATATGCATGTGAAAGCTGAGCAATGTATAAGGAAGCCACCAATAGAACTGATGTATTTGAAAGATGGATGTTGGTGAAGAAAATTTAATAAACAATGGAGTGCCAGAAGAATGGACAAATCTCTCTTGGAAGAAGTAAAGGCAGAATTTTCCTAAGAAGAGAGGGTGACTAGACTTCATCTCACATATTTTGGACATGTTATCAAGAGGGACCAGTCCTTGAAGAAAGATACTGTGCTTGGTAAAGTAGAGGGTCAACAAAAAAGAGAAAGTCCCTCAACAAGAAGGATTGACAAAGTGGCTGCAACAGAGGCCTCAAATATAGCAAAGATTGTGATGATGGTGCAGGACCGAGTATGTTTTGTTCTGTTACACACAGGGTTGCTATGAGTCAGAACCACCTTGATGCCGCCTAACAACAAGAACAACAACTTTTAGTGATTTATTATGAAGTATGTTGTATGCAATGACATAATGGCTGATATTTGCTTCAGGATAATACAGAATTGACCAAGTATGGGTATATATGAAACATTCATTAGTTGATAATTTTTGAAGTTGAATGGTGAGTATTCAGGAATTCACTATACTGTTCTATATAAGACTCTCTGGTGGTGTAGTGGCTAAAATGTTTAGCTGCTAACCAAAAGTTTAGTGGTTCAAATCCTCCAGCCACACTGCAGGAGAAAGATGAGGCAGTCTGCTTCCATAAAGATTTATAGACTTGGAAACCCTATGGGAAAGTTTTTCTCTATCCTAAAGGGTCACTATGAGTTGTCATCAATTCAATGGTAGTTTTTTTCTGTATATTTTATATATGTTTTAAAATTTTGTAATATAAAGTTTAAATTAAAATTAAGACAAATTTTGCAATTTTGTCTGAACTGCCAGCCTTCTGGTTAGCAGTTAAATGCCTTAGGCACTATGCCACCAGAGCTCCCGAAGACTCATTAGCAACCTGTAATATATAGATGATATAACTTTTCTTGCTGAAAGCAAAGAAGACTTGAAGCACTTATTCATGACAATGAAAGACCAAAGCCTTCATTATAGAAGTTTTAAATAAAAAATAGTGTTAAATATAAGAAAAGATTTGGATAACCCATATTGACAAGGCTTAAATAATTCCTAAGTAAACAAATGAATTGGGAAATTCAATATAGTAAAGTAAATAATTCTTTCAAAATTGTTTTATAAAGTCAATTGTCATCTCAACTAAATTTCTATGCAGATATATATATATATATTTGTGTAAATTGACTAGATGGTTCTAAAATGTATACAGATATACAAAAAATGTCAAGAAAACTTGGATGACAAAGAACAATATGAGGATTTACTTTACTAGATATAAAGACATGAATTCTTACTGTGGTTGTGGTGCAAAGATAGACAAATAGACCAATGGAACAGAATAGAGTCTCCAGAAAACTACATACTCATCTATAGATACTTGGTTTAGAACAAAGATGTTAATGTAATATAGTGTGGGGAAAATGGTGCTAGATCAACTGGATATCCATAAGGAAAAAAATAAATTTTAACCCTTATCTCAAACGATATATATAAACATTAATTAAAGATGTATTATAGAACTGAATGGAAAAGATGAAACAATAAAGCTACCAGGAAATAAAATAGAAGCATATCCTTAGGAAAAAAATTGTATAAATAGATTACAAAAACACTAAATATAAAGAAAAAAAATGATACATTGAACTATATTGAAATTAAGAAATTCTGTTAATCAAAAAACACCTTTAATAGAATGACATAGTGACAGAGTGGAAAAGGATATTTATGACACATTTTTCTGACAAAGGACTTCTAACCATTCTATATAAAGAATTCATACAAATTAGTAAGAAAATTGCAAGCAACCCAAATAGAGAAGTGGGTCAAAGACTGAAGTTAACATTTCACCACAGAAGATATTCAAATGAGCGAGCAAAAATATGTAAATTTAAATAAACATCATTAATTATCAAGGAAATGCAAATTGGAACTATAATGAGATACCATTACATATCCACAAGAATGGCTGAAATGAAAAAGAAAGACGTTATCAAGTGTTAATGAGGATGTGGATCAATGGAAAATCTACTCTACTGTTGGTAGGATAATTTGAGACACTTTGGCTAACTGTGTTAACTGTTTCATGGATATTCTGTAACTTAGAAATTTCATTCTTAGGTGTATACCTGAAAGAAATGTGTACATATGTACATAACAACATGTACAAGATTGCTCGTAACAAACCCAAAATGGAAACAATCCTTATGTCCATCAACAGCAGAATGGTAAATAAAGTTTAAGATACTCATACAATGCAGTTTAAGAGAAAGCATGAACAACTGTATGTAAAAATATGAACGACTCTTACCAATACTATGTTGAATGAAAATATAAGACATAAAATGCTTCTTTTATGCTTTATGAGTTTAAAAACTTGTAAAACCAATTATTGTTATGAGAAGTCAGTATCTTATTTTGGATGCGGATGTGGTGGTGTGGCGGTGAGCTTGCGAATATTGATGGTTAGAGATAAGAGGTTGGTCTCTGGATTTTAGAAAAGTTGTATTCCAGCACCTGGATATGGTTATAAAAGAGTGCTTCGTTTGTGGTAGTTCATTTAAAATTTGTGCATTTCTCCATATTTATGCTGCTTTCAATAAATATTTACTTAGATTTTAAAAAATCTTGCTCTTTTGAAAATAAAGTCTTAGCCACTTAATAATTAGCAATTAGCTAATGAGTAATTGGATTTCTTTTAATGTTAAGTGTACCTTTTAGTAAACTTCTTTTTTCTTTTTTGTGTTCAAGGCCTTTATAAAATTTTTCCCTTTTCCATTATGTGAGTACCTCTAAGCCACATGTACATTGCCAGAAGAGTAAGATATAGACCCAGTCCTCAAGAGGATGAAGATTTTGGTGGAATTTGATAATTCTTAATGGGTGTTCTAAGAGATGTCTAAAATTGTTCAATTATTTGTAAGATGGAATTGGATGTATTGATGTGTACATTTGGGATTTTATTATTTTTATGGGTGGTCTGAATATGTGTTATGTAATTATACATGAGACTGTGGATAAACACATGATAAGCTTACGGATTTCCAGCCTGAGAAAACCTCTTTTTAGAAGTAGTGTGATAAATTTACATCTTTGCCAAAGAGTGAAAAAATGAGAAATATTTCTGAACATGGTAAAAGGTATTGTCAACACTTCTTAAGTTCCTTGCAGTGGAAAAAAGAATACGCTAGGCAAATATTCTAGTATTCTTGAAGATGAAATAGTTTATATAAAAATTTTTAATGGAGAAAAATTAAAAAGTGGTTTGGAAATGAGAGGTTTGGACAATAAATGTATATACTATTACATACACAATGTTGTGTTATCAGTAATAGAAAAGTAATCTATGAGTGATACATAGGTACACAGGCAAGAAGATCAGGATTGGGTAGACAAATGAGAATACAACCATGACCATACTTAGGTTAGGCAGATACTATTCCTACATGTGTATTTGTATGTGGTATAAAAATGCCCATATGCAGTATAGAGGTAATAGGAGACAAAGTTAGGATAATTTCTCAGCCACAACCAAGCACCTTGAGGGAGTGAGTGGCTGGGCCTGTAGGCTCAGGATCATGGTCATAGGGGACATTGAGCTCAATTGGCACAACATAATACACAAAAGCATTTTTCTACATCCTGCTTTGATGAGTAGTGACTGGGGTCTTAAAAGCGTGTGAGCAGCCATCTAAGATGCAACTATTGGCCTCTCCTCATCTGGAGAAAAGAAAAGTGAAGAAAATCAGACACCTGGAAACAAATTAATCCAAAGGACTAACAGATCATGAGAACCTCAGCCTATATGACCTTGATACCAGAAGAAATAGATGGTGCCTGGCTACCACTCCCAACCACTCTGAGAGTTATCAGCATTGGAGATCCTTAATACACTGGGAGAGAAATATGGGACATGATAATAATAATAATAATAATAATAATAATAA
>NW_006921634.1:14466842-14468488 GCF_000298275.1 Orycteropus afer afer | reverse complement strand
TAGTGATACTGCCTCTGAAACCCAAGGAGGGGTCGCTATGAGTCGGGTCCGACTCGATGGCACACAACAACAACAACAACAGTCAGACTTCAGGCCTGGAATTGGACTCACTCCCATAGCTAATTTTCATCCAAATAATAGACACACCTACAAGTTGAACAACTACACCAGGGAGACACACTCTTTAGATCATCCAACCATGGGAGATCAGAAGGGCAGGACTTGCACAGGGAGAAAGCTAGGAAAGCAGGAATGCATAGACAGGAAGGACACAGGGAAAGGGTGACCACAGGGAGGAAGTGGAAGTAGAGCTGTTACATTGTGGGTATTGTAATCAGTGTCACACACACACACACACACAAACAAAAGTGGTTTGTGTTGCATGATTTCCTCCATGAAGTAATAAAATTTGGCAAACAAAAGAAAACAAGAAGAAATAAAACAAAACGAGAAGAAAAAGAGAAAGACAATATACAATAAAAGAGAGATCAACATAGCACGATCTAGGCAAAGGAAGACACTGGGAGGAGCACAGGAGTTAAAGGCAACAAAGATAAATACTATTACATATTCAGTCCTGAAATAACAGTAGTAACAATAATCTACTAGTGGATACACAAACATGCAACCTGAACAGGTATGGAAAGGCCAGTGGGACTATAATCATGAATATACATAGGTTTGACAGAGGATATTTCTACATATGCATTTATATGTGCTGCAAATATATTCATGAATATAGTAAAACATACAGGGGACAAAGTTATGAGAATTTCTTAGCTATAGGCAAACACTTCAGGGGACTGATCACTGGGCTTGTGGGCTACAGACCATAGTCTTGGGAGTCGTGTAACTCAATTGGCATAACATAGTCCACATAAAGACAATGTTCTACATCCTACTTTGGTAAGTAACTACTGGGGTCTTAAAAGCTTGTGAGAGACCATCTAAAGGTGCAATTATTAGTCTCTCCCTGTGTGGAGCAAAGAAATGGGGAGGAAATCAAAGACACAAGGAAGTATTTAGTCCAAAAGACTAATGGACCATGAGCACCCCAGAATCCAAAACTCTCAGACCAGAACTAGAAGCTGTCCGGCTACTACTGCTGACCACTCTGAAAGGGATCACTATAGGAAATCCTGCACAGAGTGGGAGAAAAATATGGAACAAAACTCAAAATTAAAAAAAAAAAGGTTTACTAGTCTGATAGAGTCTGGTGGGACCCGCCCCTAGACTATAGCCCTTAGATGCCCTTAAAACCTGGAACTGAACTCACCATCATAGCTCAACTTTCAGCCAAACAATTGCAGGCCTATAAAGTGAAAAATAACACCAGGGAGGTACACAGTCCATAGAATAGTCAACCAAATGAGATTAAAAGGGCAGCATTTACCCAAGGATAAATGTCACAAGACAGGAAAGGATAGGAAAGAAGGATGAGGAGAAATGGTAAATACAGAAAGGATGTGGAAAGAGTGCTGTTACATTGTGGGGATTGCAATGAATGTCACAAAACAAAATGTATACGAATTGTTGAATGGAAAACCAGTTTTCTCTGTAAAATTCCACCCAAATAACAATAAAATTTTTTTTTTAAAAAGAAAGGAGCAAATAAAATAAAGCTAACAAACATACCCAGCTGCATA
>NW_006921634.1:14463561-14466742 GCF_000298275.1 Orycteropus afer afer | reverse complement strand
AAAAAAAAAAAAAAAACCAAGCAACTGAATTGTTACTTCAATTTCCTTTTGGTCCGCTGATTTTTGAAAAACATAGTTTTAGTTTGCCTAAAAGTCTATGAAAATAACTCAAGACTAAAATCTAATGATAGGAACATGAAAGATATTTGAATTAAATCACAATATACAGAATTTCAGGATAGAAAGGGTAGTGCTGACATTTTTTTCTTACTGTTTAGTTTTTTATACTCTTCTTTTTATATAGACATAATAAAAGCCAAAGAGAGTCTTTAAACAGCTGTTATGCACATACCTTATGGAAATTAAACATTTTCTGTTTTAGCCTTTTGATGACTTTGGCTTCAATTAAATTTACATTTCCCCTTTAATTTGTGTCTAAAAATCCTATTTTCCTTTTTTTGTACATTCATATATTTTACCTCCCCCCACTACAGAAATTAATGCAGTCTACCTGGCATGAATTATTGTCAGGCCCACTGGTTTCTGTCTCTTGCTCTGATGATTAGCGTCAGATTATATAGAACAATATCATTCCTTTGCCCCTTAAGAAATCCACATCACAACTTATTTTATAGAACAAAATACATTTTTTTCAGAGCAATTAATAAACGGAAATGACTTTAGTGACATGTCTAAAATGAGTTACATACACCCTGAAAGTTCTAACGTGAACAAATTCAAGCCTTGCCCAAGAAAAATAGTTAATTTTTAATGAGGAATGTAAAATGGGACAAGTTGATTTGTCTTTCATTCCCTCTTAATATTAAGTCCCCAAAGGTTCAGAATTGAAACTAGGACACCGTGTACTTGTAGTCCTGCTATAAAAATATATTGTTGCTTATTGTTGAAATGATTCCAGTCATTAAACAGATAAGAATATAGAGAATAATAATACTTTTACAAAAAGGCCAGAAAAAGTTCAAGCACCACAAACTTGGTGATCATGAGGACTTTGTTGTAAGGAAGACACCTGGTAAATCAGTGGTTAAAGTGCTTAGCTGCTAACTGAAAGGTCAGCAGTTCAAACCCACCAGCTATTCTGCAGGAGAAAGATGTAGCAGTCTGCTCTCATAAAGATGTACAGCCTTGGGAATCCTTTGAGGCAGTCTTCCCTGTCCTATAGGATTGCTATGAATTGGAAGCAATGGGTTTGTTTTTTTGGACTTTTGTTCTGAGGCAGAATATATAACATAATATTTAAAAAGTTCTATTGACTGAAAAAAGTTTTTCTTCTTAGATTTTTAAGTAAATATTTTAGTTGTTTATTATTTTATTTAAGAAAATCAAGGACATTTTAGGAACAGAAACATCTGCCTATGGAAACAGAGATATTTGTATCCAAACAACACATTGGTATGGATTTATTCCCACTGTTTCTTTGGGAGCTCTGGTAGTATAGTGCCTAAAGCATTTGACTGCTAACCAGAGGCTGGCGATTCAAACCAACCAGCCACTCATCAGAAGGAAGGTTGGGCAATCTACCTCCGTAGTGATACCACCTTGGAAACCCAAGGAGGGGTTGCTATGAGTCGGATCTGACTCAATGACAGCATGTTTGGTTTTGGTTTTTTAATGTTTCCTTAGAAATTCAGGATGCTAAAGGAATCCTAGAGTAATTATGTACAGAAGAATACATTATTTCAATGTCTTTCTCTTTTGTCTATTGAAATCTCTCTCATTTTTAGATTGTGAGCTTCAGTTTTATAACTTTTTATTGTGATCAGAGTGAAAGTTTACAGAGCAAATTGGTTTTCCATTCAAGATTGTGAGCTTTTAAAAGGCAGAAATTAGATCTTAATAATTTCTACATTTCTACTGCCTAGCATAGTGCCTGATATTTAAACAATGTCTGATGTGTGAATGAATAAATTAATCATTCAAGATGACATCATTGCACAGTTTCATTCATCGTTCTCATTATCTGGAAAAATCAAAGAACAGATTGTGAAATTTGGCATTTGCTCTTCTTTACTCCCCTTTCTTACCAGACTGGTGTCTACTCTGATTTTGTATGCACATAAATATCCTGCAAAACTCTGAAAAGCTTGAAAGGCCCTGCTCTAGGGTACAGACATTACTATTTACAGGACACTTAATGCTAGCAGGCTCATAAATTCAAAACTAAACCTAATAATTTACTTGTATGGGCCAATGACAAGGATGGCAATCCAGATGGAACAGTCATGGTTATTCATGAACCAAAGTCATTCAATAAATATTGCCCATTTTCAATTTTCAATCATGCTGCATATCATAAGCTAGAAATTTCACATATCTCAATGTCAACTTTTTCTACATTCAGTGATTACAGCCATGAAATTTCAAGTAACTTCAATGTAAGTAAGCAAATTCTCAAATGGGAGGTTCCAAAAGAATGCCAATAAAATTGTTCAAATATTAGTAAAATAAAGTTAGATTGTTTGACATCTACATATAAGATTTTAATTTTTATAATTTCTTCAGAAAGTCATTTTTGAGAGATACACTAGACTTGCAGAAGCTGTCTGTAAAAGCTTATGTTAAAGAAAGCATAATTTTTTTCCTTTTCACAGTAGAATTCTCATCTAGCCTAATTCTCATCTGTGACATTTAAAAACACCCATGAATGGACTCATTTAGAAATGAAAAGGGATGATATCACTAAAATTGCCACAAGCCTCTTAGCATTAAAGTTATTAGCTGTGGATTGGGGGCTATAATGATTCTGATCCTTTCTTTATGCATAGGTATTCCTACCATTTTAATTGCCATCATTCTCTTAGGTAATTGGTCACCTTAATAACAAAAAATCAGTCAAAACTCAGTAACTGTTTGACTTGAATTAATTGGTTAATGTATATGAATATATTGTGTCATTTGTAGGTGAACATATAGTTTAAATCAAAATGCTTAGTCCTTTCTTTTAAACCAATTAAGATGTAATGAAAGCTCCCTTCTAAAAGGCAAAAATGCCATATGTAAATAGATTATTGATAGGAGGTATCAAGATAAGCATCTAACTGTGTCCCTTACTGCTTACATGAGGGAAAAGAGTGTCAAAGCAAAATCATTAAGAGGAAGGAGCTATCAGGAGTTAGAATCAAGACATGTTGTTGTTGTTGTTGTTATGTGCCGTCGAGTCGGCCCTGACTCATAGCGACCCCTCCTTGGGTTTCCGAGGCAGTATCACTACGGAAGTAGG
>NW_006921634.1:14458395-14463461 GCF_000298275.1 Orycteropus afer afer | reverse complement strand
CTAGATTTTATTTGGCACTGCAAAAAAGAATATAGCAGACACTCAATAAACATTAGGCGAATGAAAAAGTAACTGAATGAAAGAAAGAAGGATGAAAGTAACAATAACTAAGATTCAGAAAAATACATAAAAGCCAGATCAGGGACATATGAAATCAGAATTTGACTGTCAAGCCTGAATCACAATAAAAGCCGTCAGAGTCAGGTTGCTACCTGATTAAGAAGCATTGGGAAATCTACTTCTGCAGTGATACTGCCTCGGAAACCCAAGGAGAGGGGTTGCTATGAGTCAGATCCTACTCCACAACAGTGAGTGTGTTTCTTTGGTGCAGTCAGAGTCAGAACTTCGGAGAAAGAACAGAATGGTAGGTACTTAGTAAATGAGATCAGGTAAGGAAGGGTATAAGAGCTTTAAGACTTTATTGCCTTTGATGAAGTTTGTTTTCTTTCTAAGTAACGCTTGCTCAAGAGTTGACTTCCATGACCAGCAGAAGAGAAAATACAGAATTTTCAGAGTAACATGAGTCACAAATATGTTCAAGCTTGATTATTGATTAAAGAGAATAAATACATTGAGGTTTTATCATTAGGTAATACCATACCATGAATTCCAGAGATACAGTTGTCAGTCTCAAAATGGCATGTAGGTACGTGCTTGGTAGAAAACGAATTCTGAAAGAAATTGTAAATCTGTGCACATGACTTCAGAAATAATTTATTCCTAATTTATTTTCCTTATTATTCCTTCTAAGTAAAGGAAATTTTTTCATATGAAAGTCTCATCTTGACGTTTTTCAATGGCTTTTGTCTGAGACTAAAATGGTTTTCTGCAGTGTTTAATTGGACTCACTTGTTATAAACTTTGGGAGATGTAAAAACATATGCAGATGTTGAGTCTGACTCTTAACTATTTCTGATACCAACATTTGAGAGTTGTGATTCTCATCTATATCAAAATACCTTGATATTTGCACAAGAAACTGAGACAGTTCCACACAAATAAAGGTGATAAGGGCTGAGAGGCTTGAACTGAGGTCCCCTCTTTCAAAATTACCTACCATCAATGCCATTGAATTGATCCCGAACCATAGCGACCCCTGTTGGGTTTCCAAGGCTGTAAATGTTTACAGAAATAAATTTCTCATCTTCCTCCCATGGAGCAGTTGATAGTTTTGAACAGCTGACCTTCAAGTTATCAGGCAAATGCCTTACCCACAATGCCAGGAGAGTTCCTTATTCTTTCAGAATTACTGACACTAATCACTATTTGCAGAATAGTAGTATTGTCAGGAGAAAGTGATAGATTTCTAATAGGCATCTCAAATTTAATGTGGTCAGAAAAATTTCCCATCATAAAGTCCATTTTTTCTCCAGTTTTCCCCATTTTTGTGAATGGCATCACTCTTCATCCATTTGACCAAAGCAGAATCTAGAAATCATCATTTTCCTCACCTATCTGCTGGCTCCGTCAGCAAGTTTCAGCAGCCCTGCCTCTAAAATGTTCACTTTTCTACAATTCTGGTTCCATTCAAGTCACCATCATATCTTTTGTTTAAAAATAGAAATATAATTCTTATGGCATAAATGCATCATTTGTAAGGTGTTTAATTTAGTGCATTTTAGTATATTCACTATGTTGGGTAACCATCATCACTAATTTCAGAACATTTCCATCTCCCTCAAAAGAAACTCTGTACTTATTAGCAATCCCAATTCCTTGTCCTTCCCACTCCTTGAAAATTCCTAATCTACTTTCTGTCTCTGTATTTTCTTATTCTGGGCATTTCATGTAAGGAAATCATACAATATATGACTTTTGGGGTCTGACTTCTTTCACTTAGGATAATATCTTCCAGGTTCATCCATGCTGTAGCATATAACAGTCCTTCGTTTCTTTTTATGGCTGAACAATATTTCATTGTATGCATATGTCACAATTTGTTTTGTGAATATTTGGGTCTTTTCCACATTATGCTTATTATGAATAATCTTGGCATGAATATGCATGCACATGTTTTTACATATGCTTTCAGTTCTCTTCAGTATATACCTAGTAGTGGAATTATGGGTAATATGGTAATTCCATATTTTACTTTTATGTTGTTGTTGTTATGTGCCGTCGAGTCAGCCCCTGACTCATAGCGACCCCTCCTTGGGTTTCCGAGGCAGTATCACTACGAAAGTAGGATTGCCCAACCTTCCTTCCGAGGAGTGGCTGGTGGGTTTGAACTGCCAGCCATCTGGTTAGCAGGCAAGTGTCTTAGCCACTATGCTACCAGAGCTCCCTCCTTTTACTTTTATAGTGAACTGTTTTCCAAAGTGGTTGTACCAATTTGTATTCCTATCAACAATGCATGAGAGTTCCTATTTCTCCCTATACACTTTAACACTTATTTTCCATTTTTGTTCATTATAGCCATCCTAGTGAGTGTCCAGGAGCACTGGTGGCATAGTGCCTAAGGCATTTGACTGCTAACCAGAAGGCTGGCGGTTCAAACCTATCAGCCACTCCTCAGAAGGAAGATTGGACAATCTGCTTCCATAGAGATATCATCTTGGAAACCCAAGCAGGGGTGACTTTGAGTTGGAAACAATTTGACAGCAGTGAGTTTAGTGGCATGAAGTGATGTTTCATTGTAGCTTGGCTTGTTAATCATTTTTTCATGTGCTTATTGACCAATTGGGGAGCTCTGGTAGTGTAGTGCCTAAGGCACTTGACTGCTAACCAGAAGGCTGGCGGTTCAAAGCCACCAGCCACTCCTCAGAAGGAAGATGGGGCAATCTACATCCTTAGTGATACTGCCTCGGAAACCCAAGGAGGGGTCACTATGAGTTGGGTCTGACTCGATGGCACATAACAACAACAACAATTGACCAATTGCATATCTACTTCAGGAAAATACCAATTTGAATCCTCTGCCAGTTATTTACCCTTTAGTTTTGACATGTAAGAGTTTGCTATGTATTTTAGATATAAATATATATATTTTAGATTTAGCAGATAGATCTGCTGCAGGAGACATTTTTAAAGTTTTTAGACCCTTAGCATATATATATAATTTGGGAATATTTTCTCCCATTTTATAGGTTATCTTTTCACTTTCTTGATAGTTTTTTGTTTTTTAAATTTATAATTCATAACTTTTTTTTTGTAAAGAACCCTGGTGGTACAAAAATGGTTAAGTGCTCAGCTGCTAGTAAAAAGATTAACAGTTTGAACTCATCAAGTGGCCCAGTGGGAGAAAGACTTGGCAACCTTCTTCTACTACAGACAAGAAAATCCTATGGGGAAGTTGTACTCTGTCACATAGTGTTGCCATGAGTTGGAATCAACCCAATGGTATCTAATAACTATATATATATATACATATATAGTTATACACACACACACACACACACATATGCATAAAACAAAACACTTACCATTTCAGCATTTTTTACATGTATGATTCAGTGACATTATTTATGTTTACCATGTTGTAATGGTAATTAATATTACCACTATTCATTTTCAATTTTTTCCATCACTTAACAGACATTCAGTACCTCTTAGCTGATGAGTTCCTCTTTAGTTTTCTTCTCATGTCTTGTAAACTGTTCACAATAAAATTTGACCTCCATACATTTATCATCTATTCTAAGTATTTCATATAAGTGGGATCATAGAATATTTGCTTTTTTATGATTGATGTATTTCAATCAGCATGTAGTTTTCAAGCTTCATCTATGTTGTAGTGTGTGTCAGGACTTCACTTCTCTTTATGGTAAAGTACTATTCCATTGTTTTTATTAGCTGCTTTTGGAAGTAGATCACCAGACCTTTCTTCCCAGTCTAAGTCTGGAAGCTCTACTGAAACATGTCCATCATGGGTGACTCTGCTAGTATTTTAAATACTAGTGATATAGCTTCCAGCATCATACCTACCAAAGAATGACAAACTTACAGGCAGGTAGTCTTTGAAGGTCAAAGACTAGAAATTTCAATATGAATTACAACTGAACATGAAGAAGATAAAAATTTTCACAACTGGACTGATATGCAACATCATGATAAATGAAGAGAAAATAAATTCTCAACTGTTTCATTCAACTTAGATCAACAATTACCAGCCATGAAAGGAGCAGTTAAGAAATTAAAGGACATATTGCAAGTGGGAAATCTGCTGCAAAAGACATTTTTTAAGGTTTTACAAGTAAAGATGCCAGTTTGATGACTAATGTACACCTGATCCAAGCTGTGATCTTTTCAATCTCATCATAGGCATGAGACAGCTGAAGAATGGAAGAGGAAAGCAGAAGAATCAATTTGTTCAAACTGAGGTGTTGGCAAAGCCAATATACTATGGATTTCTAGGAGAATGAAAAATCTTAAACTAAATACAACCAGAATATCCCTTAGAAGAGAGCTCTGGTGACACAATACCTAAGCACTTGACTGAAATTCAAACCCACCATCCACTCCTCGGAAGGAGCACTGGACAATCTACTTCCATAGAGATATGGCCTTGGAAACCCAAGGAGGGGTTGCTATAAATTAGAACTGACTCGACAACAGTGAGTTGTGTTTTGTTTGTTTTTCATCCCTTAGAAATTAGGATGGTGAGATGTTGGCTCATTTATTTTGGACGTGTCATCAGGAAAGACCAATCTCTAGAAAAGGATATCATGTTTGGTAAAGTAGAGCATCAGTAAAAACAAGGGTCACAACAATAACTCAAACAATCCAAGGATCACAAAGGTGACACAGCAATAGTTATTCATAAAGTTGCATGAGTTGGAACTGACTTGATGGCAACTAACAACAATATCAACCACAATATTTTGTCAATCCATTCATTTGCTGTTGAACTTTTGGGTTGTTTTCATTTTTTGAATATTGTGAATAGTGATGCAATGAATAGTGTTCAACTATCTGTTTCTATGAGTAAGCCCCAGGGATACAGGTGAGGAGAGACAACCCAGTGATGCCCAAAGCAGCAGGCCAGAAGAGCAGGAGAAAGGGGATTAAAAGCCAGGAAGCCAGATAGAGGTACAGTCAGCCACAGGGACCCAGGTGGGGGTGATATG
>NW_006921634.1:14444550-14455330 GCF_000298275.1 Orycteropus afer afer | reverse complement strand
TCCTGGAGGAAGTGCAGCCAGAATGCTCCTTGGAAACAAGAATGGCCAGACTTCGTCTCACCTATTTTGGTCATGTTGTAAGAAGGGACCATTCCCTAGAGAAGGATGTCATGCTTGGTAGGGTGGAGGGTGGAGGGTCAACGAAAGAGGGGAAGGCCTCCAACAAAATGGATTGACATGGTGGCGGCGTTGGGCAGTGTTTCGTTCTGCTGTGCATGGGGTCGCTATGAGTCGGAAACGACTCGACACTACTTAAGAACAACAATAACAACAATCTGTTTCTATTTCTGTTTTTAATGATAGTGTCTTTTGATACTTGGAAGTTTTTACTTTTGATAATTTTTGTTTTTAATCTATGGGTGCTCTGGTAGCATAGTGCCTAAGGCACTTGACTGCTAACCAGAAGACTGGTGGTTCAAATTCACCAGCCACTCCTCATAAGGAAGGTTGGGCAATCTACTTCCGTAGTGATACTGCCCCGGAAACCCAAGGAGGGGCGCTGTGAGTCGGAGCTGACTCGAGGGCACATAAGAACAACAGCATGGTTTCTTTAGTTGCTTGTGCTTTTTGGTGTAATATATAAGAAACCACAGATCGCCTAATCCAAAATTACGTAGATTTACACCAGTTTGACTTTCTGATGATTTTTATAGTTTTAGCACTTAAGTTTAGGTCTTTGGTTCATTTTAATTTATCTTTCAATTCTAAGGTGGTATAGGTATTCACATTTGCTTTTTAGTTTCAGTTTTTTCTTTTAAGTGGCTATCTAGTGGTCTCAGGACCACTTGTTGAAAAAGCTATTCTTTCTCTGTTGAATGGTCTTGGTGTCATTTTCAAATACAATTAACTATTAGATGAATTTATTTATTTCCAGGCTGGTCAAGTAAAGCAAGAACAAGAGTTGTTTGAGAAGCAGGAGTTTTGGTAACATGAAACAAGCAAGTATACAGACCACCCACAGTAGTCCATGTGGAGTTTAAAATCTCCTTGGGAGGACTGAATTAATATAAACTGTTCATGGTTATATGGTTAACATGATTGTGTTACAAATAGCAAAATTTAAGGGTCAAAAAAATCATTTTAGTTCTACAAAATAGAGACAAATTACTAAGTTCTGAACATATGTTTGGAGAATTCAGTTATGGAGGTAAGACTTGTTAAGCAAGCACGAAAGGAAAACTTTATTTTTATGCATTAAATAATCAGAAACAAAGAAACAGAATCATTTTTAAACATCAATAAATTGGACATCAGAAAATACCCACCTGTGGTTCCTGATTTTAGCTAACAGTCTAGTTGTTTCTTGTATATATTTGGATGATGGGAGCTCTGGTAGCGTAGTGTCTAAGGCACTTGTCTGCTAACTAGAAGGCTGGCAGTTCAAACCCACCAGCCACTCCTCGGAAGGAAGATGGGGCAATCTACTTCCATAGTGATACTGTCTCGGAAACCCAAGGAAGGGTCGCTCTGAGTCGGGTCCTACTCGATGGCACATAACAACAATAACAGCAACAATTTGAATGATGCTATGGGAACTGCTGTACTGAAAAATAAGCCAGTTAATGAGCTACATAATTTATATCAGTAGAAAAGTGCATTTCAGACTTTCCTTAATATAAAACATTTTTTCAAAGGAATATAACTCAGTTGAAGTGTCAACCAAACCATCTTTGTAGTAGAATACAGAGCCAGTAGAAATAGCAAGGTTTATTTTCAAGAATTCTATACATACCTCAAATCCCTGTGGTCTTCCTAAGCTCTCTTTAATATGTTTCCATGCAACAAGAATCTCTGACACAGACACACTTGTAGCCTTGACATCTGTGGGAGCAGCACTGGGTTCTGTATGAAGAAAAGGGGATAATAAACCTTGACTGTAGCAAGTTAGGTTGATCAAAGCATTGCAACTAAATCTGCAGATGCTAACTTCCTTTTATCTTATTTTTAAAATAAAGTGCTGTGGTAATTATGACAAACACAACAAGATATAAAGATTACTTTTTTAATTTCTATGCTTGGATCTAGTTTCATCAACACATTACCAATTACGTACAAATCTGTCAAGACTAATAAGAAAGATCTTTATTCTTGGATTAGCTAGGACATTTCTGGAGAAGTTAAATTATCTGACATTACTGTTAATCTAGCATAATGATCAAAAGAAAAGGATATAGAGTCTAGGTCAGTCTTTTGCTTTTTGGCTTTTTAAAATATGTGTATTTATCTATTTATATTTGGGCATTTTGCTTTACTTCTCTATAAACTCCAGTTCCTTCATCTGTAATATTGGGATAATAAGATTATATACTTCACAGATTTTTGAAGTTAGTTTCAATGGAATAATTCATACAAAATGTTTAGTGTTTGGCACTTAAAACATTCACCAAATATCACTGATAATTGTGTCTTGTTTTATTTTTCACCCAAATGAAGGCACAAAGAAAATAGAGCTTAAATTTCATTAAATTTTCTTTTGTTGTTCAAGTACAAAGCTCTATTTCCATGATTATATAAAAAATGTATTATGAATCATGATACTGAAAAGGTATACATTGACTTTTAAGATCCATACAAGTCAAAAGGGAAAGTCCTTGAAGGTCTCCGTGCTGTTGCTCAAAACTACTTTGTCATCTGTTTTTGCACTCAGTGACATTTCTTACTGTTTTTTCAAAGAAATGCACAATATTTAACTGGCAGACATCGGGAAGTGCACTTTATTTTAGTTTGCACTCTCTAAGAGGGACAAAATATTTCTAGCTTTGGCATTGCTGAATCATAAATACTGGGTCACAAACACATGTTAAATAAAATGGCAGAATAAAAGCCACACAATAATTCAACCATTTTTGTACAAACTCAATTAGAAAAGTAAAAACCTCACTCTATAAAAATTTAGGGACTTTGATACACTAGTAAGAGTATAATCTAGTCTGTTGAAAATTATTTCTGATTCAGAGAACAATATGCTGGTGACAGAGCTCTAAATAATGTTTTTCTCCTAAAGACGTGACTATAGAGATTGAAGAACTTATAACTATTTTCTGAGATCTTTCCTTTTTTAGTGGAAAGCCTGCTGCATATTATTAATAGAAAAATATCTGTCAAACTTATATATTCCTATTACTGTAAAAGAAGCTCACAAAAGATGTTTTCAAAGGTACTTGTTTGCACAGAACAATGATTTTCTTTTGGTAAAGGCTTTATGACAATCCCAAGCTATAATTGTGTTAACTCAGAATGCTTTGGCAAATTCACTTTAATCCTGACCCAGAAGCTGACATTAATTCTCATCATGGCATAAATTATAATTTCTTACCCTCCCATCTTTCGAATATCTCACTTTTTTTCCCCTTTGCTCAGTGGTTTCCCTCATCTTATTTTCTAGCTCTCTATTATTTATGTATTTATTCCATTAAAAAGATACATTTTGGGAAAAGTTTCTACATCTATTTCATTATACAATTCTGCTTAGGAGACTTGCAATAACATTTTTTTTTTTCCCTATTGCTATTTAGGAGCACTAAAAATTCTTGATTTTGCAGGTAAACAAAACCAAACGCAGATGTTCTTAGTGTGTACAACTCAATCTCCAGGATTTGGGATATGATTTATTTCAAAGTGAATCACATTTTGAACAGCATTTCCTATTCAGTAGCAGTTTTGCTTATCTATAGAATGAATGCATTGCATGTATTTGTTTGCCAAATACTTCTTTCAGCTTTCATATTATTGAAGCAATTATATCATTGTCAGAGAAGATTACAGGGGGGGAAATAATTTAAAAAAAATGTGATTGGGTGGCAGACTTAGATATAAAGACAATCTTATCTTTGGAGACAAGAAGGGTCACAAAAGAAGGCCCAGTGGAAAATATTCACTTTTTAGTCATGATTTGTTTACCTACATAATGTGTTGAAGTAATTTAGGCCAATATTAAATTCCAATATTTCACTTAAATACAGGAATTTTGGCTTTTCTTGAAAAAATATGGAAGATACCAAATCTGAATTCTTGAATGTAAATTGGCAGGTGATGAATAGCTGTTGGCTCCCTTAGTCAGGGACTGTGCTTTCAGTTTTCCAGAGTCCCTAACCACTTCCTAGTGTCTCATACTGGCACTCCTTTATGTATTTGTTCTTATCTGAACCCTACAAGCTTTTGATTTATGGACTTGTGTTTTAATTCTACACCATCATTTTGAAGAAAAGAAAAGTGACATGTACAAAAGTTAATTTATTCAAATTCTGTTTCTGTGTTCTGAAAGAGCTCCAAATAGAACTTAGATATCAAGTGCTCTTTCCTCTGCCATATTTAAGTTGGCACCAAAGAGGTTATTGGCTCATTCTCCCTCTCTTTGAGTGAGTTTTGAGGTACAGAAGAGATTTTACAGGGAGCATATATAGCTCATTCTCTTGCTGCCCAATTGCCTCAAATAACTGACAGAGAAATGGGAAGATCCATATTTGTACCCATTCCAAAGAAAGGTGGTCCCATATAATGTGGCAATTATCAAACTATATCATTAATATCACACACAAGTAAAATCATACTGAAAATAATTAAAAAATGGTTGCAGCAGTATGTAGACAGAGAACTTCCAGAAATGCAAGCTGAATTCAGAAGAGGATGTAGAACAAGGGATATCATTGTTAATGTCAAATGGATCTTGGCTGAAAGCTAAGAATACCAGAAAGATGTTTACTTGTGTTTTATTGACTATACAAAATCATTTGATTTTGTGGATCATAACAAATTGTGGACAGCATTTGAGAAGAATGGAAATTCTTAATTGTACAGAACACTTAATTATACTCATGAGGAACCTGTACATAGACCAGGAGGCTGCTGTTTAAATAGAAAAAGAGAACACTGCATGGTTTAAAATCAGGAAGGGAGTATGTCAGGGTTGTATCCTTTCCCCATACTTAATCTGTGTGCTGAGCAAAGAATCACATATGAAGAAGAACATGGCATTAGGATTGGAGGAAGAATCATTAATAACCTGTGATATGCTGATGACATGACTTTGCTTGCTGACAGTGAGGATGACTTGAAACTCTTACTGATGAAGATTGAAGAATACAGTTTGCAGTGTGGATTACATCTCAATATAAAGAAAACAAAAATCCTCACAACTGGACCAATAAGCAACATCACAATAGGTGGAGAAAAGACTGAAGTTGTTGAAGACTTCCTATTACTTGGTTCTACAATCAAAACCAATGGAAGCAGCAGTCAAGATATCAGATGACGTATAACACTGGGCAAATTGGCCGCAAACGACCTCTTTCAAGTGCTGAAGAGCAAAGATATCTCCTTGAGGACTAAGGTGCACCTGACACAAGCCATGATATTTTCAATTGCCTCATATACAAGTAAGAGCTGGACAATGAATAAAAAAGACCAAAGAAGAGTCGATGCTTTTGAGTTGTGGTGCTGGCAAAGAATGCCGAACATACCATGGACTGCTAAAAGAACTAACAAATTTATCCTGGACGAAGTGCAGCCAGAATGCTTCTTGGAAGTGAGAATTGCCAGACTTAGTCTTACCTACTTTGGTTAGGTCTTAAGGGACCATTCTCTGGAGAAGGAAATCATGCCTGGTAAAGTGGAAAGTCAATGAAAGAGAGGAAGGCCCTCAACAAGATGATTGACACAGTGGCTACAACAATGGGTTCAGGTATAGCGGGGATAATGGAGCTGGCTCAGGACCGGGAGGTGTTTTGTTCTGCTGTACATAGGGTCACTATGAGTCGGAGATGACTTGACAGCACCTAACAACAACAACAACCACCTCGGAAAACCAAAGAGCGATAGCTACGGGTCCAAATCGACTCGACGGCAGTGAGTTTAGTTTTGGTTTGGAAGGGAAACAAACAACATAGGTGAAGGGAAGAACCAAAAAAAATAATAATTATTGTTTATTGAGAGTTTGTTATGTGCCAAGCCCTGTTCTTTGTTCTTTACATGCATGAATTAATCCTTCCAACATACTTACATCACTATTTTTCAAATGAGGAAATAGAAGGACAAAGAGGTTAAGTATCTTGTCCAAGGCCACACATTTGCTAAATGATAGAGAGAGGATTTGAACTCAGAGTTCAATGCTAACTACCAACTATTTTGCTCCTGTGCCTATGTCTGTGTTATACACACCTGGTGCTTTCCCTTTACCATTGCTTTGTTTTCCCCTTTCCCTCCACATCTAACTACTCTCAAGAATATGGATGTTGAGCTCCCCACTTAAGCTCTCTGTTTTTATGTCTTGCTAGAGACCACCTAGACATCCATTATCACCCAATTAACTCCAGTACTCTTAACTTCCTTTATTTCTATTTCATGGATTTTAAAGATAATATTGAACTGTAGCTGCCCTGCTCTCCATAGATCCTGTCATATTCTAGCATCTTTTTATAACTTTCTTGATCTCCAAATCACAGGATATTTCTTGACACTCTTATTGCTGCCAGTTATACTCACGTAATTTGGTGAAAGTTTAGGGACTTATTTTTGAGACTGAGTTTAATAGACTGAAAGATTTAAAAGGATAATTCTTTTTTTTTTTTTTTTTCACTTATCATGATATTAATTAGACCATGGAAAACTTCTTACCTCCAATCTTTGGCTATGAAGTGGACAGGCTGATTGATAGAGTTCAGTCTCTATTAGATTAAAAATTTTGAACAGCATTGCCATGTTCATGAATTTAGATGATACATTTGTATTAAGTGACCTAGCAGCTGGTGTTCTCCAAGTAATATAGAGGGATGTGCTTGTAATATTTATTATCCATCTGACTTCCCAGGAGGGGTGAGAAATAGCATTAATCAAAGGAGAGTTTAATAAACTACTTGGGAAAAGGGTTATGGTTTCATTATTTAAAAATTCAGTAAAGACAGCTGTAGTTGAACTTTTACAGGCACTAATCCAAATGGATCATCTGGCAAAGACAGAAAATTATTCCTTCTATTTTACAACTAATATGCCAATTTATTAATTTTCAAGTTCACATAAATCCCAGTAAGCTCAGTTTCAGTGAAGAATAGATTTAGAGAATAACATCTCATGAATGTTAGGTTTTCATTTGAGCTGTGGTAGTTCCATTTGCAAGGGGTAGTTGCATTTAGTTTTTTGCAAATAAGGAGAGGTTTTTAGTTTTTTAATAAAAATAAAAGTAACACACATTTTACAAATAAGGTAAAAAAAAATAAAAGTAACCAGAAAAGGCTAAAGTAAATGACAAATTAATCTTTCCATCTAGAATTAACCTGTATTTAATTTCCTTCTGTTTTTCTATCAGGGGTAATTCAATGCTCAGGTTCTTCCCTCTTGTAAAGCTATAATAGCAAGAATTAGATAGAAAACTGATATTAAAGTTTGACTATTCAATATTTCTAGAAATACGGATGTGAAAGCTGATGTGAATTTTCATCTGAGACAAAGAATAGCTTTCAGTTACTCTATCTTGGATTTTAATATCACTTATGTTGGAGATTTGCTATTCTTGGGAAAAATTAAAATTCTTTCTAAGATGAAGGTATGGTATTCTACCACACCCAAGAAGTCTGAGGTCAAATCAGTGTTCAAGTTCATGTATTACTTGTTTGGTTTAAAAGGTATAGATATTTGATATAAGTGCAAGGTGCACACAAGTCCTGGCAGGCAAATATCTCTGAGTCCAGGTTTACATCAGAGGTTGCTTGGCACTGACAGAGTAATTCAGAGTTACTTCTGTTGTGGAAACATTGAAAGGATCCCGGCTCAAATATTTTCTCAGAAGAACCATTTGGAGCTCTTCTGACAACTCTATAGGACAGCAGTCAACTTCAGAATTGCAAGATCCAAATATCATATCCAAAGTTATTTACCAAGTATCAATATTTAGAAATAATACTTTAGGATACTTTCTGGGCTTCTTCTATAGTAATGTAACTTCTCACATTTCAATAAATTTTCTTGAAGGAAAGAAAAGGGTGAATGAATAGTACTGGGAAATGCACATAAACTCCTAAGAGATTATGTTCTGGATGTAACTGTCATCCATAATAGATGTTCCAATGAAAAATAGGTTGAGATTTTATAATGTGAGGTGTGCCTTGTAAGAATGCTGGTGGCTGCACTTGATGCTTCATCTAGGACATTTTCTTCCTGACTTGGTGTCAGCTGTGGCAGGATGGTCACTCTTCCATGCTATACTGGGCATGTTACTAGTGTCTTGATATGAAAAGGAAGGACTGTGCCATAAACAGGAAAAGAGGATGAGTCACATCCGTTTTGTTTAATTTACTTAAGAATTTGGAGGAATCATGATGTGATAATCAGGTGGCTAGGTTAATGAAAGAACAAAGAAGTGAAATTTGTCTAATGGAGAAATGCAACTTCAATTAGATCAGTTGGGCTTTTGGCAAGAGTATAATGATAAAAGGTATTCTGTGAATCTATATGAGCATTCATAGAGATAGAAGAATCTGCATGGTATGACTACAATACATGGTTTTATAAGTTTACTATAGCATTTGTTAGTTTACTGTAACATTTGAGGAGCTTTGGTTGCATAGTGCCTAAGGCATTTGACTGCTAACCAGAAGGTTTGTGGTTCAAACCCACCAACAACTCCTCAGAAGGAAGGTTGGAAAATCTACTTCCGTAGAGATACCGCCTCGGAAACCCAAGGAGGGGTTGCTATGAGTCGGGTCTGACTTGACGGCAAATAACAACAACAACAGCAACATAGCATTTGAGTCTTTTAAAAAGTTGTTTAATTTTTGAAATTTTCACTCCTTCCTAGGTAAAGCAATTTGCCAAGTGAATAAAAAAAGAAATTGACCTATTATTACAGTCTATACTAGAAGCATTGTTTAAAAGAATATTTTAACATATAGAATAAATTTAAAAAGCTTTGGTGGCACAACAGTTAAGCACTCATCTGCTAACTGAAAGGTCGGTGGTTTGAACCCACCAGCTGCTCCATGGGAGAAAGATCTGGCAATTTGTTCCTATAAAGATTACTGTCTAGAAAACCTTATGGGTCAGTTCTATTCCATCACATTGGGCTGGTATGTGTCAAAAATCAACTTGATAACATCCAACAACAAAATTAATAGATACAATTTCAACTCCATATTTATAAGGGCTTCCATGTTGTTGTTGTTGTTGTTGTTGTTATTTGCCGTCGAGTCAGCCCTGACTCATAGCGACCCCTCCTTGGGTTTTCAAGGCAGTGTCACTACAGAAGTAGGATTGCCCAACCTTCCTTCCGAGGAGTGGCTGGTGGGTTTGAACCGCCAGCCTTCTGGTTAGCAGTCAAGTGCCTTAGGCACTATGCTACCAGAGTTCCTTAGGGCTTCCATAGATCTTCTATTTCAAGATTTTAATTTTTACAGTGGAGGAAAGTACGGCTGAGAGATGAATACAGTATTCAGACTTAAACTCAATTCTGTTGCCTCCAGGGAAATTCTTTTCTTTTACATTGTCCTTCATTTGTTGTTTGACACAATTTAATGATTCTGGAACTTTAATCATATTTACACATAAAGTTCCAAATTAGTGCACATAATTAGTGAGCAACTGCAAAATATATGTTTGACTTTGGTTGTCAGAAAAAAAATCAGACTATATCCAGGTTGAATTTGCCTAGTCTCTTTTATAATTCAGTTTACCACAATATATGAAGTGTTACTATGAAATATGTTACAGCAACAACCTAAAAGTTTTTATTGGAAATATGCATATTTCTCTTCTATCTCCAAAGGGAAATCTCCAAAGGCAAGCTATTTCGAGTTTAAGGGAACACAGTGTAAAAACCCATGATGGCTGCTATGATTTAATATAAAAGTAAAAGGTGAAAAGAAAACACAAAGCTGAATTTCTTAAAAGCAATATTGGTGTTACCACATTAAGCATGTTCACAAACTTCTTACAATTCATCTGATATGACTAATGGGGCTATGCATTTGATAATCATGTTGAACCAATTTTAAAGTAACAAGAATAGAAACTTCCGGTGGCATAGTACCTAAGGCATTTGACTGCTAACCAGAAGGATGGCGGTTCAAAATCACCAGCCACTCTGCAGAAGGAAAACTGGGCAATCTACTTCTGTAAAGATTTACTGCCTCAGAAACCCAAGGGGGTTGCTATGAGTCGGAATTGACTCCATTGCAGAGAGTTGTTTTTTCTGTTTTGAATAAAATATGTACTTCAAAGATTTGCAGTAGTGACTAATACAAAATATTACTGTTATACACATTCCTAGTAAGAAAATGCAGTCAAGTGTTGCTGACCATCCACAATGTTGTTGTTGTTAGGGGTGGTCAAGTAGGTTTAACTCATACAGACCCCATGAACAATAGAACGAAGCATTGCCCAGACCTGCACCACCCTCACAATCATTGCTATGCTTGAGCCCACTGGTGCAGCCACTGTGTCAATCCGCCTGTCCAGGGGCTTCTCTCTTTCTTTGCTGCCTATCTATTTGAGCGAGTCAGCCCCAGGGTTACAGGTGAGGAGAGAAAACTCAGGGATGCCCAAAGTAGCAAGCGGGAAGAGGAAGAGAAAGGGGATTAAAAGCCAGGAAGCCAGAGAGAAGAGCAATCAGCCGAAGGGAATAGGTGAAGAGATGAAACTCAGGCCTGCCCAGAGTAGCAGTCAGTCCCAGGGACAACTCAGGGACGCACAAAACAGCAGGGCAGAAGAGCAGGAGAAAGGGGATTAAAAGCCAGGAAGCCAGACAGAGGTACAGTCAGCCACAGGGACCCAGTTGGGGGTGATACAAGAGGTC
>NW_006921634.1:14436490-14441235 GCF_000298275.1 Orycteropus afer afer | reverse complement strand
GGAAGTGCAGCCAGAATGCTCCTTGGAAGCAAGAATGGCCAGACTTCGTCTCACCTATTTTGGTCATGTTGTCAGAAGGGACCATTTCCTGGAGACGGATGTCATGCTTGGTAGAGTGGAGGGTCGACGAAAGAGGGGGAGGCCTTCAACGAGATGGATGGACACAGTGGCTGCGATGATGGGCTCAAGTATAGCAGGGATTGTGGGGTTGGCGTGGGATCGGGCAGTGTTTCGTCCTGCTGTGCATGGGGTCGCTATGAGTCGGAAATGACTCAAGGGCACTTAACAACAAAAACAATCTATTTGAGCAGAAGCTCTGGTGGTGTAGTGCCTAAGGCATTTAGCTGCTAACCAAAAGGCTGGAAGTTCAAACCCTCCAACCACTCCTCAGAAGGAAGGTTGGGCAATCTACTTCCATAGTGATATATCTTCGGAAACCCAAAGAGGGGTCACTATGATTCAGATGCAACTCCAGGGCAGTGATGAGCAAACATCATATCTTTCTCCAGGGATTGGTCTCTTCTGATAAGATAAAGTACAAGAGATAAAGTTTGGCCAATTTCATTTCTAAGGAGCATTCTGGACATACTTCTTCCAAGACAATCCCTTAATATTCTTTGCCAACACCAAAATTCAAATGCATCAATTCTTCTGCAGTCTTTCTTATTCATTGTCCAACTGTTACATACTTTCTGTGAAATTGGACACTATGTGATTTGGATATAGTGTGAACATGCTTAAACTGAGAGCAATAGCATTCACTGATTTTCCACTTTTATATTGTTTAATAACCTTTTGTTTCACTTTCAAATCTAAACTTCTCCTTTGCTTTTTGCCACTGCTATCACTAGCACTGGTTTTACTGCATTTGAGAGACATGACACACTTCATGGTAATATTTTCGAAAGAAAATTTAAAAAGAGATAATGCTACCATACTTGAGAGACTTGCTGCAGTGCAGTGAATCCTTAATATTGTCCTTCTAGCCACAGTCCTTTATTTTGTGATGTATTGTAAACCTTAGCTTCTGTGCCTGTGGCTATGGCCCCATTTTCAGGTGAGTTATCTTTTAAGCTAACAAAGAAGGATTAGGGTGGGATTATCTTAGTTTCCTTGAGGTTTTATATATCAATATTCTGGCAAAGTTCACTCTCTTGCTCTGGATGCTGCATTTGGTTCCTCATCATCTTACTCCCTGTTGTTTGAAACAGCAGCCAGTCCTCTGATCTGCTGATGTGGGTTCATCAGTCTTTGCAACCATGTAAATGAGGAGAATTCTCCAGACTGAATCTTGACCCATAGATTTGAGACCTGCTAGCCTCCACAATCATGAGAACTATTGCCTTCACAGTGTGTGAGTTCTGTGAGATGTTACAGTGAATGTGGAACCCTAAGAAAGGAAGGAAAATACTGAGGGGAGAAATAGGGCTTGATGTTAGAGGTGATGGTGTGGTCCAGCATTTTGGAATAGTGGAATGTTCAGGACATCTTTAACCTCCTCTTCATAAAGAGCAGTCTTATGATGATCCTTCTAAAAGAAAATATTTGAGCAGTTGGTGTCAGAAGCAGGATTTGTTGTAATGACACCATACTCATGAAAAATATGGAATTTTATGAGAAAGAAGGAAGGGGCATGAGAAGTGAACATATTGCCAACACCATATTCAATTCTTTGTTTCTTAGGTGGTTACTTTGGTTGTTGTTATCTGTAATGGCTGACAGAAAAGAAAGTGGTGTTATGTTACAAGTGAGAGGAGAAAAGCCTGGGGCAAGAGCCAGACCTATTAAAAGAGAGGACTGAAAATGGGCCAACATCATCTGGTTGTAGCCATCCAGAATCCCAACGCATGGAATGGGAAGATAATGAAGGAGTGGAGAGAAGAAGATGAAACTGAAATGTACAAAAAAGGGTTATGTGTTTTCAATTATGTGTTTATCTCAGTGTACTATGGATATTGTATATTTCTCGTGTATGATAGAAATGAATGTTGGGTATAGATAGCAGGGAGCATGTAACTCCACTACCTTCAACAAATACTTGATTGGATATGATAAACTAAACCAAAGTAAAATCACTGCCATCAAGTTGATTCTGACTCATTAGTAACCCCCAGGGTATCCAACGCTGTAAATCATTATGGAATCAGACTGCCTCATTTTTCTTCCACGGAGCAACTGGTGAGTTTAAACCACTGAACTTTTGATTAGCAGCCATATCCCTTAACTGCTACACCATAAAACATCCTTGGGTATTATAAAAGGGGCACCAAAATTTGCCTGGAAGAAACACAGGCTTTTTGTTTCTAGCCCATATCCTTGTGTATAGAGTATTGGGGGTTTAGGTCCAAAACATGAGCCCCACCAAGGAAATTTGCATTTGAAAGATGTGCAGACCCATACAAACTGCTGAGAGAAGATATTTGCATTTGAAGGAAGGACCTGCACAGGAGAAAAAAAAAAAAAAAAAACTATTTTGCTTTTTAAATATCCAGCAAGTGGTTTGACATTGAGTACATTGAGGCAGGAGAACGTCAAATGTCCATTAGAACCCTTGTAGCTGCTGAGTAGAGAGCTTTGTGAGCTCATTTGTGGTGATCTCTGAGATATGCTTGATGAGTGGAAAACTGGGAGGTGCAGTAATGAAGAAGTGGACAGAGTTTGACCTAGCCCATGGATGAGAGAAGATAGCTTGGGTAGTCTGAAGTGCAGAAAGGTATGTGGACTCCTGAACCTATGGGCATTGATCTAGCCCATGGGAATTAGGGAGGACAGAGAGAAAAGGGACTGGCTGGTCTGAAGTGCAGGGAGTTGTGTGAATTCCCAAGTTTGCAGTTGCAATCTACTGACCTAGTTTGGATGGCAAGGACTGAGCTGACCAGAAGTTAACTGAATGAAGAGAAAGCTTTTTGACACTGAAGCTGGTTAGAGTCAAGATTCAGCCTTCCTCCCTGGTTGAAGGCAGATAAGTAAACATGATAACTCAGTCCTTAAGAACTGAATGGAATGAAAGGTCAATTTAGACATTGTCTCCATGTTATCCCTTAGAAACAGGTGATAAGTTTGTTAATGTGTTTTGGGAGACAACTTGAAAAGTGACCTTGGCCCATGGACATGCACAGTGAGATGAACAAGAACAAAGTTGCTGGGAACTGATATTCTCCCTTCTGCCTAAACGCCATCAGCTGATGACAGGAAGCTGGTGTGACTCATCTGGTGCACAAGCACACTGCATTAAAAAAGACTTTCTCTTTAAATTGAGGCGAAAGAAATTTCAGCCAATCCTTGACTAATTTACACCCAAATTCTTGAAGTTGTTATGAATATGTATAACTCTATCTCCTGAAACTTACAAAAACTGTAACCTGACCACCATTTGGGGAATCTGATTTGGGTACGACTCCTGTCTCCTTGCATTGCCACTTTGCATTAAATAATTTTTTCACCTCTTAATCACTCGGTGTGTAAACTGTTTCAGCCTGACTGTGCAATGGTCAGGGACCTGCGTTTGGTCCGATTTACACAGTATGAGCTACTATAAATTGCTGCAATTTGATGGCTTGTTTTTGCACTGGTCTTGGATTATGGATGCAGATGCTCAAAGTTTCAAAAGGAACAGAAGACAATTCAGAGAAAAGAAAATGAATGTCTCCTCATAATACTGGTTTGATAGGAATGGGCAATTTAGAAATTGGCTATCAAAAATGGGGGGAGGGTAACAAAGGCATGAAGTGCCTGGCTTACACACTTTCATGGGTGTGCTTATACTTAAAATGATTGGGAAGGGAAATTTAATATTTCAAGTATGAAAGGACAAATGAAGAACCTGGGGATGGCCTGTGGTGTAGTGAACTAATGTGGTTCTTTTCATCATGGTCTTTGCCAACTCTCAGCAGATGACTGGGTGGGGCTATGCAAATGTGAATTGCTTGTGGTCCACAAAGTGGATTGGATAACTTGTTAATAACATAAATTAGGGTACATGGTACCCTTGTAGGGATTAGACCATGGAAATATTGTGAAGGGACTCTAATTTGGGGATTGGTCAGTTTTGCCATCTGTAGCTGGGATGAGCCATCCCAGGGGTGGAAAATGGGGATCTTATTGCCATCAAGAGAATAGCAAGGAGTGGAGTGTGTCATCCCTTCACTGAGATGGCAGAAAGATGGCAAAGAGACAGTAACAGTAGAGGAAGCAGAACCAACAGGACCGAGAGACTGGCATGAGACAGAGCAGTGGGGCTTGCTGGCCCATGGAGTGAGAAAGCTGAGTGCCTTTAGGCAGGGGGCTTGTCAGTGTAGTGTGGTGCACCTATCAGAAGAGCTAAAAGACCTTTGTGCCACTTGCCTGAGCAAGGCAGAGGCTAGGCCAAGAGGCTGAAGACCAAAGAATGCTGTGCCTATGAGCATGGCTGAGGGGAGGCTGTCTTAATTGAAGAATTGTATCCTGAGTGTTCTTGAACCTGAAATGTAACCTGTTACTTTCCTAATAAACCCCATAATCATGAGTATCGTCTGTGAGTTCTGTGTGACCATGGCAATTAATTATTGGGCCTAGCAGAGAAATAGAAAGTGCTATAGGAGGAATGGTTGGTATCAGAATTGTTAAAGAGGTTGGAGGGTGGCATCATGTCTGACCTCTGCTTCATAGCAATCAGCCTGGGGCTGATGCTGCTGATGGTCATTCTGTCTCCCTCTTGTAAAGTTAGAGGAGGTTGGAAGATGTCTCTCCCATGCCCTTTTGGCATG
>NW_006921634.1:14430659-14436324 GCF_000298275.1 Orycteropus afer afer | reverse complement strand
TATTATTATCATCAAGACATATGTATTATTGGTTATATATATATATATATATATACACACTGTACAATTACATACTTAGTAACACAATTGGTTTGTATACAAGTGACATGAGATACACGTGTTACATGCGAGAAGCTGTTGTGTTTCATATCTGGTCATGCTGCATCCTGTTCTCTGCTTGGGAATTCTGAACTGTAGTACAATTTTATGGAGCCATGGATATATATATATGGTTAGATGTTGTCCAAATGTACATTATGAGGTGCATAATTGTATAGGGTAATAGTTAAAAATATGAGCTTTGGAGTCATACAAACTTGGGTTCAAATCCTAGCTATGTTACTTACTAGTGATGTAAATTTGAGCATGTTATTTAACCTCTCTAAGCTTCAATTTTCTTAAATTAAATCAGATAATATAAGTATAGCACACTGGCTATACTTGAAAGCATCTCAGAAATTTGAAATGCTAAGCTCATGATATTTCAGCTGAATACCTATGATTCCTGGTAATTACTTTTCTTTTTACTTCTGTCGTCTACTTTTAGTAGGATGGATTTTCTGCTTCTGTCTCAAAATTTGGCTCTATTTTACAAAAATAGAAGACAACTAATATCGAAAAACTACACTTCATGTAATAAAAACCTAATTTTCTTCAATATCGAAATGACCTTATTTATTTTTCCCCATGGTTCACAGCACAAAAAAGATGAATAATTATCTTAGGCTACTCAAGTTACATATGTGAGCACTAAGGATTTAAAAGGGTTATTTATATTGACGATGCTTATTTGGAAGGTCAAATGAGTGATGTCTTTGCTGAAATATTTTCTCAGTCATTTGTCAAATTTAGGAAATATGAAGCATTTGTTTTGCTTTCAGGGCCTGCTGAAATTCTGTTATTGAATAGAAGAAGACATACCAGGAAAAAGTAAATTTAAGGGATTATTTTTTGTCATATTTCCTCTCATTAAGAAAATTGCATTTTCATATTAAAATATAAAAAAAAGCCCAAGATTTTGATGTAGAAAGTTTGGTTTATACTCCTTATTTACCGTAACCTGGAGCTCTGTTGGTGCAGTGACTAAGACATTTAACTGCTAACCAGAAGGTTGGTGGTTCAAACCCACCAGCCACTCCACAGAAGGAAGATGGGGCAATCTACTTCCATAAAGATTTACTAGCTAGGAAACCCAAGGAGGTTGCTGTGAGTCAGAATTGACTCGACGGCAGTGGGTTTTGCTGTTTTTTTTTTTTTTTTATTGACTGTAACCAGGAGTAAATCACAGGTCTACAATTAATTCATCTATTATTATTGGATAACATAAAGTCATTTCCTATGCAGAGCAATCCCAAATAATAGAGTACAACAGCCCCATAGGCCTCCCAAGGCTGTAATCTTTATGGGATCAGACTGCCACATTTCTCCCACAGAGCAGCTGGTACAGTCAAGCCACCAACCTTTCAGTTAGTGCTGTTATGCCACCAGGGTTCCTTCACTCACCTGTAAAACAGATGTAAATATACTGACTACTAGGTACTACCTACCTAGCATTTTTGTCTTGAGAATGAAATGAGATCATGTATGTGAAGGCAGAATTCTATAGAAAAACCAACCATTTAATGGTTAGAAGGACTTGAGCTTAATTATTAATCATAATCTGTGTGACATTAGCAAGTTCCAAAACTTTTCTGAGCCTCGTATTTTTCTGTACAATGGAGAAAACATTGTCTATTAGACAATATTGCCATGAGGATTTAATGATGTCACGTGTGACAAGCTTTCAAAAGAAAGTACTGTCTAACATTTTCTTTTTTTTTTTAATCAGCACAATGTTTTGTGAATGGGGTTAGATGTGAATATTTGTTGGTTCCATAAATGAAGTCTTTAAATTGACTTCACATAACATTTAAATGTACTGGCTTAAAATATAAAATTCCCTGAATTTCAAACCAAAGAGAATTGGTGAAATGCCTATCTGGAGAATGGACTATACTGCAGATGTTGCTAATAGTGCTATTATCATGGAAAGGTTTTTTCCATATATTATCCAGGAGTGAAGAGCATAAATTAACATATATGGAATGATCTATTTGTTTTTAATAAAAAAAAAATTTGAACAAAGAGCTTGGAAAAACATATTCCAATAACAGAAATGGGACAACTGGTGAATTTTATCTTTGCTTTGGGCTTATCTGTGTTTTCTAATGTATGTACAATAATATGTCATTATACAGATAACAAAGGAAATATTAAAATGTTGAATAACAATAAGAAGGAATAGAAACTAACCTCCTTCGGCTGAACAGATGACCACAATTTGACTAAAAGGTCCATCTCCTTTATTGTTATAAACGCCAACCTTCACTTCAAAGGGAGTAAGAGGAGGGACACTTTCATCTCGATAAATGAATTTTGAAGCTTCAGAAGATGTCACCATTTTTTCCTTCCAGCCACGTGTTCCATTGGGTCTAAAAGCCACAATATAACCAAAGCCTTCCCCATTCTGAAACTCTTCAGATACTGGCTAAAGAAGAAAAAATCCATTAATTATCAACAACATTAACATTAAGAAAAAAATAATCCAAGAACTTCAAATCCTTAATTTACTTATTTATTATTTTAATTTTGGATAACTAGCACTTGACTACTAATCAGAAGCCTGGCTGTTCAAACTCACCAGCCACACCTCAAAAGGAAGGTTGGGCAATCTATTTCCATAATGATATTGACTCGGAAAGCCAAGGAGGGGTCTCTATGAGTCAGGTCTGACTCGATGGCACATAACAACAACAACAGAGAAACAGACTTTCAAATATCTATACTATTTTGGAAACCAAAATAGCCAATCACATTGGTAATGTTTGGAAACCTAAGTCTGTAAAGGTAAGAGATGAAATATTAAATGATATCAGATGGTATTTAAGTAAACTGTCAAGAGTATGGAAAACTCTTGAAGTGAAACAAATTTGCTCCAATTAGTCATGTATATGAAATGAAGTTCCTGGGATTCTACACTAGAATTTCACATTAAGCAAACTGTCATATGGTCTGGTGGTTGGGAAAAGCTTGTCACTGGAACCACTCTGCAGAGCCCTTTGCATAGCAAATATAGAAGATATTAATGCAAGACTTTGTGCTTTACTAAATTTATGCTTTACTAAAATGTGAAAAAAAATCAGACTGTGATATTTGTTTTAGAAACTTTTTGTGTTATATGTGCTGTAAACTGTGAACTTTAAAATTCAGCTAAGGCCCAAGATGGGTTTTGTGGTATAGTGAATGACTTGGTTTGGCTTTTCCAACTAGTCTTTGTGACTTCTACCAGATCACTGGGTAAACCCCATAAACTCCATTGCCCTCGAGTCAGACTTGACCCATAGCGACACCTCCTTGGGTTCCTGAGGGGGTATCACTATGGAAGAAGATTGCCCAACCTTCCTGCTGAGGAGTAGTTTGGTGGGTTTAAAGGGCCAGCCTTTTGGTTAGCAGTCAAGTGCCTTAGGCACTATGCCACCAGAGCTCCCAATCACTGGGTTGTTGTTGTTATGTGTCATCGAGTTGGACCCGACTCATTGTGACTCCTCCTTGGATTTCTGAGGCAGTATCACTAGGGAAGTAGATTGCCCCATCTTCCTTCCCAGGAGTGACTGGTGGGTTTGAACTGCCAGCCTTCTGGTTAGCAGTCAAGTGCCTTAGGCACTATGCAAATAAGATATATGGAACTCTAGTGTAGAGATCGTTTAGTTTTATCATTCTGCTTAGCTTAAAATGAGCTCTCCTGGAGGCAGAAGGGGGTATCTCACTGCCATCAAGAAAGAGGAGTGTAGTGGATCCTTGGACTCAAGATCCCTGTGTTGGACCTCCTTGGCAGAGATACATGGCAGTGACTTCCAGCTGAGTGAGGGTGGCAGTGGAACCAAGAGGCACAAGACAGAGCTGGAGGCTTACTTGGCCCACAGAGTGAGAAAGCTGAGTGCCTGGGGGTGGGGTACACGTAGGTGTACTTACTGGCAGAGCTAAAAGAACTTTATAACTCTTGCCCCAGCAGGGCAGAGGCCAGGTCAAGGGGCCAAGGGCTAGAGAGGCATGCCTGAGGGTTTAGCAGAGGAGACACTGCCCTGATTGAAGAACAGTATCTTGAGTGCATTCCTGAACCTGAACTGTAGCCTGTTAGTACCATAAAAAATCCCATAATCATGAGTATTATCTGTGAGTTGTATGTGGCCATTGCAATGAATTATCAAATCCAGCAGTGTAGTTAGTGCTGTGGGAGGGACAGTTGGTGTCAGAACTGGTAAAAAGGCTGGAGGGTGGCAGCATGTCTGGCTTCATAGGAATAAGCCTTGGGCTGTTGATGGTGACTCTGTTTCCCCTTTGTGAGATTGGAGGAAGTCAGAGATGTCACCTCCATGCCCTTCTTGCAGGTTCACTCTAAAAATAGTAAGCCTGAGGTTGAAAACCAGTAGAAAAAAAGGGAAAAGCACCACTGAACATAAACATGTAGGTTTAATAGAGAGAGTCAATTTTCTGAAAGTAAGAATCAAATGCATACCACAGAAAGAAGTAATTATGATTGAATAGAGTTTGCCATGGAATTAGCAATGTTACCAATGACTGCTGAATGCAGTGCTTGGCACATGATAAATACTCAATAAATAATTGTTACATAAATCAATTTTTCCTTTATTTTTGTTTGAGGGAAAACTGTAGTCTGTGGAGGAAGAGAGACAAAGACTACTAAATCAAAGCTTATAGAGAAAGGCAATTCTATTTGTCAAGATATGATCTCATTGAAGGTCAGGTATTGTGAAGTTAATATCTGTACAGAAATTAAAAAAGAAAAACAAACACAGCATGAAGTTTTATTGAAGAAAAAGGGAAGGGACTGATGAACAGGACAGAGGATGTGACGGTGGAAGATTTCTTAGTAGGAAAATATTTTTTTTTCTTATGCATTTTATTATATTTCTTATAGACAGTGAAGGATTTATGTATTTGTTCAGTTTTCTTAAAGTCATTTTTATTTTTGTGTATTCTATGGGATAGTTCTGTGAGCTACATTAAAAAAAACACACACACACACTAATTACCCTCAAGTTGACTCTACTCATGGTGACCCTATGATTGTCAGAGTAAAACTCTGATCCAAGAGGTTTTCAGACTGATTTTTTGGAAGCAGATCACTAGATGTTTCTTCTGAGGCCTATCTGGATGGATTTGAACCTCTAACCTTTTGATTAACAGATGACAGCATTAATCATTTGTACCATCCAGTGACTCCTGTGAGGTACACAGCTATATTTGATAATAGAGTTATTTAACATTAAAGAAAAAAAGGTGGACTATGAGTGTATCCCTCACACCCCTCCTCCATGCTCCTTTTCCTTGACAGGAGAAATTTTGGAGTCATGTGAAATAGATTAAGATGACAAGTTTTGTATTTAAAGTTTCAATTCTATTGCTTATTAAGCAAGGCATGCACACTGTGCCTAAGTTTTGTAATTTGTAAAATAAGGACTATTTTCTCCACTGATGATATTGTTGTCTGGGTGTGTTGGATTGGGTTCTCTAGAGAAACACAAAAACCAGCAAAGTGTATATGTATATTTATAGAGAGAGAAAGAGAGAGAGAGAGAGATTTATCTTAGGTAAAAGGCTCACA
>NW_006921634.1:14410071-14411716 GCF_000298275.1 Orycteropus afer afer | reverse complement strand
GTATCAAACAGTGTTTCTTTGGTATTCATAAGGTTTTCCCTGGCCAATTCTTTGAGAAGTGGACAGCCTCTTCCTTCTTCCTAGTCTGTCTCAGTCTGTAAGCTGGGCTGATACCTGTGCACACTGTGCATCCCAGTGGGTTTGAAACATGAGTGGCTCAGCCCCAAAACTCACATCAACATGTCACCATGGTAGGACAAACCGAAAGACAAGTTTGTCTCCCTGTTGGAAACCTCTCATACCCAACCCACTTATAGAGATATCTGAAATAAAATAAGTTTACAAGACTGTAAACAGGGAACCAGAGACATCAATTAGGAAGTGAGGACAACTAAAAACCAAAAAGAGAGGAAAAATAGTGTTGTTATTCTAACAACTTCTAAATGGTGAGGAAGTCCTGACAATTGTGAGATACAAGAGAGTGCTTTAATCTTGGGAAGAAAATTATAAATTACAGGGTAAACTCAAAGAAAAATAATAAACCTTCACATCAAAATAAAAGAGAGGTCAAACACAAATACTTAGCAAATACTAAAACAACAGCAGTGAAGGAGATAATAACGCAACTCATGAACAAAATGAGCTCAGCATAGAAAATTATATGGAACAAAGAAATCAGCAACACCATGAAAAAACACATAACAAAATGACATCAATAAACTCATACTAGTTGATAATTACACTGAATATCAATGGATTATATTCACCACTCAAGAGATGGAGAGTTGCAGACCACATAAGAAAACATGACCCATCAATATGTTGTCTGCAAGAGACTCACCTTAGACATAAAGACAAAAGTAGACTAAAAATGGAAGGTTGGAAAAATATATACCAAGCAAATGGCACCAAAAGAAAGGAGGAGTGGCAATATTAACTTCTGATAAAATTGACTTTAAGACAAAAATGACCAGAAGAGACAAGGAAGATATTATATAAGGATTAAATGATCACTTGAACAAAAGGACATTATCATAATAAATATCTACACACCCAATAAAAGGGCCCCAAAATACATGAAGCAGACTTTAATAGAATTGAAAAGACAAACAAATGACTCCACAGTAATAGTAACAGACTTTCACACACCGTTTTCAATAACAGAATAAGTGGAAAGTAACCCAACAAAGATGCAGAAGAACTAAACGATATGATCAACCAACTTTATCTTATAGACATCTACAGAACACTTCTTCCCAACGCAACAAAATATACACTCTTTTCCAGCACACATGGAACATTCTCCAGGATTGATCATATGTTAGGCCACAAAGCAAGCCTCAAGAAATTTAAAAACACTGAGATACTGCAAAGCATCTTTTTAGATCACAATGCTATAAAATTAAAAATCAACACTAGGAAGACCAAGAGAAAAAAGTGCAAACTCATGGAAACTGAATAACATGCTCCTCAAAAATGACTGGGTACTAGGAGAAATAAAAAATGAAATTAAAAAATTCCTTGAATCAAGTGAGAATGAAAACACAACATAGCAAAATCTTTGGGACACAGCAAAAGCAGCTATCAGAGGGCAATTTATAGCAATAAATGTACACATCAAAAATCATGCATTGCTGATGGGACTGTAAAAATGATACAATCACTGTGGAAATTGGTAGGACAATTCCTTAAAAAGTTAAAAATA
>NW_006921634.1:14394969-14409741 GCF_000298275.1 Orycteropus afer afer | reverse complement strand
GAGTGGCTGGTGGGTTTGAACCACCAGCCTTCTGGTTAGCAGTCAAGTGCCTTAGGCACTATGCTACCAGAGCTCCTAAATAATAATATAGAATCTGCAAAATATCATATAATGTGGAAGAATTTAGAGGACATTAAACACCTTGGAGAACATTAAGCTGTGTGAAATAAGTAAATCACAGCAGGAAAATATTAGTCCACTATTGTGAAAGGTCAAGGAAAAGTTTACGCATGGAAAGAAATTTTCTTTGTTGGTTTCCAGGGATGGGATGAGAATGAAGGCTAAATACTTAGATGTTGTTGTTGTTATGTGCCGTCGAGTCGACCCCAACTCATAGTGACCCCTCCTTGGGTTTCCGAGGCAGTATCACTATGGAAGTAGGATTGCCCAACCTTCCTTCCAAATAGATTGTAAAAAAAGCAACAACAAAAAAGATATATACATAGAAACCAAAGATTATTTGTGGTTGCTAGGGGTCAGAATGAGGGGTAAAGGGGAAGCTTTTGTTTGTGGGGCATTGAGTTTATGCTAATGGTGGAGTATTTTGGAAAAGGATAGCAATAATTGTGGTACAAGATGAATAAAGTCATCAATGTCCCTGAGCTGTAAATGAGAAAGTTGTTATATTGTGTATGTTTTCACCACAATTATAGTAAAAAATAAAATAAAATAAAAAAAGAATGAAAATTAGTTTCTAAAATAAAAAATGATAGTGGTGTTTCCTAAAGAGTTCAAATAATGTTTTTATTTTACTCAATAGAGTAAGATGGTATACTGTTGCTATTTGCCATCGAGTTGGACCCAACTCATAGTGACCCCTCCTTCAGTTTCCGAGGCAGTATCACTACAGAAGTAGATTGCCCAACCTTCCTTCTGAGGAGTTGCTGGTGGGTTTGAACCTCCAGCCTTCTGGTTAGCAGTCAAGTGCCTTAGCCACTATGCTACCAGAGCTCCAAGGTGGTATTCAGTAACATTAAATATGTTCTTGTAGTGAGAAAGATCTGTGCTTGAGTGCCAGCTCTACCATTGTAACTGGTTGGCTGAGAATGTTTCTGAAACTCTCAGTCCTTCTGTTGCTTGTGGAGATAATAATAGTATGTACCTGGTAGCTTAGTGCCTAAGGCACTTGACTGCTAACCAGAAGGCTAATGGTTCAAACCCACCAGCCACTCCTCAGAGGAAGGTTGGGCAATCTACTTCCATAGAGATACTGCCTTGAAAACCCAAGGAGGGTCGCTATGAGTCAGGTCTGACTCGATGGCACATTACAACAACAACAACACAACGATGTTTTACTTTTATTTTATAAACCATAATCACAATGCCTGGCCCTACAATTAATAAATATTCATAATCAATTATTGACAACTAGTACTTACTGTTGTTATCTGAGAGTTTTTTTTTTTTTTTTTTTCTAACATCTTTGTTAGATTTGAAGAAGAGAAAGTGGTAAACTCATCCATGAGAAACATTAAAATTCATCATGAGTCTATATACATATATATGATCTTACAATAGAACATCCTTTTGAAAATTTGGGTATTATTGTTTTGACAAAATTGCTTTGATGGGAATTATGCTTTCAATTTCAGCTTAGCTTGTTTTAGTATGGCAATCTGGGCAATATACCCCTACTTACATATATCTTATGATTTACATAAGAGGTTGCAAGGATATTTCAGGAAATGCAAGATTCATCTGATTTATGAACCTTCCCATAAGCAGCAATAATGAGGAACACAGGAGATGAATATAAACAACGAATAGTGTGTAACTCAACTTATATTATTTCAACTTTATTTTATGTATGTCCAAAAGGCAGTAGGGAGCTCTGGTAGCATAGTGCCTAAGGCACTTGACTGCTAACCAGAAGGCTGGCGGTTCAAACCCACCAGCCACTCCTCGGAAGGAAGGTTGGGCAATCCTACTTCTGTAGTGATACTGCCTCAGAAACCCAAGGAGGGGTCGCTGTGAGTCGGGCCGACTCGACAGCACATAACAACAACAACAACATCTTTGTAGTAGGAGCTCTGGTAGCATAGGTCCTAAGGCATTTGATCGCTAACCAGAAGGCTGGCGGTTCAAATCCACCAGCTGTTCCTCAGAAGGAAGGTTGGGCAATCTACTCCCGTAGTGATACCGCCTCAGAAACCCAACGAGGGTTCATTATGAGTCAAGCCTGACTTGAGGGCCCATAACAACAACATCTTTGTAGTAAGACCTGAGTTTTATTTTATTTTTCTTTCAGTCACTACCCAAAGTAGGTTGTGGAACAAGATTTTTATGTATTATGTTGTGCCAATTGAGCCTGGTTTCCCCCAATACTATGGTCCTGAGTGGGTATGTCCAGTTTTTAATTCTTGGGTTTAAGACCTGAGTTTTAATTCCAGCTCTGCCACTTACTTACACTGATACCTTCTGCAAGTTTTGCAAACTCTCCAATTCTGTTTTCTCATCTGTAAAATGAGAATAAACAGTCCTTGCTTAAGAGAGTTGTTGGGAGAATTAAATGATATAATAAAGGGAAGTGCTTGGCTCTTGTGGTTATATGTGGTCAGTGATTAATGAATGGAGTATGATATTATGAGGATTAGGAGAGTAGGAAGTTTAAATTAGTGTTTCACATTTACTCTTGACTAGATACGCTATTTCCCCTTTTGTCTTTATGCTATAATCTTTCATGCTTAAATCTGCTGTTCTATCATTTTGCTCTTTATCTTTCCTTCTAAATCTTTGTGGCAAAGAGCAGCTACTAGTCAGAAAATGACATAGCTAACAACATTTTTTTTTTTTCCAGAAAGTCCCTTATTGAAATTACCATCTTTGCATAAAAAACTGCTTCTGAAAATGAAGACAAATTTCAAAATATATTTTGTAGAAATGCTTGTCCCCAAAATGTTTTCACTATTTTAAAATACTGTCTGTTACATGAGCTATACTATTTTCTTCTCTTCCCTGATGACTTGGTTTTAGAAATCTATTTTTTTGACATTTTTTTTGGCTTTTCTCAATCTTACTGAGAACCATTTATTTTATTTAATATACATTCAATTTACTCACTGGGTTGAAGAAAATGGTAATGTTCATTCAGTAGTATTTTATTTTAGATTTTCCCAATTATTTCAGCTGAATCTCATATTTTCTGAATAATGTTTTCTTAGAAACATGTAATGGAGAGATCGTTAAGAATCCCATAGCTTTATGCCTTTTCTCTACATATAGCAATGCCTGTCAACTATACATTGGCTAATGGCTCCAGTGACCAATTTTGCCCATGTCCTGTTTGGCCAGTTTTCAAAGCCATATTAAATATCATTTAGCCTACAAAGTCAATCTAGGTACCCCTAGAGGAAATTAATCTAGTTCCACCTTATATTCCAGTAGTATTTTTTTGTGTGTGTTCTTTCCATAATTTTTTTTGAACATTTTATTGTGGCTTAGGTGAAAACTTACAAAGCAGATAGTATCCCATTAAGCAATTTATGTATAGATTGTTTTATGACATTGCTTGTGTAGATAAAATCACAGATTTGCTAAGAAATAACAAAACCCATTTTATTACCCTTTCTTATCAGCCACCTCCAGGTCTAATGTATAGGATTGTAGCACTAGGAATGTTTTGGAAGAGCATTTTTAGTCCAGTAGATGAATATTCTGTGATATTTCCTTCTACTCCCCACTGTCAATAGAGGAGAAATAGAGGATATCATTTCCTTCCTCAAACTAAGTGAGGATGGGATCAAGAGTTGTAAAGAGTGCAGATGCTTACCAGATGTGGAGGCTCAGATCTTAGCTCTTGCCTCAATGCTTGCTGTGCTTCAGATACATGCACAATGGCTCATCTCCAAATTGTGCTAGAGCCAATGTCAAAGTTGTTCTTGGGAGCATTCTGTATTTCTAGAGTTTGGCAGGATAATAATGCAAAGTAGTTCCTGCAGTCCAAGTGGACACTGTGGAAGGCAGGCTTGGACAGACTTGGGACTCTGACTGATAAGGCTACCTCCTGGGAGGTAGGATGGTTTCCAAAGAACCCAATGGGCTAGCAAGAGAAATAAGCAGCATGTGGATAAATGCTATCATGTGGAATCACTCATATATGTACATATTATTCTGGTTACCTAGTGCTTCTCTGACAGGCATGCATAGTGCAAATGGGATGGCTTGAACAAATAGGAGTTTATTCTCTTTCGAATTTGGAGGCTTTAAGTCCAAGTTCAAAGTGCCAGGCTCTAGGGGCTGGGTGAAAGCCCCTCAACCTTGGGGTCCAGCTCTGCCTCCTGCTCCTGTCCCACTGGAGCTAGAGGCATTTCTTCACTCAGACAGCTGCTGGTGCTGAGACTGAGAAGCCCAAGGTGACAAGTAAAAAGGCACAGTCCTGATATTACCAAACTACATGGTAGGCCATTAACTTAAATCCATTGTAAGTCCCAAGGTTGGCAAAGCATGGGAGCTTGCTGAACAATGACATGATTATATGCAGGGTCCAAGCATGCCATAAACTAGAGACCAGTCCCCAAGGCTTCTGCTTATATACAGGAAGCAGACCACATTCCCTAAGACAGCTACTCAGCTGCTCACAGTAGATTCCACCATGGAGATGATTACCAGTCTCATCATGGGGAATACTACATCCAGCTGCCCAGCCACTCAACCAGGCCCAGCCAAGTTGGCACACGGGCTGAACTACCACACATATACATGCATTTATACACTTATATAATATATGCACACACATATTTATTTATTATTATATACATATATGCATACATATATACACTTATACAACATATTCACATATATGTTTATTTATTATTGTATATATATATATATGCATATATTTTTATTATTTATTTTAGAAATGAATATTTATAGAAAGTCTCTGAATTAGGTAGTAATCTTTCCTTTTATAAACAAATACATTCATACACACATACATATGTGTATATTGTATTAATGTCCTATTATTACCAAATTTCTTGGTATAAATCTCAATATTTGCACTTTATTTATTATTCCCAGAGCTTTGGTAATAGTATGACACTTATACTGCAGAGAAGATGAATTTTTTATATGACAAGTTATATAGCTAACTTTATCTTCTTTCTTTTTTTATCATTCAATAATGAATATAAATATGAGCCTTATAGAATTTTAGAATTTAATTATAAAAGAGAATGGCTCTTTCTATTTTTTTTACAAAACATATTTTTTTTCCATTTCTTCCACAGTGTATTCTTTCAAATTGATTTTCCTAAAATGTAATTTTCTCTTTTGAATATCATCTTTTCTTGAATAATGAAAGAAAGTATTTACATTACCCCATTCCATATTCATATACTGGTTTAATGATAGAAATGAATTTCAAGATTAAATACAGGGTTATTTATCTTTTTAAGGAGTTCTGGTGGCATAGTGGGTAAGGCACTTGACAGCTAACCAGCAGGTCAGCGGTTCAAACCCACCAACTGCTCCATGGAAGAAGACTGGGCCATCTACTTCCATAAAGATTTATAGCCTCTGAAATCCCATGGGGGTTGCTATGAGTTAGAATCAACTGAATGGCAGTGAGGTGTTTTTTTTCATATATATATAATTATATATATAATACATGCATACATAATTATATATAAAATTATATATACAGTAATAAATAACTATAAATATTATACTATGTATTATATATTACTGTTCATATAATTTTATATATAATTATGTATGCATATATTTTATATATAATTATATATAAATATATATATATATATATATAACTATTTTGACAACCTAATAATACAAAATTGGATTGAACTTTTTATCTTATGTTGAATGACTACCAAGAGTGTTTCTATCACTGAAAAATTCAAAATATGCCATAGCAGAATTTTCAATGAAAACAAAAATTAACTTTTTTTCTGGATATAGAAAAGGAATAATTCTAAAGTAGAAATGCTTTACTAAATCTGCTTTGAAATTTGGAATAGTATAGTAAATAAGAATTGTAAAGGGCATAAAACTTTTAACTCAATTTCCAGAGTATGAGTCTTTCCTCTCTCAGACAGCTCTGTCAATTTTCAAAGTTTAGTTGGTCCATTAGTACAGAACCATCTTTTAAAGTATATGACATGCACTTAACAGAAGCAGTGTGTCACTTGAGAGGGTGTCTCAGGATATTGGTGTCCTTTTTAATTTGTGCTGCCTGACAAAACCGGCACAAAACTGAACACTTGGTTCAACACCATTAGTAGCTCTAGTTAAGTGGTATCAAAGCACAAGAAGCATTAAATAGACAGCACAAGCCTTCCTCAACTCACTTTCAATGGGGAGTACTTCATGCATTTTTCATGCTATTTCTCTTCTCTTCCATAAGATTTTAATGGGCTAAACTGCCATGTATATAGAACTCATGATAAAATGGAGAGACGGGTACTATATGATTGAGGTAGCTGCAGAAATAGATAAGAGCGAAGTCTTTTAAAATTAAATACAATTTAGGTAGCAAAGTAAAAGTGTTTTTGTTAAAATGCTTTTAATAGCATGAGATTTATTCTATAAAAAGTCTGAAATGATCATTCATCCCAAATGGATTATTTATTTTAGAAATGAATATTTATAGAGAGTCTCTGAATTAGGCAGTAATCTTTGCCTTTGTTTAAACACAATTAACAATATGCAAAGTAAAGTGGAGCTTTTTAAAAAATATGTGAGCATAAGTACTTCCATTGGCAGTCATTTCAGTATTGCACAGTGAGTACATAATATGAAGAACAACTAACCTGTTATGCTCTTAATTAATGAACACCTGTACACAATGAAAGCATGGCTGATTTTATGGATGCATGAAAATCCAACCAGGCAATTAATATTCAATTTAGAATTCACACAATTGAAATAGTAGCGTAGACAACTACTTGTAATACGCAAATCACAAAAGCAGAAAAGTTAAGTTTTTTGTGGATGAATCTTTTCTAACATATTCAGGCTATTTTACCTTTTATTTTATTTGTTGTTTAATTTTTGTAAGGAAAAAATAAGGACATCTTTTGCATGGTTATTTACACGTAATGTACTAAATTGACCATTTGGGGGTCTCTATTATTTTCTTTCATTATTCTTTTTCTTTTCCTTTATAAATACAGCCATAGTACACTTTTAAGAAAGGATCCACTTTTGTGATAAATTATTTTATTTATAAGCTTTGATAGAAATGGAAAAAAAAAAACACATTTGTGGTCAAATTCTATAATTATAATACACTATAGTTATAACTATGAATATAATTTATGTAACTATAAACTGAAAATGAACACTGTTATTTCTTAGTCTTCTATGCACTTGTGTCTCTGATCTATGTATTAGTGTGGGTAGAGACCTATTAAAGGAATGTTTTCTTTGAATCTTTCAACAAAGATCTATTGAACAGAAGTTCCAGACAAACACTCTTACAGGTTTTGAAGATAGAGCAATTTAGAACAATAATAACAATAACAAAAAATAACAATAAAATAAATTCTCCTTTCTCAGCACACATACATTCTAATGACTGTTGAGACTCATATGGTATCATTGAGCATAAAGACCTTAATGTTTTTCTTTCCTCCCTATAGATATTATGTATCCCTCCCTCATTTCTCAGTTGTTTTCAAATTATTCTTATCAACATTTTTGATGTTTGTGATCTCCTAAGTAAGTATCTAGGAGCTCTGGTAGCATAGTGCCTAAGGCACTTGGCTGCTAACCAGAAGGCTGGTGGTTCAAACCCGCAAGCCACTCCTCAGAAGGAAGGTTGGGCAATCTACTTCCGTGATGATACCATCTTGGAAACCCAAAGAGGGATTGCTATGAGTTGGGTCTGACTCGACAGCACACAACAACAACAAGTAAGTGTCATACTAAGTTAGTAAATACATTTTATAGAGATAAAAGAAACAGTAAATCTCACTAAGACTGTGTCCAAACTAATTAAAGACCTAGTCCAAAACATTTTTTTTTCTTCTGCTTCTTCCATGTGAGATACAAGAAGATATTTTAAGACTTATTTTTAAATCTTTTAATTTTTCTCATGTGTCATTGAAAACATTTATTAAAGGTACTTCATGATAAAAGACTAGCAGGATCTTAGGTTTTCTAAGTCAGGAAGCAGATGAGTGTTTATTCTGCACATAGATTTAACGAATGAAATAGGACAAGGAAGAACTATGTTTGGCTTTGCAAAGTGGCATTTGTATTAGGTTAGTTGTGAAGAGCAATCCAGGAAACTTAAGGAAGTACACTATAATTAAAGGTGACTGTTCTCTTTAACAGAGAAAGAAGGTAAGCCAATCAATTCCAAATTTGATGGAAATGCTTTATAGAATCAGTATATAATTAGAAGAAGAAATTAACTTCTTCAATTTCATGATAACTTGAAGATGATAAATGCAAGGACTGAAAGGAAACTGAAAGCTTTAGAAGCCTGAGTTCAGGGAAACAAAAGATCTGAAGTAAAATAAAATAAAACATTTATTTTTAGGGAATAATTTTATGATGTTGAAGTAAATGAATCAGGAAAAATTATTCCAAGGCAAGCATTAATGATTAATTCAAATTGCTTTTAAAGAGATGAGAGACATTCTGATTCAGAGTAGTGGTTCTTTAAAGTCTTACCTGCTTCATTCGTGCGGATCATTCGAGATGGCGTGCTTGGATCTCCGGTTCCAATCGGATTGGTGGCCACCACTCTAAATTCATATTCCACCCAGGGATTCAGGTCCACTGCCATAGCTGATTCCATGTCCCCTGTTATGATTTCTGGAACTATAGAGAGGAAGGAGATTTCATGTCATTAGGAGCATTGAAGAACTGCTACAAACAGCAATTAAGGATATCACAACTGCTGACAGAGTCAGCAGACTGACACATAATTCCTTATAGATGTAAGAAAGCCCCTAGTTTCACTAAAACCAGTTGCTATTGAATTATCCAACTCATGGTGACACTATGTCTGTCAGAGTAGAACTGAGTTCAGGGTTTTCAAAGGCTGGTTTTCAGAAGTAGATCATTAAAAGTAGATTTTCTTCTGAGTCATCTCTGGATGGATTTGGAATTCCAAACTTTTAGTTAGCAACTGAGTCCTTAACCATTTGTACCAGCCAGGGACTCCTCAGTCTCATTAGGAAATTGTTGTTATGTTGTTATGTGCTGTGGAGTTGGACCTGATTCATAGTGACCCCTCCTAGGGTTTCCAAGGAGGTATCACTACAGAAGTAGATTGCCCAACCTTCTTTCTGAGAAGTGGCTGGTGGGTTTGAACTGCCAGCCTTCACTCGCATAAGCCAAAGTCTGAGTTAATTAGAATTCTTTCATCTTAACCTTATACATAACTTGTCACTATCTACACTAGAAATAATTTCATCAACAACAGCTCCAGAGAAGAGGTCAAATAATGCTATAATTTAAACTAACATCTTTTATTCAGTTTCTTGGGGAACTTTTTGAGCATGTTTTCTCTAGGTTCTGGGAAACATACTTAACCACTTTGCAGTTCCAAACAGCAGACTAAAGATAAACCCACTGCCGTTGAGTTGATTCCAACTCACAGTGACCCTATACAATAGAGTAGAACTGCCTCATAGGGTTTCCAAGGCTATATAAATCTTTATGGAAGCTGACTGCTTCATCACCTCCTATGGAGTGGCTGGTAGGTTTGAACAGTCAACATTTTGGTTAGCAGCTGAAATGTTTTAGTCACTGCACCACCAGACAGCCATCAAAACAAAATAAAACTATCTTAACTTTGTCCATCCTTCTAGGCTTCATCTAGTTTCTCTGTTTTCTTTTTTAGAAAACCTTAAGAGTTGGTTATGCAATGACTTGCTGTAGTCAATTATTTCCCTTCCATTCTCTCTTGACCCCACCCCAATCAGGCTCTTATCTCCAGAATTTCTCCACAACTGTTCCTTTCAAGATTACCAATGGCCTCTATTTTACTAAACTTATAGTCAAGTCTCCACTCCTCACCTTACTAGATCTATTATCCTTTGACGCAGTTGATCACTCTTTCTCTTTCAAACACCTTTCAAAATTTTTGTTTCTCTCTGCCTGACTATACGTAGCCTCCATTGCTGGTTTCTTTGCACCTTCTTGCTCTATTAAGTCTTTCCTGTTTTCTTACTCCATGATGTTATTATGTTTTTGAATCTCTTCTATAATTTCATAACTTCTATATTTTCAGTCATAAACATCTTCTCTGAACTCTTAACTCATCTAGTTAATAGTCTATTAAATGTTTCTATGTGGATAAAGTTCTCAACCTTAAATTCTCCAGCTTCCCAAATCTACTTCTTTTGCAGTATTCTTTACTCAGTGAGTGACAATTACATTCTTACAGTTGTTGCAACCAAAAATCTTGGGGTTATCTTAAATGCCTTTCTTTCTCTCCTAGCCATATCTAATCCATAAGTAAATTATGATATCTCTGACTTCAAAATGTGTTGGTTTTTCTACTCCATTTTGCAGCAAAACTTCTTAAAGAATTGTTGATATTAACTTTTCTCCCATTCTCTCTTAAACACAATCTTCTCAGACTTTGGTCCCTACTGTTTGACTAACATTGCTTTTGCCATTGTCACTAATGACCTGTTGTTGTTGTGTTGTTGTTATGTGCTGTCAAGTTGGCCCTGACTCATAGCAACCCCCCTTGGGTTTCTGAAGTGGTATCACTACAGAAATAGATTGCCCAACCTTCCTTCCGAGGAGTGGATGGTGGATTTGAACCAGCCTTCTGGTTAGCAGTCAAGTGACTAATGACCTACATACATGTTTCTAAACCCAGCAGTGAATTTTTATGTCACTTGATGTGTCAGCAGGCAGCATTTATTCTCTCTTCTTTATTGCACTTTACCAATTTGTGTATCCAAGTTGCTTCCTCTTCTCCACAACTGCTTAATATTGGAATGCTCCAGGACCCAGTTTTTCTTATTCTTCTCTATTTTATACTTACTTTTTTGGAGATAACATATAATCTTCTGTATCAAGATATAATTTGTAGGCCAATAATATCCTAATTTATATCTTTATTCTAAACTTCTCTCCTAAACTCCAGACTCATATCCAATTGCCTAGCTGACATTCCCATTTGGATATTTAATACATGTATCAAATTTAATATGTCTCAAATTGAACTCCTGTTTCACCTCAAACCAAATATGCTCCATTCATATAGAATTCTCCCTACCAGTTGACAGCAACTCTGTCCTTGAGTTGATTAGATAAAAAATATTGGAGTCATTCTTGAATCTTTTTTTCCCTACATTCTTCACATTCATTCTGCCATGAATTCCAGTGGACCCTACTTTCTAAATATATTCAACACATATGTTGTTGTTATGTGCTGTCAAGTCAGACCCAACTCATAGCGACCCCTCCTTGGGTTTCCAAGGGGTATCATTATGGAAGTAGATTGCCCACCCTTCCTTCCAAGGAGTGTCTGGTGGGTTTTGAACCACCAGCCTTCTAGTTAGCAGTCAAGTGCCTTAGGCACTACACTACCAGAGCTCCTATATATATATATTTACCTCATTAGTTTCTATCACTCTAAGATACAATCAACTCTGAAGTACAATAGCTTTGTAACTAGTTTATGTGATTCTTCACTTGTCCCTCTCATAGTCTATTTCCAATACAGGCTGAATGGTTGTATTAAAAGATAAAATTGATAGTGTCAACCCTCCAATGGCTCTCCATTTCTGTCGGAGCAAAAGCCAAATCTTTACATGACTTAGTTCTGCCAATATCTCTGTGACCTCAATTTCTACCATTCTTCCTAAAGCTCTCTCCTGCCTTGCTGTTCCTACATCTAATACTCTAATGCTTTTTATCCTGGTTGCTCTTTCTACCTGGCATACTTTCCCTAGATATTGACATAACTAAGTCCATGCTTCCTTCAAGAGTTCAGTCAAATATATGCCTTTACAATGAGGTTTACTATGACTAATCATTCATTGCTGATTTGATTCTGACTCATAGCAACCCCATATGTTTAAGGTTAGAACTGTGCTCCATCTGGTTTTCAATGACTCTGACTTTTTGGGAATAGATTTCCAGGTCTTTCATCTGAGTAGCCTTTGGATGAATTCAAACCTTCAACTTTTCAGTTAGTAGCCTAGCCCTTAACCATTTGCACCACCCAGAACTCCATTTACAATTACACACTGCCCCTACCCCAGTATTTCTGATCACCCTTACCACATGGTTTCTTTCCTTTCTTTCTTTTTTTCTAAATAGCACTCGTCAACTTCTAAGATATTACATAATTTTCTTGTTATTAGTTTTTCTGTGTAATGCTTGTCCCATCTATGAGAATGCAATCTCACAAGGGAAGGAATTTTTGTTATTGTTGTGTTGCTTGTTCACTGATAGATATCAAGTGCCCAGCACAGTAACTGGAAGGTACTTGATAAATTTTTATTGAATGACTGAAAGATGATTTCCAATTATAAGATGTGATCAAAACTGGCAAAATTAATTTGTTTCAAACTTGATGTAATTATGTCAGGTTTTAAATTAAGAAATAAAATAAATATACAAGATAAAGTCTTTACTCTTAGGGCTGTATATATTTGCATCATCTTGGTTATAACTTTAGATTATAAACACTTCCTCTCTCACCCTATATTCTCTCCTCCATCCTTAATCATAACCCATTTTTTTTAAAAAAAACAAAGAAGACAGACTTTTTAAATCTGTTATTACTTGTAATGGCTTATATTACTTATAAGAGCTATCAAATAATTGCAAAAGCATAAGTTGATGCTTTTTAATGGAACAGTATGCAATATGAGAAAATTAGAAACAAACTTTTTTTTTTTTAAATCAGAGTTTTTATTTGAATGGGATATTGCAGAGATTAGAGATAATGTAGAATTTATACCAACATCAGTCTTTTTATAGTTTTACAGGCATGAATTAAGCTTTATCTTTTACAAAGATATTCTTTCTGGAACTATGAGCCCACATTGACTATTGATTGAGAGACAGTCTTGCTGAAATGCCTTTCCTAGTAAAAGAATAACATCCAAGAATTTCATTAACAAAACACTAAATTAGTCTGCCTAATTCACAAATTTAATCGACCAATCAATCAGTAGAGAACATACCCACTGTTCGAAGACACATCCAATGATAGAAGAATATTTAAGAGACAACTGTTAAGTAAGCAATGGCCAATCAATTTTATGATTATTGATGATTCAGTATCACTAAGTAGACACAATAAATAATAAAAATAATAAAACTAGATCAGCTAATACTGCTTTATCATAGGTAGAAGAAAGTCAGGTTTACAAATCAAAAGCAATTTATTTGAGAAGAAAAGAGGTCTAATGAGAAAATATCTACTCGCTGTGGTTATTTTCACACTTGGTTCAAAATAAATGAATTATTCCAATTCCCAGTCAGCTGACTTGAACCTGATTTTATACACAGGATACATCTGTAAATTAATTCCAAGATGTTCTCAGCTAGAAGGTCCATGTACTCATTACTTCAATTGCCAGAAATAAGGAACTCACTATTCTATGCTTTGTAGCCATGTTGGTGTATAAAGAAATTTTAAGAGCTTTTCACATACTAGCTTTACTTTTATTGCAGTCCATTTATCAGACTCACCTACCTTTTCTTCTAATAGATATTTCTGGATTAGAGATAACTCTAAGTAAAATTTTGTCTCTAAATTTGGTCTAGCAGAAGGAGCAGCAATGAAAATATCCACTCCCCTGATGGAGCTGGCGAGCTCCAGAGACACTTCTTTCTCCCTTCAAAAGCAGGAATGATACTGTAGTCAGATTGGTCTAGGGGCTAAAATCAGGAACAATTTTAAACAGCTATTTTATAGTACACAAAAGGTGAGGGCTACACCTTGGCAGCTTGCCCTGCCAACAGCAGCCTCTGCCAGTAGCTGCAAGACGTACAGAGATGACAGGAATCAAGAAGGCCTTGTTAGGTGAAGAGAAACCTCATTAAGACACTATTATTTTGAACGATTTATGGAAATCTATTTCTGAAAATATATATTCTGTTAAAAATATAGTAAAACCTCAGTTAAACAGAGCCCAAATTAACATAGAACAGATTTTTTTTTTTTAATAAGTAATTGCTGAAAGGAATCAAAAAGAACTCTCAATAATGTTTCATCATTCTTATTATGTTGTAAAGGTAAGAACACACATGTATAGTAAGATTTCTAAAATAAATAAACATACACCCCAAAAAATAACATTTAATCTAAATGCCTACACCTTCTATACAGGCATGCACACTTACATGTGCATGTGCAAATCTTTTCATAATTTTTGTCTAGTTTGTGCCAAAAACTACTTCAATAGGTATATAGGGATATATCAGAGTATATAAGCTAAAAGCAGAGAATACCAGAAAGATGTTACCTATGTTTAATTGACTATGCAAAGGCATTTGACCGTGTGTATCATAACAAATTATGGATAACACTACAAAGAATGAGAATTCCAGAACACTTAATTGTGCTTGTGCAGAATCTGAGACAGTCATTCAAACAGAGCAAGGTGATATTGCATGAGTGAAGACCAGCAAAAGTGTGCACCAGGGTTGTATTCTTTCACTTATTCAGTCTGGATGCTGACCAAATAACACAAGAAGCTAGACTATGTGAACAGGGCAACAAAATAGGAGGGACTCATTAACAACCTGAGTTATGCAGATGACACAGCCTTGCTTCCTGAAAGTGAAGAGGATTTGAAGCACTTACTGATAAATATCAAA